>NC_041396.2:228504745-228848912 GCF_900747795.2 Erpetoichthys calabaricus
TTCAATAAGGGCATCACTTCTAATATTCTTTCAGCTTCAGAAGACACAAACTGTAGGCCAGTGACCTTTCATTCAAAAAATCATTAACAAGTTTCTACCTCTCAGGGATGCCAAAGAAGGAAAACAGAGTGGTCTCCTAAAGTTGAAGTATCACTTTGACCAGCACCAGCCTGGTTAGGATAAAAAGAAATGAGAGTAAGACTTCAGTACAGCATTCTGCATTAATGCTGGGAACTCAGGACTTTAGTTTATTGGAAAAATAACACTCAATGAGAAGAATCCTAGGCACATACATGTATCAATTTAAATGACACACTTGAGTAGGTGAATTTCTTTGGAGTAAGCAAAGCAGATTGCTAGCTGTGGGACGTTCATTAAAAATGTAAAAAATGTGAGCAAAAATGTCACTGTATTCTCATTTTAGAGGCTTCAGTAAAGGTGACTGAACGACAAATAAACAAAAAATAATAATAATATTAACACAACTACGGCCCCACTGTTCAGCAGACTGGCCCAGTCACTGTCTATGTGAAAAGAGACAAAAGAATTTGTCTATTGTTTTGTGGTGGGCCAGATGATGAGGCCGTCACACCAAGTAAACAGGGAGAAGACCCATCTCTAAGCATTTCCAGGGCTGCAGCTGGAGTTTCCTTCATTCCTTTACATGTTTTGTACTTTGATTGCTCTGTGCTCTGATTGGTCTGTTGTACCTTTCCAATACTGTATTTTGAGCTCTTTCTTGATAGTAGGTTGTCAGGAGACATCTTTTTTATAATACAATCTGACCGCTCACAACTCACAGTTCCATACTACATTTGCAGCCTGTACAAATCCCAGCCCATGTTGTCTGTTGGCTCCAAGGTAGCTTTAAACCCCCCATTCCAGAATCACTTTCTGCATTAAAGACTGCACTATTTTTGTTTGAAGGACCCCATGCTCAAGTGCCTTCTAGTGGCTCCTAGTTTTTCTCCCTGGGCCTTTAGTTACCATTAGAGGGCTGGGTTTTCAAAGCAGCTGTCCAGCTGCCTGTTCTGCTGAATGGAAAGCACAGTGCCCTGTAGCGCCCAGGAGGTGTAGCCCCCTCTCTTTCTACTGCTGTTTTAGGCTCACATTGCATGCTTCTGCTTGTGCTCCTGGCTCTGTGGACATTCAGCACACATACAGAGCTTACCATTTCCTATCACTTTGTTTATTCTACAGAGCATACCCAGTACCGCTTCTGACCAACAGTGTGGCATTCTGCCATTTCCCTTGTCCCTGCCAACGTCTTTACTACAAAATATTTTATTGATTAAGATACAGTATATTAAATAAAATGTTACTAAGTATTATGGCAAAGGTAAACATTTTACTGTCTTTCCAACAATATTCCCAATACCAACAAAATTAGTCACAACTATGTGATGTACATAGAAGTCAATTATGCTCAAAATCAATCTCACCTTGGGATTAATAAAGTTGAAAATAAAATTAGATGGGATCTTTGAGACCAGCCTGCAGAAAGTTGTCTATTTAACAGATGTTTGTGAATATGACGCAAAAATTAAAATTTATTAAAACATTGAACTGTTTTGCACAATATTTTACAAAGTAATATCTTGCATGTTTAAAGAGATTAAATTTCAAAGGCAGAATTGATTAAGGCCATATGAAGTGCCGCGTGATGCTCTGGGCCCCACAACTTTGAACTAAATAAATTAATTGAATAAAATAGGAGCCAAAATTAATATTCTCTCCTTCTTCTCTGATGTTCAATGAGTTTGATATTAAGGCTGGATTAATGGAAAGCACAACAGCCGAGAATATAGTTCCTATACAGAATTTTAGGAACACCAACAACAAGTGAGAAATTCAAAGTAGAATCATTATGGAAAAAGGAGCTGAGATAGTATGAAAATGTGAATAGAACATCCTCAGCAACTCCCACGGGCGATACGGTAGGCACAGCTCACCAGACAAATCCAGGACACTTTGCTGGAATTGTAGAGTTTGGGAGTGGATGACTGTTTCTAAAGACAGGAGGGCCTTGTCTGTTGACTTCGACATGTTGTCACCATGGACTTCATGAGGATGAGAGATTGGAAAAATCACATGAAATTAAAATGTATTCTAATGAAAATATAATGTGCAAATGTTAGACTTTATTTTATGGACCTTTACTGAATACATTTTAAAACTTAAAACAAAAAAAAAACATTTAAGCAAATACAGTAGAAAATAATGACTGTAAAATAAAGGAAGTTACTTAAAGAACATTTTAGTAGTGGTGTCCAACATCAAATCATAATGTATCCATTCATTAAAGGAATCCAGGCAGAGATTTGGTGGCATGGTGGTGCAGTGGGCACAGCTTCTACATTTGATTCCTGTGCCTGAATGTTGTTCCTTATGGAGTTTCCACATTCTCCCTATGTCTGTGCAGGTATTCTAGTTTGCTTTGCACATCCCCAGTGATATGCAGAATTGGTGAGCGGGCAGTTCTTAATGGGTCCTAGCGTGGGTCTGTGTGAGTGGGCTCTTCATTTGACTTCCCTAGCTGTCATACAAAATATTTTGACCTTGACCTTACTACAGTCTCATGGGTGTTCAGTTGTATATGGAGACTGCCTAATTTATAGAGAAGGGGGATTTCTCTCACAGTTAAATAGCAAGTGGCTACAGAGCTGCCTCAGGACGACCCTTCATGTACCCACTCCAAAAATAATGAATAACCTCAAATCAGCCCAGAGCAGACATTTCTCAAGTGTGAATGAAACAGAAGTGATGCCTTGCAAGACAAAAATAACTCTTTTCATGGTCCAATTTCATCAATAAAGAGCAAGAACCAAGATAAAGATTGAGGGTGCCCAGTGGGTCACAAGCCTTGCTCAGTCATGAAAGGTGGCAAATGTGCCAGCTGTACTGGAAAGTGCCAGATTTGTCCATTCATTTTTACATACATTTAAAACAACTTCTAAATTTGAGAAACAAAGAAATAAGTAATCATTTTTGATTATTAGTAATGTATGCCTTCATGTACAATTCAGTAAACCCAGGCACTGGGGCCTTCAAAGGAGTGTTCTGCTTGGGTGAATCTGTTTGTATTTAGCTCAAAAGACACAGTATGATCACGTCCCTAAACACAAAAATTACAACACCACTTCAAGAACAGCTAAAAAGGCACTTGCTAGAAAATCACTTATGGGGTCAAGAGCACAACAAGGCATGATGCATGCGTCCTTTATATGAAGTACAGTTTGCTTTAAGAGACAATTCTACAGTTACAACACATGTTTATGTCAAGATTTTGGTCATCCTTTTTGGGCCACAAGTGTGAAAGAAAAAAATACAATAAAATAAATTGCCTCATATTTTGGCTAAGAATTGTGGGGGCATTTTTACTTTGAAAAGAAGCCTTGGTGCGGGGTTAGTAAGGGACAGCCAAGTGAATGGGGATGGCAATGTACATCAACTGTAACGGCAAAGGAAAGAATCAAAAGGATTGCCTGGTGTGTGCTGATCGAGGGCAAAAGCATTTGGTGCTCTCGGTTTGGGAACA
Source organism: Erpetoichthys calabaricus (assembly GCF_900747795.2). Taxonomy (NCBI): domain Eukaryota; kingdom Metazoa; phylum Chordata; class Cladistia; order Polypteriformes; family Polypteridae; genus Erpetoichthys; species Erpetoichthys calabaricus. The sequence goes on from NC_041396.2 coordinate 228,508,284, forward strand.
GCTAGCTCCCCGTCTTGCTCAGCTCATTCTAGCTTGACTTATAATTAAAGCTATGCTTCATTTGACCTGCTAAGGAAGTAGCCATTTCTGTTTTTAAAAATGTACATTTGCTAATTTTCATTTATTTGAATGAAGCTTAATTTTCGGTTATGCACACTCATCTTGCATATGGATGTCTCTGAGGCACAAATGTGAATATAATTTAACAGGAAGTCTAATTTATTTAAGAGTTGTTTTGTAATTAAAATGCCCATCCTGTAATCTCTCCCGCTGACAGATTTTAATGAAAAGACAAAGTTTATCTGCACCAATGAATAAATCAAGCCAAAGCAAATGTAGCTGTGCCTACTGTCAGTATAACATCTCAGCTATGCGCTATGAAAGGCTTTATCTACTTTTTATTCTGATTTCAATTTGATGACTTACAAAAAAAAAAAAACTGAGTAGATAAGAAAAACAATTAAATCCAATTAACAAGGATAGCTCTTGCAAATTCAGCTGCTAAATTGAACACACTGCATTTCAATGAGGGTTCACCTGATAAAGTCCTCTAAATGTAAATGTGGAGCAAAAGCTGTGATGTTGACCCGTGCCACATCAGAATACTTCTGACTTCACAGGTATTTGGAGTTTGGAGGAATGAATTTTCATTCAGTCAAGTGGAAAAGACCTGCAGTATCCCAAAGATCTGCCAAGGTGAAATTCTAAAGAAAGTCAAGGAACATGTATTGGATGATTCTTGTGTGATTTTTGCATTACCTGACAGAGAACTAGGACCAAGAACAGTGAATTATATATGTTACTGGCAATGCATGAAAGGCAGGCATTGTATAGAATGCCTAGGCAATATATACATCACAATATGTACTAGAAAGAAGACACAAAGATAAATGAAAACCAGCTAGAACAGGAGAATAGCCCAGCATGGCCATGTTGTGCTCACACATTGATAATACGTTCAAGAGGGACGAGGGAATGGATTTTAGAAATGCATGAAGGGAAACGAGAAAAATACTTTTTAAATCACTTTTTTTTTTTTTTTTATGAAAACACCTAAAAAAATCTATGCAGAGTTTGGAAGTGCTACTGAGTTGTTTATCATTTGTTTTTAATGTAAGAAATGATCACCTTGCCCTTAAATGTACTTCCTCTACATAGTGGCAGGGAATTTATTAAATTTACCATAAAAAGTTTGACTAAGTTTAATAAAAATACATTTTCATTATTATTAATATAAGCATTACACTTTCACTGCACAGAACTTCAGAACTTACCACGTGAAATGCATATATTTGTGTTAAAGAACAAAGTCTTTTGTTTTATAAAATTACAGAAAAGCTCTGTAAATGTATAGAAAATCCAACCACTTTGCATCTTAAGTTTAATTTCATGGACTTGCTAATGTGCAGAAAGTTTCAGTGATTCTACAGGTTAACACTGTTATATTGCTCATCTCTCTCCATATAAAATCCAATGACTGTCTATCTGTATGTCCGCTTTTCACGAGAGAACTACTTAACGGATTTAGATCGGGTTTTTTTCTATAATTTGCTTGGACATTCTGGTTGATTTTGCGACATCTCTCATTGCCCTAAGTATCATAGTTCACTTGCGGTGCCAATTTACTTGCGTGAATTCGAGAGAGACGCAGTGGGCTGAGGGGGGGGTTCCTCCTCACTCACGTGTCAGCCTCAGGGAGTTCTTTACAGGCGCTTAGCCAGCAAACAAGAGAACTACTTAACGGATTTAGATCGTTTTTTTTGTAGAATTTGCTTGAACATTCCAGTTGATTTTGTGACTTCTCTCATCGCGCCAAGTATCATAGTTCACTTGGAGGAGCGATATATTCGTGGTAATCCGAGACAGAGGCTGCGGGCCGAGGTTAGGGGGAAGCGTGACGTCAGGAGTTGGGAGCTAGGCAGGGCCATCCTCACTGTCCTGTTTCACTATTACGCGGGCAGAAATGCAGGGGGCGGGTAGTTATTTTATAAAATAAGGGATACTAGCTTTGCAGCAATTAGTCTGAATTATATTACACTCAAGTCTGGAAAATGTATTATATATGACAGTCCTATAACTATGAAAGCGTTAAATTCCATTTTTATTTCTTAATCTAACTGCCCTGTTAATACTGTATACAAGGTATTGATATCCTATGAAATAACAGCATTAAACACTACAGTAGAAGTACAGGGTACATGGCAAGTATCAATACAGTGCATTTATTAATAATCACTTTATGGATAATGTATTAGTCTAACAAAAGAGCACCTTCTGACTACATCAAACAAGCCTTACTCTAGTGGTCTGCTGGAGTGGATTCTCCATCTCCCAAAAGTCCAGAAATGTTCTCGTCACCTCATGTCTCCCCCTCTCAAAGGACCACATTTAAATCGAGCTGGAAGCAGTCTTTACACTATAGCTGTATTTCATTTGTCCTCTGGTGACCCATGAGGCTGTAAATTTACTTCCAAAGCAGCTTCCAATCTAGTATTTTTTTTTCTTTAATGGGTCTCATCCCTCAAAAATTTAAAAATCAACCATTACATTGTCTGTGTCAAGCTCTCCTCGAGTCATTGTGTGTCTTCCACTGGGTACTCTAGTTTTCTTCCTAAAAACCTGCAGGTTAGATTAAGTGCCAACTCTACATTGGCCCGGTATGACTGAGTGTGGGTGGTGTGAGCATGCCTCCTGATGGGATGGTGCTCTCTACAGGGGTGGTTCCCACCTACACCACTGCTGTCTAGAATGGCCCAAGAGTCACACTTTAGTGATTTCATCATTAAAGTTAATAATATGATAAACAGAATGGATACCAAGACTAAAGAAATAATACTGGCATTTCTTACGGTGATTTGTAATTGTTTATTCATGTTAAAAAGGCTTATGGTATCTTTGATAATGTGTAGCTTGATGTCCATTCAAAGTAGTTGTTACCACCACTGGCTCCCAGCAACTCTGACCTCAAAGGATGGATGGTTGGGTTTATGCACACGTAAATACTTAAATTCCATTAAATATTTTGCCTGGTAAAGACAAATTTAAATTACTAGTCCTGCAACTCTTTACAGTTTTAACTGGGGTGTTTATCAATTCTTTCGATTCCTTTTCTCTGCCTGCTACTTCATAGTCTGGGTCACGGTGGCTTGGAGTTTAACCAAGAACCATAAGTGGGTGAAATTATTTCAGTCCATCAAAAAAAAACAAAAGGATTTTAAGAAAACAAAATCTACTTGAAAGATTAACTTGTTCATATCAATAAAGTGACAAAAGTTGAGGACAGTATTATTTTTTACTATGGAGGATTGTCTCATTTCACCATATGTTCCTTTATTTCCCTGTACAGTGAGCTGGGACTAAATTATCTTTACTATTTTTATTGGCATCTCATCCTCTGTAATGTTCAAATAAAACACATTCAGTACAAGAAAAAAAAAAGGAAAGACAGCAAACATATCTGTAATGTTCAATTTATTGTAGATTATTTAATGGAATATTGCTTTCTTTGCTTGTCTTTCTCCCCTCAAGGGCAGAAATGGTCAGAAAAAAATGACTTGTCTGTAGCTAAAGTGTTTTTTCATTTCTACCAAGTCCAGGAGAGTAATGAAGAGAGTCATATTTGAAATGGCATGAACCAAGAAATTGATTTCAACAACTTTAGTGCTTAGCATGGGAGCAGTAACAGACAGCAGTTACTGAACGCTCACTAAAGCTTATGATTGATGGAGACATACTCACGCAAGGTAGTCCGGTCACGAAAGACTGCGGTTGAGAACAGCTTGGTGCGCACAAAATACAAGAAGATAGTATTCTCATCTCGCTCTTTGGTCCTCTCATCCAGTACATGGATATTCATGTATCATTGCGTAATATAATAAATATTCTTATCAGGAAAAAATGTGCGTCAAGAGAAAAGAGTGCAACGCAAATGGGAATTACACACACTACTTAAACCATTATATAGACACACAGCTTCTGTGGGTTTGTTATGAACGTGTAATTATACAAGATATCTCCGAGTCTTGATTTTTTGCTCAAGATATTTTCAGTTCTAAATGTACTGAACCAGTCAAAATGATTAAATGGTGAAAACACACCTTCCCGCTAACAGAGTCTGTATTATGCACACAGCAGCTTATATAACGACATAATGGCATACATTCTTAAAGAAATACTCCTTTCAAAAAATATAACTTTTATGTGTTTGTTACTTACCATGCACTGTTTGTAGTGATGGTCAAGAGAAACTTTCAATCACAGTTTCATGAGGAGTGGCAATAACAAAACGCCTGATAAATCGGGCTTTAAATTGCGGCCTGAGTAACTTCATCAAAATGTCCACAAAGGAGAAAAAAAAAAAGAAAGACTTGCGTCACATACCTGGTTATATGCTCACAATTCCCCACACATAAGTATTTAGAGTTAAATGTATTGTATATGGTGCAGAAGGACAGGCATCCCGGCTGCAAAAGGGCCGATTTCGTACCCAGATGGGATGCCAGAGAGGAATGACAGACAAATTGGCTGGCGTAACAAACAAATAACTATGTCCGGCCGGTATCAAATAATGGAGAAAGAATTGTGTAGTAATTATTTATTTTGGATGATTTCTGGAGAGGGGATTGTGAAATGGTACATTGTTGGAATAAATATTCCTTATTTTAACTCAAAAGTGTACTTAATATTACTGTGTCTTGGGTGTGGGGCTGTGTGGTGCCTGGTGGTTACAATGCCTTGTGTGACACCAATATTTCAGGGCCTGATCCGAGTGACGGGTACAATTAGAGATTAAAAGTTAATGAAAAATCAGTGATAACATTACCAGGTGGAAAGTATGCCTCGTATTTGCACATATCAGAGATACTTCAACAAGCAAAAAGTCAATCCACTGGTGCAGTTTCAAAAACTCACAAGTACTGCAGTCGTTACGTCTCACTATGAACATAAATATGATGACCAATGAATAAGGGTGAGGCAAGTCTTTAACCCAAAAACTGTTTGAATGCACTTCTGTGTCATGAAAATTGCTTCTACAATGCATGTATTTGGAACATACAACTGGACACATGACACAAGTAATTTGATATTGTATGTGGTTGTTCATCTTGGCTTCCCATTGAAACCCAAAGCAATCAGAATTTTGCTGTCTGTTTTCCATGAAACTCTGAGATTAAATGTTTTCTCAGTTATCACTACAACGTAAAGTAACAGATACAAAAAAAACATTAGTTTTCAGGTGATGTGTTCCTTTAAATTTTATCTTAAAAATGACTCTTCTTTAACAGGGAATTAGCATCCCATTTCTGAGCAAAATGTAATGCATGCTCACACATCAACTAATCAGTCAATAGTATGAAGGACCATATTAATACAGATACACAGAGCATGGGCCAAATCTGGAAGCACTAGTGTGACAAATGACAACCTCTGGTGAAGCGGAATTTAATGAGGCCTCTTAATGAAGATTAAATAACACAACTGTGATGGTAATAAGTCAGCATGTTTCACAAGGATTGCCTTGGTGTATTATGCTGCATTTTTAAAGAGTGTGATGAAAAAGAAACATAAATTGGGGTGCACTGTTGCTCTGTATCTCCTATTACAGAGTGATTTCCTTCCTGGGTGAACGGATAATCTCATTTAGAGTTATGTGCGAATGCACTGATGTGATAGAGGAGCTGGAAGAAGGCACATGTCCAAAGAGAGTTCAAGACCAGGTCAGTGAAGTGGCTCAACAATGACCCCCCTGAGACTGCGCTATTTAGCAAAGGAGATCAAATATAAATGTTGAAAAAAAGCAACACTAATCCACAAGTATAGCTTACATAATAAAACATTTTTAAAAATCCAGCATTTCTTAGAATTTATAAGTGAATTTTTTCAGTAGGGAGCTGCTACCCTAAGGTCAAGGAAATATCATTTACCCATTATATTAAACATAGATAATAAGAAAAACATCTCTCCTTACCCAACAAGGTGTGATTAGGCATTTCTTTTCTTCTGTAGCAGCAGCGCTGCTTGTACAGGTGGATCAACAGGAGTCTCTTAATCAGGAAAAAATGCCGGGGAGACCAAGGTGGAGGTTCCAAAAGGCACATGCCTGCAGGTGAAATGTGATAGACATGCATGTGCATGTGTTTTGTATTCTATTAGAAAGCACGCAGCCTTAAGGGTACATCTACATGCACTCAATTGTAAAAGTATCCAAAAATGCTGGCACCACGATAGGACAGTGACAAAAATACCACTTCACAGTTACAATGGCAGAGTGAAGTGTTTATATTACTCCTATAGTGATACTGTACATTTCAATGGGACTTCGAAGCCACACTGGTGTTTGTGGAAGAAGGAGGGAGAGGAAAAGTCAGGTCTACTCTTAGGCACCCTCTATGCTATCTGTCAGATTTGCCAGGTCTCCAGTTTTCAAAGGAAATCTGACTACATTTTTGATTCAACATTGGTGAGAGTGAGGATTCTGGCTGCTTTGGCCATTTCATCAACTGTATTTGTTATATAATGCATTAATATACATTACACCATATGGAATGTCTTTACAAGATCAGAATTGCTCATCAGATTCACTTGAAGCATCCAAAAAGTCTTTCAGTTGTTATCTCGCAGTCTAAAAGCTGCTTTTTTTTTTTTTTTTAATATGCCATACACTGCAACTGGCATCATGTATCTACAATTTTCTGAATTTAGGGATGTACTGTACATTCAGATTAGATTATTAGAACACTCTAGACGAGAACAGGCCATTCAGCCCAACAAAGCTCGCCAGCCCTATCCACTTATTTCTTCCAAAAAATCATCAAGTCGAGTTTTGAAAGTCCCTAAAGTCTTACGGTCTACGACACTACTTGGTAGCTTATACCAAGTGTCTATTGTTTTTTGTGTAAAGAAAAACTTCCTAATGTTTGTGCGAAATTTACCCTTAACAAGTTTCTAACTGTGTCCACGTGTTCCTCATTAACTAATTTTAAAATAACAGTCTTGATCCACTGTACCATTACCCTTCATAATTTTAAACACTCCAATCATGTCCCCTCTTAATCTTTTTACTTAAACTGAAAAGTCTCAGGTGTTTTAATCTTTCCTCACAATTCATCCCCTGTACCCCTTTAATCAGCCTAGTTGCTCTCCTCTGGACCTTTTCTAGAGCTGCAATGTCCTTTTTGTGGCCAATTAAATTAAATTTATATGATTAAATTGATACAAAATCATCTGTAAGAGTTAAACTAATATTTGGTTAAATGTGGGGAAAAAAGATGAGCTAATATCACAGGCAACTACTATGACAAGCTACGAATGTTTGTATTCTGTTTGCCGTGTTTGACCATTATAATACAAATCAAATTGCTCATCCCTAATATTCACATTTCCAGTGTTATTATTTGCTCAGGATAATAATAAAATAAGCAATAACTGTAACCTTTTACTTCATTTTGGGTCAATTTATATTTTGGACTATGAGATCTGTAAATATAATTTTTGATTTCTGAACTCCAGTGCTGAAATTCAAGCCCTGGCAAGGTAAAGCAAACCATGAGTCTTCAACATTTAATCAAGCTTTTGTGTTTAAATACAGCTCATGATTTCTCTAAAACCCATCCCCTTTCCAACTTGAGGGTCACCATCAGTTCTAATTTTACTTCTTTTCAGGCTGAATCACATTTTCAGACTGGAGTAGTGAATGCAGTTCTTCAAGTTTGCTTGTTTTCTTTGGTCATCGAGTCGAGGATGTAGGATGCTTCAGCCTCATGTGCTAAACTCAGCCTCAGTTTGCTGAACTCTTGTAGGAAAGTTTGCCATTACAGATTTTTCACACAACAGTAACAATATTGCTAGCCATGACTTTTCTTTTTTAATGCCATATATTCATCCCGAATTCCAGTGATGTAATTTGTATAAAGAATGCCTGAATATTGATTTAAGTATTCAAACAGTGAATATTCAGATTCCATGTATTCCAATTCCTTTCACATCCCTATTCATAACTGTGGTTTCCAACCACAAAATTACTTTAAAATAAATTTCAGCTCTATCATACCTCCTCCTCATGTCTTTTCTGCATAAGACGACAAAATTAATCTTTGTTCATTTTTCACACTCCACTCCACAGCCCTCAGTTTGTAATAGCTCTTGTTCTTTGTAATTCAATAATTTTTTTGAAAGCAAAAATTGCACACACTACTCCCAATTTGGTTGTTCGTGTACTCTTCAAGTCTTAGGCACGTTTCTTCCACTACACACTGTGTTCTACAGTATAAAACACAGCACCTTCCTTGCTGTTTAAAACACCGTGATATATTGTCTACTCGTGGACAGTCAGGTCAGACCAAGTCAGCTTCTTAAAATGTGCTTTCTAGTTCCAAACCACTTGTATATTTGCATCTGCAATAGTTACTTCTTTTGTGTAAGGCATCACATATATTTACAATAAAAATCCTTTGCTAATTGAATTTAATCCTGGTAAAACTTTACATATATTGCGGACTCAAAAGGTATCTACTAACCCAACTCATTTACCGACATCTGCAAATGTAATCAATGTTTATGCAAATAATTTACAGAAGTTAAAAAGAGCAGTGACCCCAATTTTGACACTGCAGCCAGAGAGATCAATAATTAATAATTTGCTGGGTCTGTGAGCCTAATTGTTCATAGACAATTGCAAAGAGTGACAGAGGAGATACATTTCCAAAAATGCAGGATGTTTTAGGCATACTGACAGTTATTTGCAATGAGAGAGGGAGAACAAATGTCAGTTTAGATTTAGAATGCAATTTCTAGAAAATGTACTCTTACCTAATTGAAAACTAAGGAATGTGCAATATTATCAGAATGCTGATACAGCTTAGAGATAATTAAAAGAGACGGCAGACAAAGATGTAGCCGGCTCACCTTTTTTGCCCTGGTGTACCACCGACCAGGAACTGAATTTATATTTTACAAATTATTTTAACACAGTCTTAAATTGACAAGTACTGAACTTGTATTAACTAAACTAAAGGTGATAGCTTTATTTGCTTTTTTTCTTTATCAGTTTTAACAAAGGGTTACTGACCTTTATGTACACCAAACATTTCTATTAATATTTTTTAGTGTACAAACAACAGTGTGGCTTGATATGCAATACAAATTAGAAAATTTCCATATTTTTAATTTATAAAAAAAAACACTTTTTTTAATCAATTTCAAGAAAGTTTTCGTTGGTTTTGGGGGACTTCAGCGAGGTTATTATAAACAATGACATGAACATCTTGGCTAACCGGATTTATCTTAAAATTTGCACATATTAAAACCACCATGAGGATGTCATCGCCATGCAACTTAGCGAACAGCAAAACAATTCAGGATATTTTCATTTACACTGATAATTTAAAACTGCTTTTATAAGAGAACACCTTTCAAATCAGGTTGGTCACAAAATCACTTTGCCAGGTTTGTGACGTTTGCTGTTGTGAGAGTGCATCTGTGTATGGAGGAGACATCAGCTAGGGGTACCACTCACTGAAATGGAATATTTAATGGACGCATCAGATCAACTCAAATTTCAAATGTTACAAATTACGGATTCTTTAAACTTTCCAAGTATTTTCCTTCTGTGTCACAATATTCAGGCTACCTTTGCGGAAATAAAATTACTATTATTAAACTGAACTTGTTGATTTAAGATTAGTATTATTTCTGAACTCCTGTAAAACAGCTTTTGGTCTGTTATATTCAAGCCACCTCACACAACTGTAGACTTTTCAATAGCAAATTCTGGATGCGTAATTGCATTGGACTGCAATTATTAGTTAAAACTACAGGCTGCATCCCAAATGCTCCCATACCATCCAGCTATGTGCTGTTAGCGCATTACCACGTTTTTCACATTTTACCTGTTATAGTAATAAACCATAGTTTGACTTCAAAAGCACAATGAACAACATAAATTTAGTGTTTGCTAATTTGATTTTTGGAAGTCTCGCATCTCTGGGATTATTTCACTTCCATTAATGAAATACCAGCACATGTCAAACTGACCTGGGTAACATGGCCGTAAAGTGGATGGGAGGCTGGAAGCACAACTGTAGCCATGTTCATTTCAATAAGAGGATGAGTGCAAAACCTGTGCTAATTTATCAAGGCTACAAATGGTGCTCTGTTAAAAGGCGACAGATCTGGCCATCATTCTAATGAGCCACCACTACAAAGTCAAACAACTGCAACTAACAGCTGACTGACCACATCATCTTATTCTCAAAGCAAACACAAATTGTGTATTTTTCATTTCTGAACCCATTCCATAAATGGATAAAGGTATCAATATTGAAAGTTTGCTGGGGGTTTTTTTTGCCTTGAAAATGCAGCAGGATGTTTAAGCTTAGTGAGGTGTTACTGCAACTTCTTTCTCTGCTTTTGTTCATGTTTGCCAAACAATTTTTTTTGAATGTACCCTTCATGTGCCATCCTGTAATGTTATGCATACCACAGGTTGAGAACCACTACTCTAGAAGATTGCCTCCTGCTATGTTGCATTGAAGAGGAAAACCTGAATATCAGAGACTTTGTTAGAGCAGAGTGCTGTCCATTACCTTCTCTCAGGTTTTAATATTTGGGAGCGTAAGCCAGGAATGAAACATAAACAAAGTGTTGCTATTCTGTCAATAGATTTGGGGATTTTTTTTTTTTTTTTTTTTTTAATGGGTCCCACTTTCAACAGAAACAAAATTAGGAGACTCTCCTGGCTAAACACTAATTTTACTAGTTCAGGGAAACCGTTTAATCTCCTGATCCATTCAAAATTATTTCAAAGTCAAGCAGATAACCTCTCCTCAAATTCAATTGTCTTTTTATATATATATTATATATATATATATTCACGGCATTCGAAGTCTGTGTCACAATCTGATAGTGTGGGTGGTTACCTACCAGGTAACGCTTTGTGGTTGGCCAGCAATCTGCTAACATCCGCCACAGTGCCCTCAGTTTGTGAAGAGCAGATCATAGAATGGTTGCAATAGTTTTACTGTCAAATAAATGCAAAGAGTACACGACACGTGTTTCGCCCTCATTCTGGGCTCATCAGGTGTACACACTCCACTGCACTCCCTCTCGGGAATCGAACCTCGGACGTCAGCGTCAGAGGCGATGCCCCTAACGTTGCGCCACGGCGTGTGGTTCGTTTATTTGACAGCATAGGGGCATCGCCTCTGACGCTGACGTCCGAGGTTCGATTCCCGAGAGGGAGTGCAGTGGAGTGTGTACACCTGATGAGCCCAGAATGAGGGCGAAACACGTGTCGTGTACTCTTTGCATTTATTTGACAGTAAAACTATTGCAACCATATTATATAAATATATATATATATATATATACAGTATATGTGTATATATAAAAACTGGAACCAGTCTAAACCTACTCTGACCGTCCACTGTCAAACTTATTTTATAGAAAGGCAACCATCTGCTCACTATCTAAAATCAAAGGGACACAAATTATTACTGTTTTCAAAAAAAAACAAGTTAATTGCATATTTTGGCACCATCTGCTTAGTACATAATGCACCAACATTAGGAACATTGGTTATTTTACAGTTTTGAATATTTGCTTTGTTTATCTTGACCGGTTAAGAACAAATGTTAAAGGCTCATAATTATAGCGACAAGTCTCTTTGAGGACTCTCAGACAAAACGTGTCTCATCCTTCTGACTTCTCATTTAGCTACTAGCAGGTTACTAAACTTTACAGCCATGCACATCGCCCCTTTCCATAGTACTGAAGGACAACAGAATAAAGCAATCAGTTATGCCTGGCAGAGTCAACCTCACCACCCCAATTAGGCCTAAAGTTCAACACGCAGCCAAGGTTGTGGGTAGGTTGCACCTAGAGAACCTTTTGCTGTACAGATCACAAACCATCTTTCAAACACTGCTCACGGCAGTTTAGATTTCCTGTGCAAACTGAACTTGCCTGCTCAGCTTAAACAAATTATGTGAAAGATGTTGTACACTTCTAATAATATCAAAGTACTTGATAAGAACGTTTAATTGTTTTAATGTGTTTAACACTTTCAAAAGTTCATTTGAACAATGTGCAATGATAATTAGAATTTTTTTTATTTATTATTATGATAAGGGTCTTCAATGCAGTGAGTCAGCTAGCCCCTTATTTTGGGCCTTGAAAGAATGAGTATGAAGTATCAGAATGGCATATACTGGCTTTAAATCAGTGTCAGTGAAGTATACCATATTACATTTTTACAACTTAACAAGATTATCAGAGTTGTAGCCAAAATTGCTTCAGCTTAGCAATGTCAGGAATTATCCAGGCTGATTTTACCAAGCAGCTACCATTTTCAGACACATCCGAAATTTTAAATTCAGGGACAACCACATATCCAGCAATTACAGTATAATACTACAGTACAGTATGACTGCCACTTTTTTTTTAAATAATGGTCCCTCATTTTGCTTTAGAAATAAAATATAAGCAGGTAAAATAAAGTTCTATGACAAAAGGTAAAAATTAATGTTACAGGTAACATCACAACCTCACAGTCAGTACAATTATAATGTAAATGTTTGAAGCTAAATTTTACCCTCCCACCACTTCCCCCAAATTCAGGCTGTCTGTCAGCACCTACCTGATTACTTGGCGACAAAACTCAATATTATGCTTGCTAAACTACATTTAACACATTGTTGTGTATATGCATTTTCTTAATTGACAATCCTTCACACACTCACAAGGGAAAAAGCTTCAGTGCAAGTGCAAGGGTGTGTGTGTGATCAGGTCCCACAATGGATTACATGGCTCCCACTTTGTGCTGCCACAATGCACAAACTGGTTTGAGAATGCTATCTCATGATAGACTGCAGTCTACTCAGTCATTGCACCCCTTTCCAGAAATACGTATTCTGATGTATTTCATGTGTACCTTGAAAAACTAAATCGTGCATGGCATATTGGAATAGTTTCTCCTTATTAAGCCTTTACATGTAAATATTCCTTGTCTGGGCCACAGCACTGGCATCTTTTCGGGCAGCCTTCTGCTCTGTACCTTGTTACTGAGCATGGCTCAAGTTTATTAAAACCATAAACAGGAAAATGATGGAATGGGAAACCGAAGAATGGATTAACAACAGTCTGCCTTTATGGCATTTTAGTGTGCTGAATAAGGAAGCGGGTAGGAAGCAATTAATAAAAGTTGCTTCAGACATGGAGGGGTGGGGAGTTGAGAGGGTGTGGGATAGTGAAATGCCACCACAGCAATCTCCTGCTACCGGATATTACAGTTAGAGCAAAGTGTAATTACAGGTTGTCAGTCTGCATGGTCCCAACATGATTTGGTCCAAGACTGGCAAAGATGAGCTTTCTAGTAAACAGTTATTATATATTTAAAAAAAATATAAATATGGATTCAGCAGCAGTCAAAACCATTCTGGCAACATGTCCCCCGCAAAAAAAAAAAAAAAAAAGTTTGATTGCCTTAAATAAAGCTGTAAAATGGACCGGCAGGATTTGAACAGTCTGTTCCAAGAGTATGTTTATTTAAAAAAAATGTTTTAATTGAACTGTCAATCACGTACAGAATACTGCTTAGATTTTCTTAATACTCAATGAGATGTAAGGCAATCCATAAAGAACAGAAGGGGCCAGGAGCAGGATAGACAACTTATTTAATTATTTATCTTTATTTACTTCCAATCCCAGTTTTCCATCATGGAAATAAAAACTACACATGCAGGAGGCCTGACTAAAATGGATGAGCTACTAGGCAGTGCACAGCTAGCACTAAACAAGACATTTTTCTGCTAAGATGTTAAGAAAATAACTGGGTGGGGATAAATTCTGAAAGAGACATTTTCTACTTATTCTGGAAGCTACAAGATCCACATCGGACATGTAACTTGCTTAAACAAACACTGGGCAGCAGTGAGGCGCAAATCAGTGCCTGCAACAGTCTATACAGTTCCATATTAAGACAGACAATGAAGCCAACAGTATGAAAGATTTCCTACACATTTTTTCTATTATAATGAATTATATTAAAAAGCTAAAAATGCAAAGGGGAGAGGTCACTTCTTTGAATATTACCAACTGATCTTTTCTAACCTGGAATCAACTTAGAGGAGTAGGAAGTGATCGTTAGCAGCTTTACATTTACTATAGTTCCTTAAAGTTTACCCTTAGGTCATGCTAGCCTTCCTGATGCGCGGTCTTCTTCCACAATCAGTTGGAAAGACTGCCCAATGTTTGCACATCAAAAATAAATCTTGCTTTCAACATGGCTATTTCACCATTCACAATGGCACACTCCCATTCCTGCCATCTCCTCATCAACTTGTTTTGTTTTTTGTATCCCGCAGTGTCTGAGGGAGACAACTGCTTACAGAAAGTGACATCAGGGTTTCACTTTATAAGTACTGCTCTCAAATTAATTTGAAATCACTAAAATAGTGTAAGAGCTGGGTATGAAACCTCCTCATGTTCTTCATTCTTGCTATTCTTGAGCTTCATGACAGTATTCCTATCAGCAGACGATTCAGCAGTCTCTCCAGGACTCTCTCCTGATGGGTGACTGAACAACTCACAATACCAGGGTGGTCCAGATCTAATTATGCAACCGTTCGACTGACAACCGTCTTCCCGCCATTTTGGAATGCAGGGCAGGTGCTGCCATCTATCGGCAACAAAAAGAATTTTAAGTGAAATCTTTATGTGCAGGGTAGGTGCTGTGAATTCTCTATGTAATAAATTTAATAAATTATAGCATAATGAAAATTGCATAATTAGATCTGGACCACCCTATACATAAATCCACAACAGGCGCCTCCCTTCATTCTGTTGCTTTCTTTAAATCAACTCCTTTCACGCACCAAAACATCTTCAGCTTTTCTTTTCCTGGGCAGGGCAGTTAGGTTTAACAATTAAGACACCTCGCTTATTATACGCATATTATACCTCCAACTCGCTGTGTGACCCAAAGCAGCTCATTTAAAACACCAGATTCCCCAAATGCAAACAACTGAACTGCACCCTGATCTTTAAAGTCACCTTGGATTAATGTTTCATCCAAAAATGCTTGTTCATGCCTACTGGCTTCAAACACCATTTTGTTCAACTGACTTTATTGCTTTCAATTAAGGTAGATCCAGCAGTGTTACTGCTTCATACCTTCAAAAACCTGCATTTCACTTTAGGCTCTTGTCACTCTTCATCTGTAAAACAAATAAAAAAAATCTGCAAAAAACGTATCCTGATCTTGTGACTTGCCTTCAGTAAAATGCCAGCTAAACAGAACTATATAATACTATACTTCAACCCAATTCAGTTTTTTGCTACGCCTTCCCCAAATTAGTTTAGAATATAAAAAGGAAAATTAAACTGAAGTGTTAAAACATAAACCCTCATGCCTCAATTAAAACCTAAGGATAAATAAATAGTCCACTAAATCTTTGATCTAACACAACACTCTCAAAGCTAGTGAAACCATTCATTTTTCTATCAGCATTCTCTACAAGTCAGCCTGGTGCCACATCCATGGTTGGTTCATAACTGACACACACAACCAAACTCACATTAGGCCTATTTGCAATTTTCAAATCAACCTAACAAACACAACTTTGGGAAACCTCTAGCTTTAAATCACAAGGGTCAATGTCAGCCACTGAGTCAGAGTGTGAATTTGAGTAAGTTATGTAACCTGTTTGTATAGATAGATAGGATTGCTCTGATGAATGACTATATAGGCAAATGTGAAAGGCACTATAGAAGATGGATAGACAGACATTAAATGAAGACATAGATACTTTATTGATCAAGAGTGGAAACTGCACAACATACTGTGAACAAAGCAGTGACTGCCTTGTCCCTGGAGGGGTGTACAACATTGTGGCACATGACCCATCCCAGACAGACTTAGCAGCTCAGCTTGCACAACTACTACTAACAGAACCCTGCTGTTCTCATCCGCACATGAGGCAGAAACTGACAGAAAATCTGGTAACAGAAACCGTTATGAAGAAATATGTGGATAGCAGCAGTTGTTTTTTGAAGGAGCTCAAACTGTATAAATCCAACTTTGGAAAAGCAGTGTAGAATCAAGCACATGTTTCATTTATATTAATGGTGTCACACCTTGGTACAGTTGTGAAAATAAAATACAGCGCCATGAGAAAGTATTATGGTCTCCTTCATAATTGTCATCACAAGTTCAGATTTTGAAATAAGATTCATACCTCAGTGACCTGTAGTATTTAATGGAAAATGTCAAAAAAAGGTGACGAGACTCCAATTCTTGCAGCAATCAGTCAGTGTTGGAGCTGTCAGGTCGCATCCAGCACTATGCCAGCACTAATGTTCGCTCAGCCCTTATAAGCATACCATATATATTGCATTACCCAGGAAAAAGACACATACAAGAATAACAACAACATTTATTTATATAGCACATTTTCATACAAAAAGTAGCTCAAAGTGCTTTACATAATGAAGAGAAGAAAAATAAAAGACAAAATAAGACATTTTATAGAGACTGGCACTTGCACCAAATGTTCAGCCTGTGACATTAATTTTCCTTCATGCAGATGTCTTCACCTTAATATACAAGCAGAGGCCAGTGGGGGAGTGGCAGACGGCAAACCCACAGGAATGGCAGACCGGGTATAAATAGAACACTTTTACAGTAAGCTCTACCTATAAAAAGCTTACAGGAATGATTTGGCCAGAAGATTGGAATAAAATAACTTGCAGACCAACCTTGACTTAAACAAAAGCCACCACCGAATGTGGCTATTGATTTAAACATGCTGTAATTTTACTGTAGGCCGAGTTTAATGGAGCGATTATGACTAATGACAGTAATCATTAGACAGCACACTCTGTCCTTGGTAACAATTTCCAAGGATGCCATGTGACTGCAGCACCATTTCAATAAAACATTTAAAAAAAAAAAAAAAAAATCCTTTTTTGGAAAGTACAAACAGCACCTTCAGCGACAGGCCGGGTGGCTACATAACTGCATGTTGCACACATCCATGAAGCCATGGTGACAGATACGCTTTTTCTTTCTCCCATTTGGATGCCTAAGCGGTAATTTACATTTCAAAGAGGTGCAGCAGAAACATGGGAGTCTGGTGGGAGGCCTGGAGTTAATAAAACATGAGAGAAATCCACACCAGCACCGTACCTCTGCCACTTACTTTTGGCGTGCTGAATATCACGGCTGCTGACAGGTGCATCATCCTCAGCCATCAAGACTCCAGATCCCAGCATTTCCTAAAAGCTGACATTGATGGCTTCCACCTTTCTTCTATCTGTGGGGGTTTTTATTCTAATTCTAATCTAGAACACCTTGTCTTTTTGCTTTTGATATAAACAATCTTGCTTAAAAAGTATATTGGACAGTAATCGAACAACTTAAAAAATAACGCGAGGTAAAAACTGACAAATCAGCACAAATGATTTATTCAGTGTTACACAGTACCTTTCATCATAAGTGCTCACTTGAAGCTTTTTGCAAGGCAAATAACATTACAGTTTTGTTGCCAGGAAATAAATGGATGAATAGATGTGAAGTACTGCACTTGGGATCTCACAGTGGTGCCTCACACCTCCAGGGGCCAAAGTTTGTTTTCCAGCTTTGCATACGGTTTCCATGTTCAATGTTTCTCAGGGTATTTCGGTTTCCTTCCGGTTCCAAAGTTGAATATGTTACGTGTACCAAATGTGATCATTCCACCAAGTTTGTGGGGAGAAAACATCCAAGGAAGTTGAGGGTGTGTCTTTTGTGTGATTGCGAGTAAATCAGACCATTTCCACAACATTCCAGAAGTTAATGACCCACAGGAAGAGCGGCACATCAACATGGGTCTGCTACAAGCTTGCCTGCTGGCAGAAGGACCTCAACATTACCTTTGCACCGTCACCAGATTGGGGCCACATGTATAAAACCATACGTATGCCACACCACATTTTTTTAAATAAATCACAAACAACAAAATCATTTGCTCATACACGCACTTTTAATCTCTTACCGTCACCACCTGTCAGTACCCATATATGCTGTAAAAACGCCTTTTTTGAATATTCATGATCCAATCATATAAATCTGGCCATGTTCTTCAGCAACCCCTTTATTACAAACCAGGTAAGAACAGAGGAAGAAAAAAAAAAGGAAGAAAAAATGTGAACGTGAGGCATTACTGACTGAAAAGGTGAATTACAAAAGCATTTTTTTTGGTTGGTCTCTCTCTAGAGTCAAAAACAAAATAAAAAAAAAAACAAATAATAGTTTTAGGAGGGAACAATAATAATGCGCCATCAAACAGTTCGCAGAGAGCCACCAGTACACAACAAGAATTGACACAGGCTGAATGCACAGAACTGTGAGGTAAGAAAATGAAAATACTTTTGCCACATAAATGTCTATTTTGCAATACTAGTTTCTTTATCTGCGGTGGGTTGGCGCCCTGCCAGGGATTGGTTCCTGCCTTGCGTCCTGTGTTGGCTGGGATTGGCTCTAGCAGACCCCTGTGACCTTGTGTTCGGATTCAGAGGGTTCGAAAATGGATGGATGGGTGGATGGTTTCTTTATATTTAACGAATATCATCCAAATGTCTTTGAAATGCCATTGCGTTGATGTCCTGAGGCCATTCATGTTTATTATCTATGTTGTGCAGTACTGGACAAGCTACCATAATGCGGTAAATGTTAGTGGGGCTGTACAGCAGTGTGCCACCAGACGAGGGTAAACACCGCTATCTACGTTTTCATGAACGAATGGTCCATTCCAACACCAATCACGTGTGGGGTGCCTTTCATTATATCTACTCTCTTGTAGTGTACCCACTATTACCTGAAAGAAAGATTATACAAGTTGCTTGTAATGTACTAAACTTAATTGTGGTTTTATCAATTGGGCTTACTTACCAAGAAGCCAACCATCACACACAGCACAGCAAGACCCTGAAGTGTGCATCCCACACTACTATTTGACAGAATAAAAGATTTGTGGGATGAATCCAGCAACTTCACAACAACGCTACATTTGAGCATCACATATTAGTTGTATATTAACTGAGGGAGAGTGCTTTCTGTTTACTAAAGCAAATTCATTCTGTGATGGTGTCTTTATAGCAACATGTGTGCAGCAGATTCCACCAAACACATTTGGAAAATCAGCAATCAACAAGAATAGCCTTTTGATCTTGGCTTGTTCACCCTGATGATAAGAACACTGCATGTATCTGGGTAGCCTGTTAATTATACCACTTGATACAGCGGTCAGGGTGACTGTGAGACTCCTGACCAGTCAAACAGTTCATGCTGAAAAATGGCCATTGTCAAATATCTTATGATACACCCTTTAGCATCATGGTTGAAAGTGAAATGCTGCTGCCCAGGTTACACTTGTGTTTCCCTCTCGTTTCTTCAGGCACTGCTCATACCCATCCCTATCCATTAATTTTCTCTAGCCTGTAACTCCCTCATTCATCTTCACTGGCTATCAATATTCCATCCATTTATCCTGAACAGGGTCACAGGGAAGCTGTAGCTTATCCCATTAAGCATAAGGCACAAGGTAGGGACATTCCCTAGAAAAGGCATCAGTCCATCACAGGGTGAACACATAGACACACACACATAAGCACCAAGGAACAATTTCATCATCTCCAATCCACCTAAACCAGTTTTTTTTTTGCCACTTTCAAAATATATATATATAAAAAAATACAATTGGTGTCCTTCCTTTAGTAGGAAGTTTAGTTTGGAGGCCAGCTAACTGTGCTGTTGATCACATTTTTAATATTGTCACACACAGAAGTAATTAATAAAATCTGATTATGCAGCGATTCCAACCTAAAATCAACCATCTACCCACTACCTACACCCATTGTCCGTATTTCAAGATTCTGTGTACTGGAGTACTGGATGGGCTCTGGTTGAAACTGGTCCATCAGCAGACCCTAATGCCAATCCAATTGATACGCATTATATACAATGTGCTCAGCCAAGCTAACGCCATAATGCACGCTTCTACACTCTCGGGCAGGATGGCTTCACTGGTTATGCTTAGCCACGGAGAGAGTTTTATATAAGATCTTTGAAACAAATGGTAGGGTTAAAAAAAAATGAATACTTATCAAGCGAGCCATCTGGCCACACACATGAGATCAGCAGCCAAAGTCCTCAGCTATTTTTGGTGTGCTAAGACTTGGAGTAAGCAAATGGCACAACATACTGGCACTCATGACACTGCATGTGGAATTCGACACCTCTCTAAGTGACAGTCTTAAGTCTGGTACCCATTTGTTTAATAGGGACATAATGTGTTCTCTCTGAATTGCTGTCCATTGTGCTGCAAGTTTAAAGCCTGAAGAAGCCATCGCCGGGGTCTCCGATTTCATTACTGCAAGGCAATCCAATTGACATGCGGGAAAGCAATAAATAGCACTATTTATGGCTGCCTGCATTGTGCTCTTCACAAAATGGATATTTGATACACACACCCCATACTTGAAAAATCTCGGCTGGCAAATCCATGCACCCAATGCTTGTTAGCAGGAGTTTGCATGCTCTGCAAAAGACCCAGACACATTATTCTGGGGAAATCTCTTAAACAAACCATGCCATCTGACTCCTATTAGGCCTCTCCCTGTGAGATGAGAAGCATGAGGGGGAAAGGCAGGTATTCTTCACTAAAACAATCAGCTGAAAGAGGGAACACAGAAAGGATTCTTTCAAATGATGCTCCATTAATCTTTATTTTGGTGGAAAACTTCTGTTACCAAAGCATTGAGTGTAAGAAAAATAAGTACTGTGTGTATTTTTTAAACACGTATACATATTTAGGGTGAAATTGCACGTTTTAAAAGGACAAGTGAAAGGAGGGTCGTATTGACTCCCAGCCCACTTGGCTTGGCATGACATAATGCATCAAGAAACTAAACAAAAGGAGCGGTGTACCCAAGAAGGATTTTTCTGCAGCGGTTTGCTCTAACAGGATTTACAAAAGCCCAATTTAACTCTGACTTTGAATTTTAGCACTGGTAGATAGCTCTGCTCCTTACAGGTCAAATCCAAACCAAATCAAGCTACCCCTTTAAAATAAATGAGAAGCGTGACAGACAGATTAAGGGACATGTCCATGTCTTTGAGGTATAAGTGTCCATCCAACATCATGGTTGCGTTGAGAAATAAAGTAAGAATTATGAAAAGCAAAGATTTGAAAGAAAACTTTAGGTGCAGTTTCTCTGGAGTGAGGTTAGGAATTTGGATCATATAGTTTTAGGGGTAGGGACGCACTGGAGGAGAATATCAGAGAGCAGCCAATTTGCACAGTACTGGATCATTAGCACCCACACCTGTCAACTAAGGGACAGTTTTAATCTGCAGGTCATCAGGCTACTCAACAACCAGTTGTACTGAAAACTGCATTTTGAACTTTTCTTGTACAGTATATGTTGCATTCAGGTTATCATGTTGTTTCTGCCTATTGTTTCTTGCCTGTGGGAGAACTGAAAAAGAAGTTAGTTGCACTAGGTAAATGAGATAATAAACAAAGCTGAACTCATTACTAATCTATTCATTTTGTAGCCTGCTTAAACAGATCAGGAACAGGAGAAAACCCACCCTGGACAGGACATCAGTCTTTTCAAACTGAACTGAGGCACAAAACACACTCATTGTGACATCTGGGCCACTTGAGAATCTCCAGTTTTAACCTGCACATTTATGGGAGGGATGGGGGAAACAAGGTCCATACATGGCAGTGCATTGGCAGAGGACAGATTATAATGTATTGTCTTTCAATTTAATTACTGCTCCCCCTGCCATTTTCTTTTTTTTTTATCATTCTACTGTAGGGCAGACATTACTGTTTTTGTATATATTCATGTGCCGCTAATATGGGTTACAGTACTAGAAATGTGATTTAAAAAAACTAAATTATATAATATATGCACACACACACACACACACACACACTGTATATGGTGGATTGTCCAAGGACCTGCAATAAGAGTCTCGATTATGATGGATGTCACAACAGACATCATTATTATGCACTGTATATACAGTATAACAAGACTGACTGTTGGGTTTTTGTCCCACATTACCGTTTAAGTATTAATAATGCACTTAATTAAAATAATTTGCATGATTAAATCTAGCTTTGATTACCCACTTTACTGTGATTGCAATCTAACTAGGCAGCAAGCATACGATAGACTGGGCTGAAACTAGCCAGTAAATTACGAATGCAGCTCTGCTGCTTGGATGCTTTCACAGAAGGATATTTACCTATGGTGTGTATCTACATGCTAATTTAAGTCATGCCTGAGATGAGGACAAGTTTTCTTAAATCATTCAGTGTTGTCCAGTTCTCTGAATATGCCACTAGAACTCTCCAGAGTGGCCAACAATGGCACAAAGATGTCTAATAAGTTCTCATTTCCTTGGCTTCCACATAATGGTGTATTGGCATGTTCATAGCATCTGATATGGAAGAAAAAGTAATCAGATTGATATGGGTTTGGTTGGGTTGGTTCAGAACTATTTTTACATGGCATGCCACAATTTTTTTTTTTTTACAGTAACAAAGATGCACCATTTAGTAAACCAAATATATACTTTATTGTGGCTTCTGCAAAAAAAAAAAAAAAAAAAAAAAAAAAAAAAAAAAATCAACTTCAGTATTGTTAGGAAATTGATTCAATAAATACATTCACATGTAGCAAATTTTTAGTTCTTCCTATATACATTGGCTGCCCAGAAGTACAGCTCCCTTTAACACTGTGGATCAAAGAGCGGTCTCTCAAAACACAGTAACTAGTTAATACTGAGCAGAAAGGCAAAGTGTTTAAGAGGACACAACATGCAGGTGGAAATTGTTCAGAAGAGCAAAAACAGCATAGGGGAGCCATTCGACAGCAAAAAGGACATGGCATGGTGGGCAGCAAGCCCATAACAAGCATGCTTTGAAAGGCGCTGTCTGGAGATCAGCACTAAAAGCAAACCAATTTCAAAGGATACTACACAAGCAGCTTTGTGTTTTAAAGGATTATCAGTTAATTATGGGCCAGTAATTGTAATCCATCCCTATGAGATTGACAACACTACAAAACTCTGGCTGCACTTTGACTCTGTAAGCATCATATATATATATTTTTTTGGTATGACTGTGATACCTGATACCATCTCATATATATTTCTCTTCTGGTTCGTCCTGCTTCCTATTCAAAACCGGTCCCGCCGACACGGTATTTCTCGATTGCTATTCGTCCTCTTCCAAACCCTTCCCCATGCTGCCTGCAGCTCCTCTTCAAAACCGGTCCCGCCCACACACAGCCGACACGGCATTTCTCGATTCCTATTCTTGCTCTTCCAAACCCTTCTCTACGCTGCCTGAGGCCTTCCATACACCCCCTACGCCGCTTTTCTCGATTCCAATTCCTCCTTCGGACTACCGTGTTCCCCGCTCCTCTCTCATAACCCCACTGGTGTCACGTCACCGCCCTATATCTAGCCTGACCGCATGACCTTTCACTTCAGCCATGTGTGTGCCTGGGAGTCTTTTCCATAGCCTGCTACAGAAAGGTACTCTGTCAACCATTGGCATTGGTTTCGCTCCTTGCTATTAGTTTCGCTCCTTCGTATTTTCGTTGTACTGCGACGGTTGTTTCCTAAGCCTGTTATAAAATGAACGACAGTATCATCTCTGTTGTCGGGTTTTTGTACAACGTCATCTCAGTTCTGGGATCCAGCAACTGCCTGTTCCTATCAGTGGGTTATTTCTTAACACAACCAGCTGACGAAGGCAATGCACTCTCACTATGACATAGGGCAGTAGATTTTGTTGCATCACATTGGGACAGATTTGGAGACATTCTTGCTGTTGTTCTTTCCAACGCAAGTCGAGTTATCACAAGTCAGGAGTACTATCAATACATGGCAACATCTGGAGTTTATGGGGGTGAAGCTGAAAATCAAGCTCTTTCTGAGATTCTCCATGCTGCCATTGTCATTTACTTCAAACACAACCCCAACATCCCGTCTTCCATTTACAATTCAGTCAATAACTACCAGTTCCTTGGTTTTGCTGATGTTAAGATGATTTTCTTTGTACCAAGAAACAAACTTCTCCTCCTGACCCCAATATCCTGTCTCATCCCCTTTATCAATACACCTCATTAATGCAGAATCATTTGAGAATTTCTACAAGTGACATGACCTGCTGTTATATTTATAGTCTGAGGTGTACAGAGTGAAGAGAAAAGGAGACCGGACTGTTCCTTGTGGTGCTCCAGTGTCGCTCACATCCATACCAGAAACACAGTCCTCGTGTCTCACAAACTGCAGTCTACCCAACAGATAGTCCATTATCCAGGATACCATGGGCTCATCCACCTGCATATCATGGAGTTTATCCCTTAAGAGGGATGGCTGGATGGTATTAAAGGCACTGGAGAAATCAAAAAACATAATCCTCACAGTGCTGTCAGCTTTGCCCAGGTGAGAATAAGCCTTGTGGAGCAAGCTCCAGTGGGTCAAGGTGGTCTACCACAAAAGGACTCATACAGTCCAGAACCAGCCTCTCAAAAGGTCTTCATGATGTGAGACAAGTAATTACTGTCATGCATGTTTAAAATGAATTAAAACCTCATTTAAAAAAAGCCACAGCATCAGACATAGACACACACACACAGTACCGGATTGTGCTTTTAATGTGAAACAGTATTGATTAGAATAATGATAGTTTTTCTTTTATTTACTTTTCTTTTGCAGCAAAACCTTGCATTGAGTCTTTCAGATGATTTCAATGGGGACGCAGATCTCTGCTTGGTCTATTGATTATTCTTTTGGATTACGGACTTGTTCATGAAAACAACTAAAGCCAACCAAAGCTTAGTCAAGTTGTCTCCATGCCGGCTCATGTGGATCACTGCCCTGTCATTTATAGGGCGGTATACCTGTGGCTCCGAGTAAAATTACTGAATGGATTAAACAGAGTCTTGATTCTAACTTTCTGCCTTCATGTACTGTACGTTAAATAAATGTACCAGACAAATCAAACTTCCTATAGACCTTTCAGGGTATGGTCACGGAGCCTTTTAATTGATGGCTAAAACTCTCTACCATTACACAAGAATCTGTAAAAAGGTTACAGAGTGCCGTTATTTAGGTTACAGTATGTTCCAATTACTTTTGTTACTTCCCAAGCAGTTTTAATCAACATATAACCTTAACCAATCTGTAAAAGATGACCACTAGAGATCAAAGTGATCAAAAGAAATATGGGCAGTGCCACTTTGTGCTGCTATAGTTATTATAGCTGTGTGACACAAATCATGGCATAAGGAACAAACTGATTTAAAACTAGCCATACCAAACTCACAATTACTGAGAATGGCAGAATCCATTTATCCCTCATAGCCTCTTAATCCAATTTAGGGTTGTGGGGTCAACAACAAAGTAGTATCCATAACCTACTAGCCAACATGGCATGATCCAAACCCGATTCCACCTAGGCTGCCAATGAACCAACCAATGATTTTTTTTTTTGTAATATACTGTATACCACAATTAAACACTATAAGATAAAAATTACAAAACTAGGTTTTATTCTAAACACAATTCAAATTACCTAATGCAGAATAAATTAATATTTTTCAAAGCTCTAGGCTTCTGTTTGCTTTCAATTCCTTTACTTTACATTAATTGTTGAAATTCAAACAGAAAAGGGAAACTGCATATCAAAGAGATAAAATGAATAACAATGAGGACTTGCGAGCAGACACACAAAAACATACAGGTGGAGGTAAAGTGCAACAGTGGGGTCCCCTCATTTGAATTTCCAAAGCAGAGATGTGAATGCCCTCACACTGGTTAAAAGATGGTCCTAGAATGAGCCCAGAAATAAGACACAGTGTCATAACTTGCCTCTGCATAGCGTCTGCTTCTCTAAGTATAAGGGATGACCTCACTGAAATCAAAAACACCGAGCAATCCAAAAGGTGAAACTAGAAAAGAATAAATCCCACTGGAGCAGATAAATGCCTTTCTAAAAAGCACGGCTTCCTTTTCACACGGCGCCCCAATTAAACAGCACCACATGCTCGACACTGTGTCTTAATTAATATACCCAGTGTAATGAAAGAGCTTGGCAAACAAGTTAAAGCAGTGACAGGACGCAAATAAACAGATCGCCATTTCTGGCAGCGACTCATCTAACAGTCGCCAGGTCTCATCCCCCCACAAAGGAGGTGCAAAATGAAAAATAGCAGACCAATTATTCGTTTTTAAAGTAGGAAATTCCTGAAATATACATATTAAGATACATATTGTATTATTTTGGATAGCATTAAAAGCAAAGCGAAGACAAAATTCCCAGGTGGACTACAGTGAATCATGGAATGTTGCGTTTCTTCTGACCTAAAGCCCAGCTCTAAAGGAGCTATGTGTACTAATTGCCCATCTCTCTGACTTGCAGTGGAATTTGAAGTAATTTGTTAAACAAGTGTTCACTTGTTAGAAATTTCCCACGTGTGTTCATTAATGGCATCATTCAAAAAAGGTAACAATTGTTTACTAAACCAGTTAAATCACAAGTTCAGAATCCAAGGTGCCAGAGTCTACTTTTGCTAGGCAGTAAACAACCTCTGGTCTGTCCACCACTCCATCACAAGCCATAATCACTCACACCAAACCAATTTAAAGCTTCCAATTAATCTAAACTGAACATCTTGGTGAGACACGGGGAGAATGGTCACCATCTGTATAGAGTTTTCCCAGGCTGAGATATTAACTTTGTCTCCCGGGAAATGGTGCTGTAAAGGCAGTAGTGCTAAAAAGCCTGCCATAGTGCAGCTGAAAACTGTAATACAAATAATCAGAAATTAAATTCATGTATTTACAGAGAAAACACAACTTTGAACTTCCTGTTACTGAAGCTTATTCAAATAACCAGACAAAACAAGGACAATAAATTAAGCATCTTTCATTATTATTGTGGCAATTGGGTTCTTCAGAATGGAGTAAATTATCTGAGAAGAGTTTGCAACTTGTCCCAATCTCCATATTGGATTCTTTTTGGATTTCGGGCTTTTTTTTTTATTATATGCCAAAGACATATTTATACTGTAGGTTCTGTTGTATTAATACGCTATAGGAAACTGGAGCTTCCCAGAAGGACGTTTTACATGATTATCCCCATTCTAAAGTGGTACATTTCAGTCAGATAATTTGAAGATAACTTTATAGTCTGCTGAGCTGTGACATAATCCTCAACTGAGGCTTTATGTTATTACCTCAATTAAAAGAGAAAAAGCAAAATAACAAGATTTCTACTTAACAAGTTTCCTTTATTTTCATGAAAAGCATGAGAAGGCATTTTATTCATTGTCCTTTGTGCCAATCAAACCACAAATCAATGGTGGCACAAACTCCAAAATCACATGAGCAGTAAGCTGTTTGAGTGCCTACCTTGTGCAAATTTTAAGGTACCCCAAGTCATCATGCACTTTGACATGTGCAGATCCATAGCCGATATATCCTAATGTGCAGCAACAGCAGACAACGTAATGCGTTGATTTTCTCCGATGAAGACATTTGCCAAATTGATGAGCTTTGTCGGTTACACTTGCTCTCCCTGCTTTAAATCCTTCTACCTATTGATAAAGTTTTCTTTGAGTCATTCGGTTTTAATGTCCATACTGAGCAAACATGCTTCATTGAATTTCAGCAGGTATCAATCACTCTCTCCTCCAAAAGAAATCCCACTACTGCACATTGTTTAACAAAGGTGCAATCCTACAGCAGAATGTCACTGTTCATTTGATCTTGGCTTTAAGTAGACTAGTGGCGGAGTGCTGCACTGTGCAGGTCTAAACTACCAACAAGCCATCATGAACATGTTGTAGTACATCAGCTAATATCCATTGTGATTACTGCGTAATTTTCAAATTGCCTTTACTTTTTGATTTCGCTTGTATATACACGTTTATATATAGATATGATTATATATGCATATAACACTCTTTATATTTATTGCACACGCAATCACATGTACAGGAATTGTATAAATATATGCTGTATGTATTTTGAAATTGTCCTGGATAGGGTGAGGCTTCAGCAAATTTTTGCATTGTTAATGATAAAATAACATTTTCTTCTTCTAAGCAAAAGATGTACTGCAATATTAATCCCAACCTGAATATTATATATTATATAAATAAATAAATAGTGCTGAACTGGGGTGAGTTTCTACTAATTTTCGCCCGATTTGTCTATCTTGGGGTTAGGTCTAGTCTGCTATACACAAATGTTACCTGCTGCTAGATTACATTAAACCAAATATAATAACAAGCCTCACCAAAAAATATATAAAAAAAATAAAAAAATAAAAATTCAGGAACAGACATTGGCCAAGTGAACATTTGGAGTAGACCCCAGCCAGACATCTGTTATCAAAAGGGAGGCAAAAAAAAAAAAGAAAAAGCTTTGTAAATACTGCCAGACAATGAGAACTAAAACGCATAAGTAATTGCAACTGAAATGAGAAGAGAAATATTGCAAGGCTGCACCACTTCCTGTCAAAATAAAGTTATTTGGTCTGTATTTGGAGAGGATATGGGCTTTTTTTTCCCCTCTTCAGGACAATACTTTCTCCTGAAAACAATAAAGACACTGTATTGCAGGGATAAAATAAAGGAGGTCTTGTATAAAAATAGACCTTTATCAGTGAATTCATTTATGTCTAATGAAACTGGACTTTTGTTTTGTTTAAATGAGAAAGCATAGGAAGAGCAAGGAGGACCCACTGAAAGCAAACAGCTATCCACCCAGTTCCTTCCTATATCAGCATGAATAGAGTTGCATGGCAGAATTAAACAGACTAGTGATGTTCTTCCATTTTCAGAACGCTAAATGTTAATTTGTTTTACATTGCACAATGATTAATTAAATACCAAGGCCATCTTTCCATTACAAACACAATTAAACTGCCAAATGTCCTTCTTCATTAATAGAATCAAGTTGACAAACACCATTCTGCTGCTGTCTGGATAGGATAATAAAAAGACAAGAGAAACGTACTGAGAGATAATGACCTCTAAACTTACGGCTGTGGCCCCATAAAGCTACTGCTGACAAATACTGTCATTTAAACCAATACTTAGCTGAGCTGCCCTTTAAAATATTAATAATAAAGAATGTCACACTTGATAATATCCATGCATTTTCTGAACTGTTCTCAGGGCATTAAAAGGGTTGCCTATTCAAATCTGCTGAACTTTGATATTTTAATTGAACTTCCTATCATTCCGTGTAGCCCCAGTGCATTAGATGAAGCAGAACACACCATACAAGGATATGCCTTACTGTATCATTTTCTCTCTCCAATGTCTGTACAAATTAATGTATTAGCAAGTCATTTTTGCCCACTAGATGGCAGCATTATGCATTTCTGCTTCTCGGTTCCTACCAGGCAGGTCAGAGACATCTTGCCTGAAGAAAGGGCCCAAGTTGCCTCAAAAGCTTGCATAGTGTAATCTTTTTAGTTAGCCAATAAAATGTGTCATTTTACTTGACTTCTCATTACATCCATAATGGCTAACACAGAGCAACACTGCAGTCAGGTCAGAAAAATTGTCAGTTGTTGCTAAAGATTACAGTACACCAAGGTTACACACAGATAGCGGTCAAAGTGCAAACAACCAATAGTGTGGCCAGGTATTGAAAAAATTCCTTTAACGTATATTTTCTTTTATTAATTTTAAAGCAATAACATTCCATACAATCATGTCAATCTTAACAAACCAAAATTCAACCTTCCCCCAAAAGAGAGAAGAGACCACAAACAAAGCAAATATTTAAAACAAGGAAGGAAAAGTATTTGTTTCTCTGATACATAGGCTTATTCTAAAATGTTATTGATTAGAAAGTTCCATATTTTAAAAAAGTTTTGTACAGATCCTCTAAGTGAGAATTTGATTTTTTTCAAATAGTATATAACATCAGTTACCCACGGACTTAAAAGAGGTGGTCTAAGATTCTTCAATTTGACCAAGATAAGTCTACGTGCCAGCAGTGTAGTAAAGGCAATTACAGTTTGTTTGTCCTTCTCCACTTTAAGTCCATCTGAGAGCCTACCAAACACATCTGTTAATGGCTTAGCAGGGATTGACACACCAAGGCTGTCCGATAGGCATGCAAACATTTTTGTCCAGAATGATGTTAATTTGGTGCAGGTCCAGAACATGTGGCCCAGTGAGGCTGGAACTCGATTGCAACGTTCACAGGTTGAATGTTTCCCTGGAAACATTTGACAATTTTAAATACAATAAATGCACTCAATAAAAGATTTTAAGTTAAATGATTGAGTGATTTGCACACATGGAGCTGACATGTATTCTATGCATGGCTGCCTTCCACTCCTTTTTGGAAATATTTAGTGAAAGGTCTTTTCTCCACCGTACCCTAGGATCTTTGCAAGGATGGGACTTTAAAATGTTTTTATATATTGTAGAGATGCCATCTGAGTCTTCAAGACTGATCAATATTTCTTCTAGAATAGAAATGTGTGGCCGGTGAGGAAAATGGGGCAGATTCCATTTAGCAAAAAGTTTCATTTGAAATTAGTGGAAAAATTGTGTTTATGGGAAGTTAAATTTGAAGTGTAATTGCTTGCAGGATGCAAAAACTTTATCAATGTACAAATCTCTAAGTATTTTTAATCCTGGACATTTTTGAAACATTAAATAATGTGTATGTTTTGAGAGGAAAGAAAACTGCAGTTACCATGTAGAGGTGCAACAGACAAAAGCTTCTCTGTCTTAAAGTGCTTCCTGCTTTGGTTTCATATTCAGAGTGAATGAAGAGCAATTAGATTATTAGTTTATTGATTTTAATTTGTATTAACTGGTGCACAAAACAGGGAATATAAAGAAGTACTGCAAGGTTTTATTTCTATTGCTGACCAGGATTGTGTATACAGGCAGTCCCCGGGTTACATACAAGATAGGGACTGTAGGTTTATACTTAAGTTGAATTTGTATGTAAGTCGGAACAGGTACATTACTTTAATAAATGTTATTGTTGACCGACTGTAACCAAGTGCTCTGCCAATGAATGATGGAGTTTCACCTCTTTCTGACCTTTTTATTATTTCTACTTTATTTTCAATGGTGATGGGTTTTTCTCTTCTTTACTGTATCACCAGCACTTACATCAGATTTGTGTTTCAGAGACATTCTTGAAGGGTGAAGACAAAAGGCTAAGATGAGCTCTTCTGTACAGCACTGTACACACTATCACAGCAGATTAGGCACCAGTCGTCAACACGTCTGATGTATAGGATGGTCCAGATCTAATTATGCAGTTTTCATTAAGCTGCAACTTATTCAGTTTATTACATTGAAAATCACCCATAAAATCCCGGACCATCGAGAAGTGTGCGAACTGACGACATGAAGAATTGTCTTTGCGCCGAACTGGAATCATCCCCGCATAAATCAAAGTCATCCAGACGATCTGGATCTGCAGAATTAGATCTGGACCACCCTGTACTGACCAGAGACAACTTTCTGCTATGTGCGTAACAGTACAAGCAGGCTTGCTATTGAGAATGAATGGGGGCAGCGAGGGGCGGTTCATCACCAGCCCACATCACAGTCACCTCCACTACAGTATGCTGCCTGCAGTGTCCGCTGCACCACCGCCACCATTCAACACGCAGCCATCCGAGGCACACTACAATGCTACCCCCCGCCTCCCCGTTCACCCTCAATGACCTCCGTTTTGCCACAACAGGGTCACCACTTGCAGCATTACCAACCGCCCACCTAGAAAGAACGGGCAGCCGTGTGTGGTGGGTGGGCAGTGAAACCGCTTGCCGCCGGGAATCGCCCAACGGACACTACGCTGTGCGAGCAGCAAAATCGACCCCCTCCAGCCTCTGTCCAGCCACCGCTTGCAGCGTCCCTGGGCCGAAGATTACGGAGCGGCAGTTACTGAGGCGCATGCGTCGCAGCTGCGGCCCTGTTCATATGTCATAGGTCGGATGTCCGTAACCTGGGGACTACCTATATTCATCAATCTGTGTCAATGCTCAGGTCTTTATAGCTTGTATATTTGCCACCCAGTAATAGAACTGAAAGTTAGGTAGTGCCATATCCTTTTCTGCCTTAGGTAATTGAAGAGTCAACCTTTGGATGTGTGAATGTTTCAAATTCCAAATAAATGAGGATACGATTAAATCCAATTTCTTAAATTATGTTAATGTATACAGGGATGCTTTGCAATTGAAAAAGCAGCTTGGGAAGGATGTTCATTTTAACAACAGGGCTTCTCCATGCTAATGTAAGATCGAGGGTACAACATCATCTATTCACGTGATTAATTTTTTTTTCATGCAGACAGCAACATTTTGTAGAAAAACATCTTTATATTTACTTGTGATATTTACCCCTAGGTATTTAAATTGATCTGCTAAGATAAATGGAAAGGTGTCCAATCTAATATTATATATGAGAAAAACAAAAAAAAAAAAAACCCACCATCAGTTCAATTATGTGCACCCTAATAAAAACTGGAAATTAGCCATGATGTTTGAATTAGATATTCTTTGAATAAATACAAAAGTTTTGCATGAGTTACCATTATGTGAGTCTCATTTAAATTTCTACTTTTCTGGTTTACTGTACACTATGGATTCCTTCTCTTCACTAAAAGCATTCACAGCTTGATCCATATAAAAAAAATGAAGATTTTTATTAAGTGGACACTGTGGTTTCCACGAAGTTGAGACAAATGGAGATTCTTCAGATGTCTTCTTTTTGGTTGCCTTCTTATGTCTCATACTCATATTGACTCATCCATTGAAGTTTCAAATGAGTACAAGACGCAGCAATTTAAAAGACATCAAACAGGCTTGTGTTCTTTCCAAGAATTTTGCTGGAAAAGTTGGCTCATGCAAAATTTTTCTAGTAGGAGTGTTTGGCTTTGCATGTTCAGTTTGTGATTCTGCTTACCAGATTCCCCTGCACAGCAAAATGTTAAAAGTAAGGAGCAGTTAGGACTATAGCAGAGTTATTTTAGATCTCTATCCCTGTAAGTAAAATTGAAGAACCTAGTATAGGATTAGGCGTTTGCTATGTTACAACCAAAATAACTAATGAAAATAAACAAGCAGTAAACAATTCTGTCTGAATATAACCTGAATGCATGATTACTTGTTTAAGATTCACTAGTGCTAAACAGGCGAGTTAAGTCAACATCATTAACAGAACATCTAACTCCTTTCTGCAATATCCTTAAAGTAATCTCGGTCTCAAATGGGAAATCAAACTTAAAGGTTTTGACTAGCCCATAATGGGGTAGACTATATTTACTATGCAAGTTTTTTTTAATAGACAGTATATGTGCATCCTTTTTCTGCCCGGACAGACATGTTTAACTCTGTCCAGCCAAGGTAAATGACACCTCTGTATTAAGAAGCAGATGACAGGCCCTCATCACACAGTTCTAACTCCACACACAATGGAGAAGCACAAAACAGACAGCTTATTAATTAAAGTTTCTAAAGGCTTCTTATTAGAATATGTTCCTCATGTAAGGCATTTATAAATAAAATAGCAAAGTAATATGAACTGCTAGAGAGAGGTTAGAAGCACACGCTGATATAGAGCATTGCTGCACCCACCACATGACAAATCAACTCAGGATCCCAGATTAAGACCCGAGTGCAATCATGCAATGGGTGACACCTCAGTACCACACTAGTTCAGGTGGAATGGAACAGTGTGACTGGCACCATATAATTAATAGCTGAATAACATTTCTATGCATTTTTATGATTGTCCTGAAAAACAATCCCCTCCACAAGAAATTAGTGAAAGCTGCTCTCTTTCAGTGCCTTAGTGTTGTTCTACTCTTGACCAAGTGGTTAAAACAATTCAAGCTGACCCAGATGGTCTGCATACTGAATTGGAGAACAGTAACAGAATCAATGTTAAAAGGCCAATAAGAAATAAAACTACAACACATTACATTATGGGCCACATACTCCTACCCCCTCTCAGTTATTCTACGCAATGGATTCTGGAAAATGTACTGCAGCCAAGTAAACTTCTCCTTAGAAAGGACCATCAATTATCTCCTTAGCAGGATGGATTTCCAGCGGGCCAGTGTGTTGCTCTGATGATCAGGGCAGATTAGTGTAACTCGTCATTCATAAAGGAAAAAATCTACAATATGAGAAGCATGCCCAAATGAAAGCCATAAAATGATACACAGCAGACCCTTCATCTATGCACACATTATTTATGTGCGACTGGGAAGCCATCCTAGCTATAATCTGACAACACCACAAAACCAGGGTCCAGTTTAGGGCAAAAACCTTCCTGGTGAATCCTTCATTCCAGCCATAAAAATTGTGGGACCCACGGCATTGCCAATTGTGATTTGTAATTTACTCAACGGATGGATGCCATTGTGGAGAATGCAGAAACAAATGTGAAAATGTCAAGGGATTCCAAAATAAGCATGTCTCTGCAATGTTTATAGACTGCAGTAAGCCCTTAAGCTATCCTGAACAGGTTTAGCTCACTACTCAGAGCCAAGAACTGAAGAGGATTGTATAATATAATGTATTCTTAAGTCAGGTTCAAAGGTGCTACAAATACTAAATAAACCAGTCCTTTATTAGACTAATAAATTGCAGCAGATAACACATTAAAAATATCATTATAAAATGTATGGCATAACAGCCTTTGCCTTAAGGTTCTAGGTCCTTGGTTTGAACCCTGGTTTGCACATTTTCTCTACATCTGTGTTGGGTTTTCTCCATGTGCCATCTTGCTCTCCCATCATATTCTAGTGCTATTCCTACTGGATTAACTGGAGGCTACATACAAGGGGATATGTGGGAATGCATGAGAGGTCTCTATGCTGGGCTGGTGCCTCACCAAGTTTAAGTTCCTGCCTCAGGCCTAACTCTGCTGAAATATGCTGCATAACACTGAAATGAAGAAGATTAGGTGGATTAAAAAATGGATGTACGAGTGTAAGAGAATGGATAAAAATATTTTCCATTCCTGCCTCTCTTAAGGCAGAGCTAAAATGCATGAGCATTAACATATAAATCCATTAAAGAAAAGAGGCCTGCCTGATTCACATCTCAGATCCACAAAGGTAACGTAAGGCCCAGGAACATTTGAAACCCCACATTTTGCATCTTAACACTGGCATTATAATACAAGTTGCTTGGAAAAGAGCCATGTATTTGTTCTTCAAAAAAAACTATTCACCATTTCTAAGTTCATTCAGCTGGTCTGGAAACCCCTCAAAGGGTTTGTTCTTGCAAAAGTTTTAAGAAAAACACATAAATAGGGCTTATTAAGCACAACAAATTGATGTACACTTTGTGCTTAGGTAGCTTCTTTGTGGGGATTTTCTACCAGAGCCCTCCCAATAAAACGGCCCAAATTATCTGCCAAGGGCAGCAGGAAGCACACAGCTTCTAGTGCCGTTCTCTAAGCACCCTTTGTCTTGTCTTTTTTTTTTCGTGATTTAATTGTCTCCCTGCCTCTTCGTTTCTTTCAGTTTCCAGGCTGTGCATCTTCTGATTTGCATTACGCTTTGACACAATGGATAACCAGAACCCCTTCCGTTTCATTTATTGTACATGGCTTCCTGATTGACTGCCAACAGTCTGCCATGCACACAGAGCAGCCTGCATTAAAGAGCGCTCTCCTCACATCCCTGCATTGCTCTCACTCTAATGAAAGCCTTGACAGTTGTTGCTCGGCCAAGGCCCAGAGTTTATAGCCTTGAACCAGTCATGCCTGAAGCTGCCCGTCTTCATTTTAATCGAGTGCTAATTTAACTCAAAGCGCTAGGATACCAAAAACACGTCTTTACAATTTCCTCTTTAATATCCGACCATATTCTTCTGCATATTTGTCAAAGGACAAATTCTCGAGACTATGCCGCGACATCAGAGGAAACTTCCACAGGTCTCTACACCTTTTCCCAGCCTTGTGTGTTAAAGCCCACTGTCCAATCCATCAAGCTACACTGACATATTATATATGCACTAAAAGCCTTAACACCACAAAAACAGAAACCATGTACAGTATCTCACTAATTTCTACTCATCTAGTCATTTATAAAACATTTCAAGGTCATCAGATGGCTTCTGTGCACACTACTATTTTGTATCTGAATAAGATTCTCTTACTTTCATTTGTGTAAGCTTCTATATATTCTATAAACAGACAAATCTGTCTAAATAATTTGAAGAGGCCTTCTAAGAATGTGGGCCACTAGAAGCGCCAGCTGTCTCTGCACCACACAGCCTGTATATTCTATTAAGGGGCCAGGCTCCCAGGACTTCTCTTAGGTGGTCTGCACTTGCCTGTACATAGCCCCAACAACTAACTTCAGGCTCACAAACATCACAAAGTAAAGCACTCTGGGGTTTTGTTTTTTTTTCTAATGGAAGTTGCAAAACGAGAAAGAGAAACACATGAAAAATCTCAAACCACAGGAAACCCCGATTTAATATCCAGTGGCGAAATTAAGGTAAACAAAACACGAAGTTGTAGAAAAAATCGTCTCTAGTGATTTAATGGCTCTTCATAGTGATAAAGTGAAAGACTGCCTTTCATGGTGGGATGATACCCAGTCAGAGGTCTGGTCCTGTGGGAAAACAGACTTCCTATGGTGCTGTGCTTTGTAGCACAGGAATAGGAAGAGACGAGGATGATGACCTGGGAGAGGAAATTGTGTCAGTAGTCCCCCAGACAGTTCTCCATTCTAGGGCAAATATTTCCTCATAAGTATTATTGATGGTTCCAAAACTGTGTAACACACCCAATGCTCACATGTCTGACAAAGGATAATACATTGCATTTGCCTTGTATGCCAAGTCTGGCAAGTAGGGGCTGAAAACAAAGGGCAGCATGTGATAAAAGTCTTAATGCCCCAAACCATTTTCTGCCTGTAAACTAAGTTTCCAGATATGGCTCTATGACCTCAGTGGAACTAAAACCCTGAAAACAGCCACAACAGAGTATAAGCTGAAACTGTTTACCTCCAACCTGATCAAGTGCTAATACACCATAATGGAGAATTCTTTGATATAAAACGGAGACAAATATAAGTAAAAATATATTTAAGATGGGTAGTTGAAAATGATTTGCACTAAAACAGATACCATATAGTTTAATTTGTTCATGACTGAAGAAACTTGAGCAAAACAAATGCTTCAAGGTACTAAACAAAACACGACTGAAAACTGTGAATTGGGTTCCTGCACAACTCTCAACTTTCATCATGTATTTATTAGTATGCTATGATGAGCAGGAAGCCACTATGGACAATGGCAGGGAAGAGGCTTAAAAGATGGAAGAAAGTGAAGTCTGAGGAGTCAGGAAACAAGAGATGTCAGTAAGGAAGAACCTTAATAAAAAGTGGAACAGTGGGCTACAATTTCAAGTGAAAGAAAAAGTGAGCCAGACGACTGGGTAAATGAACAGGAAAGAAGAATCCTCTTGTGTTGTTTTGGAGGTGTGCTCCATGACCCAAAGAGTAGAACTCAACGTGAGGCACCGTCCTATCCAGAAGGCAGACCATCAGTAACGCAGTGAAGCACTCCAGGAACAAAGACCCTGTTGTGCCTTTATACAACTGGTCACTAGCTACAAAAGTATAAATCAGAGGGCAGGTGAACTACCAGGATGGCACAGGGCAAGCATTAGTGGTGCATTTGACCTTCAGGGAGAAAACAGCAATGAGGAAAAGCTCAGCACATACTGGCATGGAAGAGCAAAGGCCACTGTGCGCCATGGAAAGGAAACAAAGTGTTAACAGCAGAGTGTGAAAGAATGATGCCATGCAATCTACCCCAACGACAGTATGGGGTCAGAAACAAATGTGACGAAGCCACCAGCAAAAGAGTGAGAAAAAGAAGGGCAAACAAGTAAACTACAGAGGTGTCTACACTGCCAGGCTACTACAGGGTGGGAAAAAAGGAAGGCTGTCACTGTCTCGATGAAGGAATCTGGGGCTTGGCCAAAAGAAAGCCCTGGGTTGGGTTTAAAGCCACTTCAAGTGCAGCATTGGGGAATAGTGTGGTTGGGGGGGGTAGACACACTAAACTGGTGGGAGGAAAACAGCTCAAAGTTGATCAGAGAGAGAGAGAGATATGATGCATTCACATTTCGAAGCTCTGAAGCTGTCATGTGTCAACTTCCTATTTCAGTGGATTCATGAGTTTCAAGTTAATAGTTCATTTTCTACTTGCCTGTAAAAGATGCAAACAAAGATAAGCTATATACATAAATATATATTTATGAAACATACTAAGGGTGTATTGTGTCGCTCCAAATGCAATCCAACACGTCCATGGAGTAACCTTAGTTTTAATTCAGTTTACACCATTTAACAGTGTGCTAAGAGTGTCAGGTTAAATCACTCTGATTTCAATTGAATTGTCAACCGATAAAAGTTCCTTTGGCAGGTCATTCACATTGCATCACCAAAGTTCACAAGACTGTTCTTTTTGCTTCTTCTCTCCTTTATGTGTCTGAAACACCAAAAATTGAGTGGCATGAAATCTGTCCAGTCTCCTGCTGTTGCTGCACTGCTGCCATAGCAACTAAATAAACCACCTGAAAACTCAGATGTACAGTGGGTGTCTTCTAATACGGCAAACAGCTTACAGAGCAGCACGAGTGACAGTTAACTCACTGGGTCTGTTCAGATTCTTGAGACAGCCTGCTTGGACCCATACACAAATATGTTAATTAAATGTGCAGATTTACCAGAATCAAGACAGTCAATTTGCAAAAAATATGAAAACCTCAAACTTGCACTCAACTCAGATAGAAGGATTTTCTGTACAATATCAAATACTGGAAAGAGTGCGTGTCTCATCTACCAAGCATTCATCATTATGAAGAAAGAGAACATGGGGATATACAGTTAGGTCCATAAATATTTGGACAGAGACAACTTTGTTTCTAATTTTGGTTCTTTACATTACCACAATAAATTTTCAATGAAACAACTTAGATGCAGCTGAAGTGCAGACTTTCAGCTTTAATTCAGTGGGGTGAACAAAATGATTGCATAAAAATTTGAGGCAACTAAAGCATTTTTTTAACACAATCCTTTCATTTCACTTCAACTGCATCTGAGTTGTTTCATTTAAAATTCATTGTGGTAATGTACAGAACCAAAATTAGAAAAAAGTCGTCTCTGTCCAAATATTTATGGACCCAACTGTACTTCTGCACAGTTTTTAAAATAATCTACAACAAGGATGTTCCCCTAAAAAAAAAAAAAAAAAAAAAAAAAGTTTGAAACAAAAAAAGGCAAAATAATTAAAGAGTATTACAACGTGCAAGGAATTGGGCTTTATCCATAAGGATAACAGTTCAATTCTCACTTTTGTGTAAAATTGTGTGACGCTTAGCAAGTCAATGAAACTGCCTGTACTCCACCTTTAAATTATATCCAGAGTTTAAACGGTTGTAAACATATCCTGATCTTAAGTCTCCCCGAAATATACAATGTAATACGGGTTGCCAAACATTCTTCATTTAAAGCCACGCTCAACAGCAAGGACAGCTAAGGTAGGACAATTCTGTAAAAACGCATTATATTGGAGAACACAACTTACCATTTCAAGATAGTGATAATCAATTCATTTAATTGCTAGTTGACTTTCTGTTTCAAATCTGAAATAGTATCCTAATAATGTCTTAATGATATTGGAAGCGATGGAAAACACTTGTAAGGCTCAAATTTAAATGGTAATAAAGTAGCAAGTCTATGGATTTTATTCTTAATAAATGACTATGAGCCTGCGATGTTACTTCTCTGCAGGTAAGAAAGTAAGGCTGAGGAAACTGCAAACCAAAATTCCATCTATTTTTTTTTTTTTTTATTAAAAAGTAAAAAAGGAAACCCTGACAAAAAAGGTAATTTTATCTGAAGCCTAATTTTAGATGCATATGAAATCCCAAAAAGCACCATATTAAAATAATTAAAACAAGAGTCTCTGGTACAATGGGAACAAGGAAACATTTCTTAAATGGAAGCTCAGATAAAAGGTTCAAAAGCTGAAAGGCTCAATGACTGCCAACAACACAGCATTAAGAATGAATGACACAACAGACAGCAGCAATGGCATCACCCCCACTTCCATATCTTATTCAACTATTAGTTACATTTGCCCAAAAGGCAATACAACTCTATATACAAGTACTACATGTGCCTTCTTTTCACTTTAAATCAGAAATGTTGGTGATTTTCAAGGACTACAGAGGTAACCTTTTCAAAATTTTACCTCTGGATATTTATACTTTTAAAACGCTTGTTCATCATCTCATGTTTATTAGTGACTCATATACCCATCCCAAGCTAGATCCTTTTGTATGTGTGTGTAAATTCAGTCTAGTATAAAGCACTCTGTACTGTTTCATGTTGTCCTTCATAACCACCATGCAAATCACCAAGAACACGAAAGAGGCAATGAGAGCATCCACGAGGCTCTGTTCAGTCTGGGCTTAACCAATGCAAACACACCCATTCTGAGCACTCCTAGAACAAACACATGGCCTCCAAGTCACACATTTCTTGCTTCACACAGGTTAGAGATCTGGGACTGGAGATGTTGGAGTTTCTAATTACTGTAGTCTTCGAAGAGTGGAAACAGCTGAAGGACAAACAAACAATGGCTCTTTAAGTCAGCAACTGGCTGGCATGTCAAACAAGCTCAATTATATGCTGCAAGAGGAAGACAAGATTATAAATGATATGATCAGCTTTAGTAACATTTCAAGGGAACGTTTTGGGAAGCATCTGAAACACAGTAGCTGGGACATTAGGGAAAGAAATGTGCACAACCAGAGAGCATTTGCTGTCTAATTCAAAAGTTCATGAAACTGACAAGTCACATACCCTAAAGACACATTCGTGTCTGCCTAATCTCCACATGCCTGTATGGTTAATTCAGTCTTCCTCTCATAACCCAAAGTCATTTGACTTATTGACTTGCACGTATGAGTGCCACTATACCACGAGCAAGATCTGCAATAGGACTGCCCCCACTTGTCCTACACGGGCTCCTGCAGTCAACCCCTAATGTTGTGGGCAATAACCTCCAGCATTCCCCTCCCCCAAAAACAACAATAAACCTGTGATGTGTACAGTTAGAGAACTGAAGGATGGCTTCTGATAAATGTTTCCCAAGCACAGCATCTGGAACTGGAGAAAATTATAACTGGTCCACATAAGTAGATTAGCTTTACTGAATATTACTTTCCTTCACCAATCTGGAAGTGACATGAAGGTGATTTTTTTTCTCTTCTCTCAAATAACACATCTCGAAGTCTGGAAATGCACCACTTAGTTGATTGCTTTCTTTGGCTCAACGTACTCATCTGATTCAGCATTTTGTCCATGTGAACATTGTTAAAACTGAAGGCCAGTCAACCCTGACGAATGATCACCAGGAGAGAATCATAAGGCTTGTTACCAGCAGATAAAGTTTAAACTATGGCTAAGGTAGGGAGCTCCATCAATTTAATGTTAATATTTTTTAAAGGCAAATACCTCTTCATGAGATCTGCTATTATTACTATTGCATATCATTTATTTCAGGTTTTCTGAAATGGCATAATTGGAAAAGGCACAAAGCAAACAAAAACAAAAGAGAACAGCAATAATTATCTCTTTGAAATATTACCTGATCATCTAGGCTCTTTCATTATCATCTTCATTTTATATGAATAGCAATGCAGTCTGTATAAAAATGACAAAAATTAGGTGCCGCTACAATTTCATAGATTCATCAATAATTGGCTCCCAGATTATTAAAAATCTATCATGCATCTCAGTGAAAATGTTAATTTTAATACAAGGGGCCATTTCACAAAATGAGCGGGGAGGAAGAGGGAGTTATAAACAAATATCGAAATGAATTTTAATGTCAGATTTATTATAGAAGGCTCATGGAGCTCTATCTGCACTAATCTGTCATCTTTGTCTACAAGGTGCTGTTTTCCTTAAAAGTGCTGCAGACTTTGTCAAGTTGCAAATTAAAGTGTAGAGATCAAGAAAACAGGATTAAAAGCACCAGTTAGTTACTGTAGGTTACTGAAAATCTCATTTCAATGGAGGCCAATGTCTCAATTTAGGGCACCGTCTCCAGTGAGCACCTTCAGACGTAAATCATTAAGTGGCTGAGAAATTTTCAGTTTTATGTGAACTGTTTTCTAAGTTTGCATTTGACAAGACTATTTACAATAAAATCCCTTCAATATTTCACTCATGTCTTACTTTGACTTTTGCCTGATCAGGGCCAAGTCCTATATTACATTAATTTCTGCTAGATTACTGTATGTTACATTTATACTGTTTTGCTCAAACGTGTTAAAGATCAACAAGTAACAGACTCTTGTTTCCTTATTCCAACAAAAGGAGTGTTGACAGACTAAGTGACTTGTTCAGGGCCACATATTGAATCAGTTGTGAAGTCTGATCTGCCAACCTTGTGCTTTACGGTTCAGCCACAAGACCACATGGCCTGTAAAAGTTCCTGTCCTAATTTTGACTAGTTATTACACTACTGGGTTACAAGGAAGCATCATTTCAGTATTATACAGGCCATGTAAATGGACTTCGTGATACAAAAAGAGTTCAAACATTTTGTTGGTGATCACATTCTTTATTATATATAAGACGGCTATCAAGTTGAGGACCATGAAGGAAAACAAGTCCTCTGGGTCGCCAAAGCAAGCCACACAGGTACTCACAAGCTGAGCAAAAAAGACCTCTACTTATTATCAGAGGTTGAAGACCCACTGATCCTTGATGCGGACTGGTTAAGAAGTATACAATTATATAAAAGAAAAACTTGCAGAAATTAGCAAAAGAGTTAGGGACTTTCTAATAAGAGGCCAATGTTAATTCTCATCTGAATAAAAGCAAGAGAGGTAAAGAGAGATGCAAGTCAAGAATGGGGACAGAGAATAACATAGTAGAGAAGATCAAAGTAGGAGAACTAGAAAAATCAGATATACAGGACACACAAAGTAACGATCCAAGAGCATTTAACAAACAGTGGGAGCAATATATGTCAATCATCAAACTCAACAAGAAAAAAATGTCTGTGAGGGGAATGATAGGAACAAGTTTGAACTGAATATGTTAATGTGGACATTTGAAGCAATCAGTAACAATTTACCGTATGTTATTTCAGAATAGCGTGGCAGAGTATAAGAGGTCACACTGCCAGGCTGAACGTATAACATGGAGAGTAGGAAGGGGAGAAGCTCATGGTACTGTACACCTTGTAAGGACTGACCTCAGCTGGAGGAGATGAT
Source organism: Erpetoichthys calabaricus (assembly GCF_900747795.2). Taxonomy (NCBI): domain Eukaryota; kingdom Metazoa; phylum Chordata; class Cladistia; order Polypteriformes; family Polypteridae; genus Erpetoichthys; species Erpetoichthys calabaricus. The sequence goes on from NC_041396.2 coordinate 228,551,673, forward strand.
AGGAAACATGGATCTCAGTAACTGGAATATCCAAAGCCCAGGGTCCATCAATAATATCACCAAGAGTGTTAATACTGAGACATGCTCAAGGCAGAAAGAGGATAGAGAGAATGGAATTTGAAACTTCAACGGTTTCATGTGGACTCCCTTTTGAAAAAGATGAGGAGCACTATAGACAGACAAAACTACCACCCAGGGCTAACGAAACAATACACTCAGAAGAGTCTAGTATTCTACAGACTTTGTACCCCCAGATACGTAAGGCAGCAAGGCAAACCACTGCACTGCCTATTATCTTATACATACAGTAAATGTCTACGTGTGTGTGTGTGTGGGTCTGTCTGGCCCAGAAGCGAGAGGTGGAGTCTGGGTAAGGGCTCCGCCTCCGAGGAAACCGAAAACTCGCTTAGTCATTAATAACACAAGTGAGGCCAGCACATATGCAAATGCACAAGCGATGTGAGCACGTCAGCAAAACGAATCATCCTAGGAGAGAGATGCCCAGAGTAGTTCCTTTCAATTACCTGACATCTCTACATTTCAGTTTTTTTTTTTTCCCCCTGACGATTTCAATAGTTTCTGGGAACCCGGGCTTTTCACAGCACGGGCTTACACAGATAGTAATATATAATTTTACATAACACATGTCATTTTTCTCAAAAAGTCTGTATGGTTTTATACGCACACTAACCATATCGCTTATTCCACATAGAAGATGTTGGATGGGAAAAACCACAAAGGAATTTCATAAAGGCAGCTAAGAACAACAAGTAAAGCAAAGCAATAATACGGATGTGGAAGGAATGTCTGATTGCCTTTCATGATTTAAGAAAACCAAAATTACAAGATATTGAATTTTCTTCCAAATTTTTACAATGAATTTTTGAAAGCTTATTAAAATCAGCTATAACAGAAACAGTGGGCTAAATGTCAGCTGGCAGAGTCTCAAAGGCTTACTGTTAGAATCACCAAAGTCCACCAGTTATGAGATGCCAGCAGAAACCCGGACAGGCTGCTTCAGCATAATTAGAAACTCTTTGTATGTGGCTTTGTCAATTAAAATATGCAACAAATGTACATTTCATTTTATTTGGTCGTTGCCCACATTTTATGTCCAACTTCGTGATATACATAGATTTTATGTATATATGGAAACAACTGTCATGTAACCTAATCTCTCAAGTTGCCCAGGATAAGTGTTTCTGCCTAGTCTGCAAAATGTAATAACCAAGAACAATATCAAATACAGTACACTCCCTTGTGTCTTTAAATTGGGATTTTTTTTTTATATAAAGTTTGTGGCTATGATTATTAGTCAGTCAGTCATTATCCAACCCGCTATATCCTAACACAGGGTCACGGGGGGTCTGCTGCTGATGATATACTCAATTTATTTTCAAGTGCACTTCCACATACAAGTTCAATGCACTGTACAAAAAAGTTAATGCAACATAAACACTAAATAATGTTGAAACAAACAAAAACCTACTGCTATATAACATCATGGTACTGATCCATTTGTATATTTGATTCTATATTTTTGCTCAATAAAGTACTTTGTGATGAAGTATATGGAAAACCTGAAGGTAGTGTAGAGGAGAGTGAGACAGTGGTAAGTGTTACCACTTCACAAATCCAGGAGTTTGAGTTTGAACCACTGTCCACATAAAGTTTGCACATTCGCCCAATTTCTGTAGATATTTTTCTTCTAAATTTTAAAGATGTAAAGCCAACGTCGGGCTAATTGGCAATTCTAAGATGGTCCCAGAGATGTGAGAGTGGGTGTGTTGGTGGCCACGTGCCGAGGGACTGGTGCTATCCAGGGCTGCTTCCTGCCTTGAATCCAGTTCTGCTAGGATAGGCTGTGACCCCTAAAGCCCTTAAGTGGGATCGGTAACTGGATGCACAGATGACTGAGGTGAAGGTCTAAACTTGCTGCATACATCATCCTTCTGGCATTCTGTTACTGCTGAAACAGGGTGACTAAACACTGCCAAAGCAAAGTCAGTAAATCAAGATACTGCCTTCCCTTCAGTGTTGTAAATGAAAACGGTGGGCACCGGGTGGCAACATTTATTTATTTGGCTGACACTTTTATCCAATTGAGACACAATTGGTTACATTTCTTTTCTTTTTGCAATTGGAGCACTGGTGAGTAAAGTGACTTGCTCAGGGTCCCACTGTCAATGGTGGGATTTTAACCCAAAACCTCATGGTCTGAAGTCAAAAGCCTTAACCACTGTGCCACACTGCTTGCCTTTTCAGTACTCACAACAGTGGCTAAAGAAAAACTGATGGCTGCAACCACATTATTGAGTAATGGCACAAACAGAACACCGTTTCATATGTGTATGGTTTCCATTTCCAATTCATCCTGCACCCTTTTGTTTTGTTTTTCTTAGTCAACTGTTTATTCACAGTTTCTATTTTATTTTCCTGTTTCAGTCAAATAACAGAAATCACTTTCAAATATCAGCGTAAAAGTTCCTATGTTGGCTGCTTGCCAAAGCATAGCTCAGGAAGGTTTTTAAAGTGAGCTAAAGCAGCTCTCTCCTCTGAACAGACACACAACTGGGTTTTTTTTTCCCCCTTGTTAACACAAATTTTAACTCCTCTTCCATTTGCACTTTTAAGCACTTCTTTTCTTTCAAAAAAACACATGGACAACAAAAGCAATTAGGGATCAAATGTTATCTAAAACAGGCTCCATCCCATCACTGTATTACACAACCTCTCACTCTGGAAACGATCCAGGTTCTCCCAACACAAATGCACAGTTTGGCATGCTCCTTACCTACCAGAGGCATCAGACGTCCTAATTACTAGTTGTCACCCTGCATCATTGCCTGGATTTTCAGTGCGTCTCAGTTCTGCAGGCACATTTCTCACCACAAATTTCTTCCCACCCATCTACAGCAGTCTGGACGTGAAGCACTTTGCATTCTGTTCACTGCTTTTGATCACCACCAGCATGGCATTTCTCTTTTGAACCTTCTGTGCAGCTAAATTTTGTTCTCATTACTCACCACTAACCACACTTTAATTTAATTATTCTTATTCTAATGAAAAATACAACCCACAAGAAAGATGAAGAATTTGCACTTTGATTTAGGGGAAAATGTGACACTTTTATTTATTCTTGTCTAACTAGTAATTGAGGCAAGTAAGTGGAAGATTATATCAAAAATACTTGTTGTTCATGTGTAGCGACTCAAAGCACAAGCCAACCTAAACATGGCCATTTATACATTATAATTAAAGGGCTTTGGAGAGCCATGTTGTATACACTACTCATGAATACTTGCTGGCACAAAATGGAGTAAACAGGAGGCTGAATCAAAAATCCACCACTGCAGTCCAGCCTTCCGCAGTATCCCTGTGCTTTTGGATGCAAGTAAAAAGTTCTCAGGGGAGACAGCAGGACCAGCCAAGGGCGAGACAGGCCGATTATCTTGATGGGAAAGGCTTCCTGACAGTTGTTAGTCATGCGATGATCTAGGCAAAGACAGAAAGGAAACTAAGCCTTCCACAGGGGGTGATCTGTCAAACACAATGTCATCCATTCAGGTAATTTGACAAGTCTTTTGCCCAGCAGGTCCACACATAGCTTATTCAATGTACCGGCTTAAAGGAAAAAAGCTATGCCAATTAGTAACGTGATCTTATAAGGCAGTGTATACCTTGTACACAACTCGGAAATACTCTGCTCTTCTTGCTTATCACCCAAGTCTTTGTCTTCCAAAGAAGCATTTCATTGCAACTACTTAGCTGTTGAAAATTCATTGTAATTCACATAGAAATTAAAAATTGAGTTAATGGTCACATCAAACAAAAATATGCAATATATCCTTGGCGGAACCAAAAGGCAAGCTGCTCCAATCTATGTCCAACATTCTTTCCAAAGGTGTCACTATGCTAGAAGCAAAGGCATCATAAAATATCCATATCATTTTTAAAAAACTGCTTGTTCTATTGCAGTGGGCCCACCCCTTGTGACAACAGGTGTAAACCTATCCTGTACAGGCCACGCCCAGTTACTCATACTGGTCAAATTTGGGGTCACCAATAAAACCCAATCTACATGTCCTTTTCAAAGTGCCTAAAGAAATACATGTGGACATGAAGACGACAAACCCAAGACCAGGATGTGCAAGTCAGCAGCTCTAGTCCCTATGCCACCAACACACATTATGTAAATTCCCATTTGGGTAGACACTATTAACAAAAGCCCATCATGAAAATGCTGTTACAGTAAGAATATGTAGAGGTTGCTAATGGAGTAAACCAAAAAAGCCCAACTTCATCTGAAAATGGTTACATTAGTGTCTCTCTGCTGGGTTATGACCATGCTAACAAGTTCAGCAAATACATACTAGTATGATAAGCCTGAAGAACCTGCACACTGCTCACCTTTTTCTGTTAGGGTGTCCTATAAAAATTTCAAACCACTTTCTCCATCCCATGATCTTGTCAAGTTAATGATATACAACACCCTCGATTCATAGATATTTCTATTCTCCTGTATAAATACTGGGCAGCAATTTATAAAATTACAAGAAAAAGCTCAAGATCAAATTTTTAGTGCTGACCTAACAAACGCTGCATGAAAAGGAGGCAGCAAGTACTTGCTAATCTCTCAGCTCATTCCACCATGGTTGAGTTCTGAGAATTAGTATAAACTGATGAAACAAATCCTCTCTCCCCAGCACCGACTTCTTTTCTAACATAATATTTGACTAAATCTACAAAGCACAACAGCATCTGTTTTCAGTCAGACTCTTATGTTCTGCCTAATAAGAACAACACACATCAAAAAGCATTGGTTTTATTTAGAACTATTTACACTGACTGCCGTCCCAAAATGTCTACTGTGTAATTATTTGAAAATCTTTCACCTGAAGAAAAGATCCCAGGTAGGTAAACAGACTTGTTTGGGATGACCTGGAGAAGTCCGTGGAAGTGACCCATGCACACACTGCCCAAGACTGAATGATGCAGCTCCAGTCTCTCTACTTCTTTTCAGATTTCCTCCTCATCATGCGATGCTAGCACATCAGCACCGAGGACAGTGCAGAAACTGCAGCCCCTAATCAAGCCTAAAGTTATATAGCACCTTTTGGAATGAGCATTAACTGCATCTACAGTAGCCTGGTTCTGTCTGAAGGACTTCAGCCAGTGACTGAATTATGGATTGTTAAGGGCTACAAATTAGCTTTTCAAATTGTGAGGCCCAGACCGCAATGCAGCAGTTCCAAGTGACACTCAAGATATTAGCTTACAATATCTGCTCTCAAATCTGGAATTTTTTTTTTATTACTATTATTATTAAGAGGCATTCATGCATACTTTGTTGGATACCTTCTATCTGAAGTAGTTTGGGTTTGGATTTGTCAATATGCATAGTATCTTCAAAATGTAAAAATGCGTAAATATATTACATGAAAGAAAACAAAGAAAGTCAACAACCTAAACATTATGCTTCTAACTTTTAACTTTGTAGCATTAAATTAACTCACATGGACTTCCTATTTATTATGTAGGACATGGAGTAACGTTAATGTGGGTGTTGAATGACATTACATAACCATACATCTGAGAAACAACTGGCCGAAGCCCAGAACCTTTTTAAACCATCTACATCACAAGTTTCAACCAATTCAAATTTTTCGGCCTACATTATTTTTCTTAGCAGGGCAAACAGTAAAAATATTGTTTAATCAGAAAGGACAGAGAAATTTTAATGTGGATATCAATACAGACACCTCAGAAATGTGACCTGTGTCATGAGGTTCAAATTGGATTTTTGAAGCTATAGGAATTCTTTCCGCTTCACTCTCCTAGCGGCATCATCAGCTTGTGCCCAAACTGAAAGACGACAGATATTCATTTCAGATTCTGGTATCTGTGCCGTCAAAGAGGTAGCAGGTTTAATTTTACATTATGAGCAGGCAAAACTAGTACAGGAATAAAAAAAAAATTTATTTAAAACAGTACATTATGGCTGAAAAGGGATTAAAAAAAAAAACGTTTGTGTTTCTGTGAATGCAACAAATAATTAAAAGGGGAAAAAATATTCCCTCTTGCATTCATGTTATTATCTTTGCTTATATCAGTGTTTGCCAAACTCGGTCCTGGGGGCCCACTGTGGCTGCAGGTTTTTGTTCCAACCAACTTCCCAATAAGTGACAAGACCTGATAACACTGAGCTCATTTAATTAGCTGGTTTTATTTTTCTCTTGTTTTACATTCAGAAAAGCACAGTAGCAGGATTTTTACATTCATAAGACATTTAGAAATATTTCTGCTTTTGCTATAGATTTAAATGCTTAACTCTCTTTTGTTGATTTCATTATATTTCGCTTTTTCTCTGTGCAGTTTTTCCCCTTCGTTGTACCTTATTAATGACAATTAAAAATGAGCAGAGCAGACACCCAGGCCAGCAACACTGAATAATCAAAAGCTGCAACTACTGTAGCATCAGACCCACTAATTAGTAAATAATGGATTAACTAAACAATTAGAACACCTGGAAAAGTAGAGTGAAAATCAAGATGAAAATATTGCTAAAAAGAAAAGAAAAAAAAAAAAAAAAACAACACATTACCACCATATAACTGCTTAGTACATTTAATTTTTTTTTTTTCTAATTTCTGTATTGTTCCCAAAACACAGAATTTGGGAAATAACATCACTTAATTAGCCCTGGAGTCCAATTTAAAACAGAAGCTGGTTGGAACAAAACCCTGCAGCCACTGGCGGTCCCCAGGACCGTGTTTGGGAAGCACTGGCTTATATGGATGCTTATGTAGCATCAATTGACGTTAGCCTGTACTTGGTTTGGTTTGGTTCCTGACTTATGCCCAGTGCTTCTGGGATAAACTCCAAATCCCTGTATAGACGTCTTGTAGGGAAGCATCAATGAATGGATGAAAAACTTTAGTGGCATCAGTGCCCAACCTATGCCCATAACTGAATTTTAAAAAAGCACCACTAGAGCAATAACTATTATACATATCCCACTGTGTCATGAAAAAAGTACTCCGGGGGGTTGGGGGGGACGACTCAAACATCATCAGGATAAGCAAAAGAGTGCATGTTCATCATCATCGTGTGTGCAGAGGCACTAGTCTCACAGGCCAGTGACAGCAGCACAATGCCAACAACAGCCAACATTAAATAGCACACTAGGTGATTTATCAGGTACATTCAAACAGTCGACTGTGCAGGAAGCGGTTGAATAGTCTTACAGCCTATGGATCAAAACGGTCTTTGAATCTACTGTGAGAATCCTAATGTTCCAGTACCACTGGCTAGAATGGAGGAGTGAAAAACGGTGGCTGTGCAGGATGGCAGAGCTCTTTAATATGTCACGTATTACTTCATGTTACGCCATTAGTGTAAACGTGACTTCATGTCTAGGCTCCCCTTCATTTGTGTATGCCTGTCAATTCAAATTATAATCTGTGTAAATGCAGGGATCAGGTACAGGCAGCAAATAAAGAAGCGTCAACATTCAGACAAAAAATAAAATAAAATCCGACACCAAATGCTACAGTGTAAAGATAGCTTAAAGATCAGTAGAACAAGAACATGGCATATAAGAGGTGGAGTAGAAAAAAAAAGGAAAGGAAATTTGGTGTAATGAAAATGACAATGAAATATGTGAGGCACACAGCAATTTCATTGGTGAGGTGGTATTTTGAAACATATACACTCAAAGATGTAAAGAAATGTAAAGGCCTACAGAATAAAAATGAAAGAATACGGAAGGATTAGCAGTCCATTACAAGGTCTGTGATGAGAAAATGGCCAGCTTGGCACTTCAAGAAAGCCAAGAACAAGGCTCCAGGGCAGAAACGGCAACAACTATCCCACCAAGTGCAGAGTTTGTCTGGAAAATCTTACAGACTGTATAAGTTCGTCATGAGTCAGAGTATCATAACAGTTGTTTGAAGATAGCCAAGTTTACAGTGGTATTCTCCTGCCCCTGGGTATTAAGAGTGTACATTTTTTTTTTTATTTATAGCACATCCAACTTCATGACTAGTAGCATTGCTCACTAAAAGTGATTTATTCCTTTCAAATATGGAACGTACCCTCAACCCCACCCATAAAATACAATGTGACAGCTCACTAAATACATTTTCTCCAGTGATCAGGCTAAAGAAATGGGTACTGCCATTCAAGGCCATTTTAATTTACAATTTCCCCTTGCCTATCAGTGGATAAGGGACCCACGACACAAAGAGCTCTGCATCCACAAGCCCCACAGCAAAGCAGAACCCAAAGTGTGCCAAGATATTAAAAACCCACATTTACCAGAAGGCACTTGGCTTCCAGTGAGGCACCAAAATTCTCTGCTAGTGACAGCTTGTAAAAAATTTGCCGTCAGACGTTATAAAAAAACAAGTCTTGAAGGAAATTGGGAGGACTAATTATTAGAGTAATTGATTAGATAATTGGAATGTTTAACTGTGGCTGTGCAACTCCACTAATTACACCAAAAAAGAATTATCAGCTCTTTGAAGCCCACGTTAAAAAAAAAAAAAAGTGCTGACACTGTGAATAGCACCAGCAGCGGTAAAGAGTGTTCAGTCTGCTCGCTTAGTGCTTCAGTGGCTTTAAAACTGAAGTCATATATGCAAGCAGGCAGTACAGTCAGGGCAGGGGGGGCACAAAGGTCAAACAGCTTTTAGTTAGCACTAGTCCCCTACCTTCGGAGCCATCTTAACCATGTCCATTTATATAATTACTGCTATGATAATGTGGCTAGGAGAGAACAGTAGCCATGTCAGGGTGGCTGACAGAGTGAGTACCTCAGGATATGGAGCCTAAACACACGCACTAAGCACTTTTTTTTCCTGTCTAATCAGAGAAGTTGTTAATATGGCACATTCAGCCTGGCGATCTTCTAGATGACTTTACAGTGCTATGAACCACCACCAGTATTCTAGAATTTGAGCGCACATTTCTAGCCAATTATTATTGAGAGCTGACACATTGCATTTATTTTTGTTTGCCGGCTGTATCTTAATAAGACAAAGATGGAACTGAAAATTGACGTACCATCATCTTACCCATAAAATGCTAAATGTTCTGTTAAGGGAACTGTAATGAGCTGAATCCATTATGACTGACTGCCATGTTGTGTGCACAAGGTGTGCGTAAACTGATAAACAGTAGGGATGTAGGACACAAATGTTGAGAAACAATCTTTTTTCTTTTTTTCTTCAATATGGAGCTTACTGCAGGAGCAACAGGGAAAGAAACTTTTTAGGATACCAGTCCATTGCTGGGCATACTGTATGCAGGCACGCCAGCACACTGGGCCCTGATTGAGAGCAAAAAATGTGTAGCAAATAACGGAGTTGGAAACAACCCAAAAATCAAGAAACATTAAAAACGGGGAAGACTGCCATTTTTTAGATCATAATAATATTCCGAGCATGAAAAATACTTATCCCATAAAACAAACAACTTTAAAAAAATGGTGTGTTTTCCACCGAAGTCGATTATCTCATTGATAGTTTGTGGTAGAGAAATTTCAAGACAAGAATTCAGCACACCGAATTCTATAAAGCAAGCCAATATTTTTTGCATAAGCCAGTGTTACAAAATCATAGACATTTATAACATGGTGGCACAGGATGCAGCTTGGCATTGGGCACTTTCTTGTGTCCCCCTATTACTCCTGCGTCTTCACACACCCAACACTGTTGAATGTTTCACTGACTGGACACTCCAAACTGACACCGGGCGGGTGAGTGTGGGTAAGGGTAGGTGCAGGGCCATTCCCAGGCACTAAGAATCCCCTCCATGGGCCGTCCGTGCCTTGTGCCCCAAGCTGCTGGGACAAATGGTAGTTTCTTACATAGAATAAGTGTGTGTATACTTTGTGTTGGTAAAGTTGTCATTTTTATCCTTTTCTTTACTAAGATCGCAACAATGCCCACGACTAAAATTTGCATACTGTAAATTTTCAAATATCACGACTTAAGAATTTACCTTTTTGTATTTGCCAAGTTGTCAGGAAACGTAGAGCAGTGTTCCTAAAGGACGGGCGAAAAAGGGACCAGACTATAGTGGAGCATAAGCACTTGAAATTTAACATTCCAATATGTTTCCAGTCATCAGTCCATCCTTCACATGCAGTTTTCAGCTTTACATTCTCGTATTTGTATAGTCACCTGGTATAACAGCAGGGAGATGAAAGCAGTCACTGCAAATGAACCGCATTGTGTTTCATGCCAAATCTGCCACCATCAAGCAGGGAACATATGGCTCCACCACTTCACTAAAAGCATTTCTTTTTTTGGTTATTTTTAAAGTCAGAACTAATGCAAAAATAAATGTTAACCCCCCTTCAATTCCATAGTTTTCCACATGAGGACACATTTACCTCTTGCTACAGCTCGGTTCAACAATGATATTAAAAATACATTTTGCTAATATATTTATTTAAGGCACTTGCAAAATCCAAATATTTAATTAATTGTCTATTAGCAGTTGGAGCACACACAGCGAGTCACAGGCATAAATGATCTATTCAACAACAAAAAAGCCATGTGTGAAAATAAAACTCTTTTGAGTTATGCCTGCAGGACAAAGGTTTACTTGTTTTCTAACAATTCTACCTTCAAATAATGTCCAAGGTGCCACCAAAAGTACCTCCTACCACTGCCTTAAATATTATAACCACTTATAAACAGCCAAAAAGTCAAATAAGATACAGATAAAGTGACTAAAAGAAAAACTCAGTGTGCAAACAATGCCAATTAATAAAAGAAAACAACAACACTTTACATTTTATTGCTAGATATTTACTGTCAGAGGTATGTCTACAGTCTGAGTGCAGTAATTTAATTCAAAGCAACATTCCTTTATGCAAGTTTAATGCTTCAGTCTGAATTCCAAAGCAAAGTCACTGCAGACCTGGGTTCAGTGGCCTGTCAAGTGACTTCTACCTTTTTTGAACATACCAAGACCATTATCTGTTGGTATGCATGTTTTACACGGCTATACTAATATTCCATTTATTCATCCACTTTCTGAAGCCCCTTGTTACTATTGCAGAGTTGTGCTAAGCTGAAGTCAGCCCCACCAGTGAATGTCAGTTCAGGCATGGACTCCAGTTCGGAGTTTGATTACCCCCATTTCAGGCTGCTCTATAATGTACTAGCACCACATTGAGGTTTGGCTCTCGCCTACTTCACAGAGCTGCCAGGATTAGCACAAAGCTGTCTACAACCCTAAACTGGATAAAGTGGGTTACAATTGTTTGGATGGGTTCATTTTTGACTAATAAAAATTTCCATATTAGAAGCCAGGACATCAACAGAGAAAGAGCGTCACTGGAAGCTGCTGATGCTGGAGATGTCGAGTCAAGCTTACATTCTGATGGATGCCTGAATGAGTTAGGGGGACAGCATAGGAGTGTGAACTCGGATATCATGTCTGTCTGCTTTCAAAGTCTCAAAGGGGGAATAATGCAGACAAAGAGCTCACCCATTTAAAAAGAAAGCAGCAGTCTACCACTGTTAAGATGGCCAGTTGTTCATGTCATGTCGACTATGGTTTAGGAACAAAGTAATGACCATGACCCACCTGAGGCCCCTCATTGCCATAAACAAAAACCTTCTCACGATTCCTTCCACCAACAGCTATGAACAAAGTACTCAATTCCTTATCATCATTATCTTTAAGAGATTCTCAGCAGGTATCTCACTAACTTAAGGGTATCTTCCATGTTTCATATTGAAGATGATCATATTTTGCAAGGTTTCCAGAAAAGACATATAAACTAAACGTTTAAATCATAGACAAAAACTATTTACTAAAAGTCTACACCATATTCAGGTAAGAGCATATTCACTTTTTTTTTTCCTTTTAATCCTCCCATATAATTAAATTCAAATGTGGGCACAGATGCAAATGCATCTGGTTATGATATAAAACAGCTGCATAGATTTGGAAAGTGCTACCTGCTTTACACTTTATCCTGAAATATGCATTTGTCAAATTCACAAGTTGATAAAATAAAGCAAATATTTTAAATATTCTTTACTTTTACCATCAACTCAAAACCAAATTCCCAAATAATTGTTAGTCACAGAACACAGAGGCCAGCATGTAAATATCTACACATAAAAAGGACAGAAAAACCAAAGCTTTGTATGGTGGTGTTGCTGCAACTCCAGTTACCTTACAAATGAGACCCCTTAGCCGGCACACTCCGGCATTGATAAAAGACAAACCGGTCAACCATTAACCGCTGGACTTTGCACTTTTCACCTCAGTCCAATATACTTGACCTTTATGCCAAGTACATATAACAGTCATTCTCAAAGGTCACAGGTTCAGCCCTGTGCTTCCTTAAATTGCACACCACCATATGACAGCTCTGACATAGTTGCAAATGAAAGGGTTTAAGCAGAGGGAACACATTAAAACCTGTCTAGTGGGTGGTCACGCCATATTTCAGTCCTTTTGGCTGAATAAAAGAGCAAAGCTTAAGTGAAAGCAATAGAAGCTACGCGGCCTTTTACTAGACTGATGCGCACTAATCCTGTCAGCTTCCAATACATTGTGAGGCAGAGACTGACAACAATGCCTCTGGGAGCCGCTGGTCAAGCAAGTTTTCATTTGACCACAACATGGCGTTTCTTTAGTTATGCAGAATAATGTGTGAGCTGAAGCATTCTGAGCACCTGCTGTACCCATAACCACTGTCATTAAAGAACAGAAAAAAACAACAATAATCAGAACACTAAGAGGACAAGAACTGAAGCTGGACATTACCAAGGTTATTATAGTTAATGAAAACTAAAATCAAAACAAACTATTATTAAAAAAATATTTTCGTAAACTGAATTAAAATTAACAAAACTGAATTGAAAAACTAAAAACGAAACTATTAAAGTAGCTGGAAAGACTATCTGAAATAAAATAAATTTACTAAACATAATTTTAGTTTTCATTTTTGAATTAATTTTCTTGCTGTTAATAGTTATAAGGGTTAAAAACTAACTCTAAAACTGAAAGCCATCCACCACAAGCTGCCCGCACGTATTCATTCAGTGAACAGAGGCTGGTGATGGAGGTCGGGTGTTCACACAGCATTTGTGGTGACAGAGCGAGCGGAATACGCATGTAAAGCGCGTGGAATAGAAAGTGATTTACGTGTCGCCTTTCTTTGCACTTGTTGTGTATCAAGATGTAATTCAAACGCCTGAAATCGGAATGTGCTGCTCAGAGGTGTGACCAGAACATCATGTGTGGGTGGGCATTTGGCTGGTCTGGGGGGGGCAAAAAATAACATAGTTTTATATAACATATAAAAGCAAAAATCATAACCTATTGTTCAATAAAATTAACAGAGGCAATGGAACTTGTATTATTTTTTGTGAACAAATATAGAACTACATCTACAAGGTAAATATCAATAAAGTCAAATGTATACAACATATGAGAGCAATAACAGAAACGTGGTTTATTGTAGTCATGGGAGGCTATAGGACATCAGTTTCCAGCATTTACCCTGGATATTATCTACAGGACCAGTCTGTGGTTACTCTTAGCAAATTCTGAAATAAATTTATTCATGTCTAGATTTTCTGTGATGTTTTTCTCATGTGCCAGAATGACTAAATTTCTCTTCCTTGAATGCAGCATTGTTCGGCGGAGTGGAGTGAGAATGTGGTTCAAAGTAGAGAAAGAGCTTTCGCATGCAGCTGAAGACACACCAATGATGAGTGCAGGATACCAGACGCGTGTTTGTGGAAGCCGCCACCGTCTTTTTCTAGAGCTTTTTTCCAATTAGTGTAGCCGTGTTTGGTGAATATGTCCTCGCGGTCCGAATTGGAAACACTAAATTTCTGGCAGGCAAAGCAAAAGCTGCCATCATGGACAACAGAATATTCAAGCCATGGTCGAGACTGATACCAGCTTGCACTAAAACATCTGAGTGTCTTTCCGAATGTGTGCTTGGGATAATTAATTAAAACAGGCTGGGATGGGCTATCCATATTTAAGTCAGGCAGACCGGACTGTATATTTTGTTGAAGGCAGAGGTTTGGAGTACCCAACACAGGCGCAGAGCTGGAGGATTGTGTAGGCTTATCTACATCTTTTGGAGCTCCAGTTCCCGATGTGGGTGCGCTGTGGTCCGTGTTGGTAGCAGCGGTGCTGGGCTCAACCGTGAAGCCAGCAGCTTGCGGAGGGACAGAGGTTGAAAATGTCTGCTTTTAAATAAGCCACCTAGCATAGCCTTTGGTGTTACCAACCAGAAAATAAAAGAACAATGGAACGTATACGCTGTTTTAATTAAAGAATGCGGTAAAAAGGTTCAAAACGTGCTGCAAAATGTGCGGCGAAGTGAACTGTGAGCAGTACGGTGCCTGTCTAGTGGAGGAGACACTGATGGATACGCCCCAAATTCAAACGGGCTGATTGGAAAGCAACTCAGTTTTGAAAATCAAATGTTATTCTTCTCCAGGGTTTTCATTGGACAGACCGAGCATTTCGCAGGAGGGGGCACAGCTGGTCTCTGGGGGAGATGGGCAGTGCCCACCCCAGCCCCCCCCCCCTCCCCGGTCAAGTCTCTGGTGCTGCTCAACAAAAACTTTACTCACTCGTGACTTTTCTGTCCATACGGTAAAGTTTCAGTTTATTTGTCAGGTGCCTGCTTTTTGTTGACAGTAATTCACCTGCCACTTCGCACTTAAAGTATATACAAAGTATAGAGAAAGTATGCTAATCATGAAAAAAATTCGACCTTGACATTTTGATGAATCTTGACGTTTTAGAATTCCAAGTCCGAAAATACCGTTTTTTGGAATTACTGTATGTCTGTGTGCGTGTGTGTGTATAAACACAAGATCTCAAATACGCAACTAGATAGATGGATGAAATTTGCCATGTGGTTGTTACACCAGAATTGTAAATCTGTATTAACTTTTGGGCCAAATCTATTAACCAGAAGTGGTACTTTACCTGAACACACACTCGATTTTTTTTTTTTATTATTCATGCAGCTGCAGAGTTCAATTTATTCAACTTTACTTTTATAATAATTGTTCAATATATTATTAATTTGTTGTTGGTGGTTCTTTATTGTACATAATATAATCGTCTTGCGGTTTACTCCTCAAATATCCATCCCCATATCCGAGTACACGAGAAAGTCTAGGGAACACCTCTCCCGATTTTTGAAAATAAAACGGCACTGCTCGAGAGACTGACTAGGTCATCATACAAGATCAGCGTATTGTTGCTGATCAATCAATTTTGCTTTAAAAACATCGTTTAACAATGAAGCAATGCAAACCTTGTAAAATCCCTGAGTTGGCAATGTCTCTACTGAACTACAGGTAGGTGGGAGAAGCGAGTCTGCCATGTGGCGAAAAGCTAAACATACTAATTTGTTTTTGTATTTATTCTATATTTATTTATTTATCTTTCTTAGTTCATATTCACAGCTCAAAATACCTGATATTGTGACAATAACCCAGTAGCAGAATTATGCTTTAAATGTTTTTTCAATTTCTCTGTCTCTCTCTCAAAACAGTTGAAATATCATCTTCTTTTTGTTCTTAACATCAGCCATATCATACATATTGCATACCAGGGAGTTTTCCTGCCTTTCTTCCAAACCTGCTGGGTTAGGCTCCAGGTTCCTGCTCTGGATAAAAAGGTTTAGATAATGTATATTGTTTTTAATCTCAGATGCTGTCTCTAATTTTGTGCCTGCCCATACTCCTATTATCTGCTATTGCTCTGCTCATTATGGGTTTACTGTTCTTATGGTGGGCTTTTCAAGTCTCACTGCCCCTAACCTTCACACTACATGCTTGTTTTTGTTTGTACCCCTCAATACAACTAGGTGGGGTCTGCACACTCATTCAAGCCTAAGAGTCCTGTTCTTCCTTAACTCCCATGATTTTCATGGTCACACCTGTCTGAACACAGTAGAAACTCTTCTTATTTTTTTTATATCTTTCCAGGCCTGCAGGTGCAAAATTCTGTCTATAAACTGTTTGTGCCCAAGATGGAATCATAGATCAATATGGCTGGTAGAGAATAACAAAGCCCAGTGTTTGAGATTTCTGAATGAAATATTGAAGGCATTCATTATATGTACATTGTCGTTGGAGTGGGATATGTTGTGTGCTGTAGACATTTAGAGTAAAAAACTCTCAAACCTTAAAATTCACCTAAAGTTCATTACAAATTGGCCCATTCTGGGCAATAAAAGAAAAAAGTGCCAACAGTCAGCGCAGATTTGTTCAGCACAAATGGCAAAAATATTTTAAAAATTATAAAATTGTGTAAAATTGTTCATATTCAGTACCTGGTTTTGATTATGCTTGTTTTTATAAGACAAAAAAAAAAAACAAATAGTAAAGTGTGTTGTATAGTGTAGCAAGCTTCCACCAACATTAAGTTCATATTATATCTAAACCCGTTAAGTGTACAGTTCTGTCTCATTGTGACACAAAAACTAAATTCAATAGTAGCTCTTTAACCATACTATAACTAATATATATAAAAATAAAATAGAAATGTCTTTGTAAAATAAAAACTAAACTAAAAATATGCGATGAAGGAAAACTAAAACTAAACTGAATTTCCAATTAAGGTCAGAAAAAATATAGAAATAAAAAGTAATATAAAAAGGCAAAAACTATAATAACCTTGGACATTACACCAGTGCACCACAGAGCACACACATCACCACTCATTCACGCCAGGGTAATTCTGAATGAACCCAACCTACACGTCATTGCAATGTGTTTAGGAAACCAGTGTGCCAAGACAAGACCAGACATGTGACCTAAAAGCGATTGAGACAGAAAATCAAGCCGAGGTCCCTGGAGCTTTAAGGCAGCACAGGCAAACTGATGTGCCACCATGCTATTTAATTATTTTTAAACTTTCTTGTTAATTCAAAAGCAACACAGGTACAACTATACGCGGTAATGCTCTCTTTTCTGGTGCCCCATTTGCAAACTCCCTTCAAGATGACTTTAGAAGTGGGTGAAAAAGAATCAATGTGCAGGGTGTTTGGACAGTAAATAATACGGTATATGCAATTAAAAGATTAACACGGGTCCTTCCAGGAGTACAAAATCCACATTTAAATAACAGCTCTGAAATTCTATCCATGCATGGCCTGGTTGATATGGGCTATACGGCTGCTTCAGTGGAGGTGCCAATCTATCTCACCCCACACTCATGTACCCAGTCACACTCACTCATAACTGAATGGCACATCTTAGGGTGAGGGAGGATAAGACAAGCAGACGGAATGAGAACATGCAAACTCGATAAAGGCCACGACTGACCTGTGTTTTGAACTTGGCACTTGGGAGCTGTGAGTCAGTTATGCTAAGCACAGAGACAACTAATTCCAAAAGCTCCCCAGTTCCTTTTATAAACCAATGAAAATAATTCTGCCATTTGAATGCAAATACTGCACTCCCACTTTTATTTCTATTTTTATCACCGTGATGCTGAGATTTGAAAAGATGAAAACAAAATTCATGGGACGTCTAGATCCATAAATTTACCAACGAGTCCCTTGTGAATTTTTTGGGGACTCTATGCGATGTAACATTTTAGTCTGGACCAAAAAAAAAAAAAAAAAAAACTACACCTAGTATGTCCTTATGTGCAGATGCCTTCCCTCCCCTCCCCTCCCCCCCACCTTATTGCAAGTAAGGTGTTTCTGATTAAATGTCCAAACAGAAGACAATTTACTGTGGCGATACTGCCTTATGGCATGTTAGGTAAAGACCAAAAGCTATGTTTACTTGTTTATTTATTTTGTTCCAGGAACAGCATTTCTATCGTTCACAGAAAAATGGCAGGGGGCAATCAGCAAGTGGGAAATATATTCATATGAAGGAGAAACCAACCTCTGCATACAGTGCACAACATATTATACACTGGACTAAGGTCATGGCACGTTGGTAGACATGTTTAGGTGTATTTTTGAAATTGCAGTTAGCATACCCATCACTGATAACATTGGTGGATAACACTGTTGGAGTGTGCTGTCAGAGGCTGGTAGTGACATTTGTCAGCACGAGAAAACAGGAAGAACTATAATGCCTTAATTGGTTACTCCTGAACAATAAAAATCTGAAAAAGTAACAGCTGCACTTCTTCAGCCACCTTGCTCTCTATTTCACTTATTAAAACTGAATTGGAATTCTGGGCACCTGATTGGGTTCCAACCAATGAACTGGCAGCTTTTTTTGTTTAAGGTCTAATGCCTTTGCAACTGAGCCACACACACATTGTGCTGCAGACAAAGCTCATTACTGCTGAATACATTTCCAAGCTGATACGCAATCAGTCAGTCAGTCAGGGTCAGCCTAGAGCCCATTTCAGACCCAAGAAGACCATGGCACTTATCATTCTCTGCTTGTCAAAGCTTTTAACGATAAAAGAATGTTCAAAGAAATTCATTTCTGAGGCTGTCACGAGAATAAAAAGCTTCCATGCAGACTTGGGCCTCAAGAAAGCTGCTGGATGATATTTCTTCCTTGACGACAGTCGGGTAGATGTTACCAGTCAGTTCAGAATTTCAGGATTCTAGCTATTCCCTCCTGCAGCTAAGATTTACTTTGACATTTTTTCTTTTAAACTGTTAATAAGACCAAAAACAACAATCCTTGCTGCAAAAGACCATCACTTAGCAAGGAAAAAACACAGCAAAGGGCATTGCATGATGATGGTTTGGACCAACAAGAGGCTAAGTGAATGAACCAACAGCCTTAAATCCATACCAGCCAGCAAGCTGACCTTGTAATGTTTTGGGCTTTGATATTATGAATGAAAGTACTACTATATATAAGCCAAGACTAAAGAGAGTTTTAGAAAAATAATGGAATGATGTTTAAACAAATTTGCTTTATCTCAACAAAAGTAAAATGGGAAAAAAATTATATTAATGATCCTCCCTCATCCTACACATCATCCTTGTCCATAACATCTGCATATACAGTCTTAGCAATACCTGAGAGAATTTAGCTTAGGAAATGAACACATTCAAGAATGATTCAGTATGAACCATGGTAAAAAATAAATAATTCTTCTCTCTGACAGACCCCCTTGCCAGAATTGTCTTGGATGATGTGTGCCTTCAGGAAAGCTTGGATGTCGCTACCAGATGAGATTCATATTTCCAAATGTCATGCATAAAAAACCAGTATAAAAATACATTTGCTTTCCTCAAATGACAAAAGTGAGTGGATAATCGAGTCAGATCTAATTTAGTACCATTTTAGCACTAGTTAGCTTTCACTTCCCTTTGATCCGAGAGGTTTTCTAAGTGCTTTGGGGCACAGAGCGGCAGTTAGACACAACCAGCACAAAACAGAATTTTGCTCCTTGTATCCCTAAGCAGCAGCTTTAAAATGTTGACCGTAAAACAAAAGCAGCTTTGTGATCAAACAGGAAAGAGCTGAACGAGGCGCTGTACTGACCAAGGACATTGAACCATGAGCCTCGGAGAGCTGCACAATCTACACACTCAAAAATGGCAACTGACTTAGGATGCTGAAACAACATCTAGACACTGGAACCAAATAAATGTGAAAAGCCAGGAAGAAGCAATCTTCACTTCAAAGGATATGTGCTCCTAACCCACATCCACACATGCATAGTAGGCTATAAAACTTAAATGAACTAAATCAGCAAAATGACTTTTCTGCTGTGCTACAGAAAATATCAAAGCTAAGTTGCTTGAAAGAAAACAGCAAAACAAAGTTGTCTGGCCAGTCAAATCAAATTTCCCTTGATCATCATAAGAAAATTCACACACAAAAAAAAAAAACCCTCTTAAAATGACCTCTTAGCCAATAGCAGACTCTTCTAGTAGCTTCATAAAAGGCAAAAGAGTTGGTACTCCAGCCACCATTAAAAACCTTACACTGTTCCATTCCATCTGAACTCGTGTGGTGCGGAGGTGTCACCCATTACATGGCTGCACTCAGGTCCTAATCTGGGAACCTCAGTTGGTTTGTCATGTGGTGGGTGTGGCAATGCGCTGTATCATCACATGCTCCTAACCTCCCTCTCCCTCTCTCTCTCTCTCTCTCCCTTTGCACTTTTAAACCACACTAAAATTGATATAATTCAGTACTTTGACATCTCTGAAGCTCCATTGTAAGAAGGATTACTAAGTCATGCCTGCTGAAAGATGTGTTCCAGTGTGAGTGAACTTAACTTTAAGTTTCAAAGATGGTGTGGGGGGAGGAATGTGTTCTCATGACACAAAATACATTTTGGATGCTACTGATGGGACGACAGTGCTGGAGATTGGGAAACCAGCCTGCTACAGATTTTCTATTCAGACTTGACTTTAGTATCATGATTTTTCTCCTCTTATTTGTACTGGTAGTGCAGGGCTGGCTCTAACATACAGGCAAACTAGGTGGTCGCCTAGGTCAACAAAGTTTTTGGTGGACAGAATTTTGTCAACTATATTAGATTTGCTTCAGGAGGTCCTTTTCACCTAGTCCCCGATTTTCCTAGACACACACCACTACCACCCTCTCTGCTCTTTGATTTTGCATGCATGTACAATATGCATGAAAACATCTAGGTGGAGCATCCCCTCCACTCTGATGTTCATGGATGATTCGTGTGAACCTTCATGGCCCTCCCCACCACGGACTCTTTGATAAGCAATAATTTATCTGGCAGTTCTCTTCAAGACTCTGATTTTGTCATGACATTTTCACAATTGCCTAGGGCAGCAAAAAGCTAAAGCCAGACCTGTGGCAGTGAAATTCCCCCATATTGAGCACAAATATTGAAGGAAGAATTTGAAGAGCAGAATTCTCCAGTAAAGCCTATTTTAAATTGCTTATTTCAAGGTACATGGATCTGGCCCAAAAAAAAAAAATTCTATTGTAGTGAGGATACCTGATTACGTTACGGTAGCAAGCAGTACTTATTCACACATAACCATTTAATGGTCCCCATCTCTTAGGCAACTGACTAACAGACATGTATTACAAAAATAAAATATAAAAACATTTCACACACGTGAACAGAGCTGAGATTTTATATGTAGCGATTACCTTGCACTCAGTCATGTAATTGGGTAATAGACAATCGGACACACCGCCACCTGTTTCTTTCATAACAGCACAAGGCCATTGTTTAGCGGAAATAAATGAGAAATAAATTAGTTGAGGTCTTCAAAATTCTTAAAAGCATTGATAAAGACCACCCAACCAAATTCTTTCAACTTAACAGTAAAACAAATGCATTAGGACTGAAGCCAGGAAGCACTTTTTAAAAAAAAAAAAAAAAAAAAACGCAAAGAGTTGTGGGAATCTAGAACTAACTACCAAGACATGGAGTTAAAGCAGAAACCTGGACAAACTTTAAGAAGTGAGATATTGGGACAGCTTAGCTATTAGTTAAAAACAAACAAGTTTGCTGGACTGGATGGCCCCTCGTTTACCAAATTTCTGATGTTCTCATGACTTTTAACCTTACAGTTAAGCAGCCCTTTAATGACAGTAGCAGTCTGTGCAAAGTTAGAATGCAAGAAGCCATTAAGGCACAAGGCAGGATGTTACGATTTAATATAGAGTCATATGAAAAAGTTTGGGAACCCCTCTTAATTCTTTGGATTTTTGTTTATCATTGGCTGAGCTTTCAAAGTAGCAACTTCCTTTTAATATATGACATGCCATATGGAAACAGTAGTATTTCAGCAGTGACATTAAGTTTATTGGATTAGCAGAAAATATGCAATAAGCATCATAACAAAATTAGACAGGTGCATAAATTTGGGCACCCCAACAGAGATATTACATCAATACTTAGTTGAGCCTCCTTTTGCAAATATAACAGCCTCTAGACGCCCCCTATAGCCTTTGATGAGTGTCTGAACTGGAGAGATTTTGTATGGAAGAATGGTCAAAAATACTTCCATCCAGAATCCAGTTAAATCAGATGGCTGCCGAGCATGGACAGTCTGCTTCAAATCATCCCATAGATTTTCGATGATATTCAAGTCAGGGGACTGTGACGGCCATTCCAGAACACTGTACTTCTCCCTCTGCATGAATGCCTTTGTAGATTTCGAACTGTGTTTTGGGTCATTGTCTTGTTGGAATATCCAACCCCTGCGTAACTTCAACTTTGTGACTGATGCTTAAACATTATCCTGAAGAATTTGTTGATATTGGGTTGAATTCATCTGACCCTCGACTTTAACAAGGGCCCCAGTCCCTGAACTAGCCACACAGCTTGATGGAACCGCCACCAAATTTGACAGTACGTAGCAGGTGGTTTTCTTGGAATGCAGTGTTCTTCCGCCATGCAAAGCGCTCTTTGTTATGACCAAATAACTCAATTTTTATCTCATCAGTCCAAAGCACTTTATTCCAAAATGAATCTGGCTTGTCTAAATGAGCATTTGCATACAACAAGTGACTGTTTGTGGCGTGAGTGCAGAAAGGGCTTCTTTCTCATCATCCTGCCATACAAATTTTCTTTGTGCAAATTGCACTGAATTGTAGAACAATGTACAGATACACCATCTGCAGCAAGATGTTCTTACAGGTCTTTGGAGGTGATCTGTGGGTTGTCTGTAACCATTCTCACAATCCTGCGCATATGCTGCTCCTGTATTTTTCTTGGCCTGCCAGACCTGGGATGAACAGAAACTGTGCCTGTGGCCTTCCATTTCCCGATTACATTCCTTACAGTTGAAACTGACAGTTTAAACCTCTGAGATAGCTTTTTCTAGCTTTCCCCTAAACCATGATACTGAACAATCTTTGTTTTCAGATTTTTTGAGAGTTGCTTTGAGGATCCCATGCTGTCACTCTTCAGAGGAGAGTCAAAGGGAAGCACAACTTGCAATTGACCACCTTAAATACCTTTACTCATGATTGGACACACCTGTCTATGAAGTTCAAGGCTTATTGAGCTAATCCAACCAATTTGGTGTTGTAAGTAATCAGTATTGATCAGTGACATGCATTCAAATCAGCAAAATTACAAGGGGACCCAAATTTTTGCACAGCCAGTTTTTCACATTTGATTTAATTTCATACAACTAAATACTGCTTCACTAAAAATCTTTGTTCGGAAAACACCCCAGTACTCAGATGTTCCTAGGAAATGAAAGACATACCACTGTTATCTTTTTTGTTTAAAGTAAATTATTATGTAGGCTGAGAGGGGTTCCCAAACTTTTTCATATGACTGTATTATAAAGTTATATGTAATTTCTTTGTGAAATACAGCACTTAAGACAATTGAAATATCACATACAGTGATATGGCACTAAATAGCACCTTATTAATATGTCAGGTAGGTTATTATTATTATTATAATGATCTTTATTAGTACCTTTAAATGCAACATACCCGCCCATGTACAGTAATGTTTTGTGGGCGACTCAGGTGCTGTACAGAAGGCTACAACACATCTTGTATATATAAAAAAAAACAAAAAAAAACCCACCAAGTAAGATCTACAGATGAGAAGAAATCTGTTGTGAGTAAGACAGAGTGATGGCATAGGGGGTACCTGTTCAACGTTGTCACCATTTTGTAGCTTTGGCACGCTAGGTTTCTAGGACATACTGCACTGTTGCTAGGGGCTGCCTCTCAGAAGGCACTATGCACCAAGTCACACTTGCGTCACTTTAAAATTCCATGCCACATTCAGTGCAGTGTCCAAGAGTACAAATTTATCTCTCAAACAATTTCAGTCATTGCACTTTTAGTATTTTTTGTCTTCTTATTCACATTGCATAACATTACCTTTTGCCTTTGTTTACAGTTTTGGGAACAACACATCTCCTACATAAGGATTTCAGGAAATTCTCACTTCAATTTAGTTTAAGGGTTAGCTCCTGGGGTTTTGGCAGCACCGGTCTTACATTTACATATTGACAATCATTATACTTTTTTGAATGCACACTGCGATTTAGAAAAAGAAAAAAAAAAAAATCAGCAAATGAAAAGAAACACGTCTTAACAGGAGCAGAGTTCACAACTGAACTGACTAACAGATTCAGACTACTCTATCAATATGGTGGGTAGGAGGAAGAGGTGGAGTCTGGACAGCCGGAACAGGAACTGATGTGGCAGAAAGGGGAATTCTTGGTAGCGGAAATGATGTCATCAGGGGTGGCCGGAAGTGAGGTCAACAGTGGGTGGCTCAATGGTGATGTCATTAAGAGTCAGGGTCTTCAGATGGGCTGCAGAGGAATAAGAGGAGAGAGGATCAGAGGAGAGTGCCAACCCCTGGTCTGGCTGACAAACACTATTTGAGCCTGCAAACAGTCCCCCAGGAGCACATGTGTGACACCACATATTTTGTAATGTCTGGTTAACTCCATCTTTACAATTGCTCACATTCTCTTTTTGTCAGTAGGATATTCAGAGAGGTTGGCTGGAACTGAAAAAGCAGGCGTCTATGCTGTGGTGCACCAGATTTTCTTTGGATACTCAAGACTGGCACAGCAGTGCAGATGGGATGAAGGAAAGCTAAGGGAGGTGCCATGTCTTGTTTTTTCTTGAGCCACAAGGCACAGCAGTGAATGTGAGAGCAATGGTATGGGAGGCACACACATCCATCTTTCATGTGCCAATTCATACAGGTATGAGTAATAAAGAACACACATACAGAGATTGTATTCTCTCTTTTCACACACCACTGGATCAGACTGAGTAACAGTCTGGGAAGTGCATGTGTCACACTTTCTCTCACCTATGTGTGATGCAGTGAATGAAACAAAGCCAGCATCAGACCATATAAGAAATCAAATTCCTGCCCATGTGCCATATCAGTTTTATTTTTTTTCTTCTTTGCCTCCCAGACTTCCTTAATCTGGGATACAATTCAAAAACTTCCCAGCCCTGATATTTTCAAATGCAAGCTTCATAGCTTAACATATGAACACTAACTTTATGCACAAAAATGCTGGATGTTGTTTTATGGTTTCAAAGCAACAATGAAACTGAAAACAAAATATAGTACTTTATATAATAAGACTGTTTAACATGTGTAGGAATCTCATAAAATAAACCTACATCCACTTTATGCATGCAGCCAAAAAAAATGACATCCAGCTTTCCCAGACTGCCACCAAAACAGCAGCCAGTCAAAACTCTGCACAGTTATTAATAAAACTATATAAATAAATAGAAACAACCTTCACCGTTTATCAACAGCTTTACATTGTGTGTGCAAGTGAACTCCCGGATCCTGCAATAAGGCCGAACAGTACAAAGACTGACAGATTTTTCATCTTCTGTAGTGACTCCTATCCAATTAGATGCCACAATGAAAGCGTCTTTACTCCCGGTGAGAGTGAAGCCCACAAAGAGGGGCTGTTCTGCACATTCAATATTTTAGTCGAGTGAGCCTCCACGGGGGCACACACATGCTGTTTGCTGGTATTAAACCAAAAAATATAAATTATGTGAGGTTCTGGGAAAATAACGTGCAGGGAATCATGGTACTTCAGTTTAGAGAAATGGAAACGGGTCATAAAATGTATAACCTATCCAAAATATTTGTCAAGCTCAATCTGCTTGACCACTTTGCAATACAGGATTTACATTACTACATTGCTGCATACCATACTGTAAAAAAAGAATTAAAAGGAGACAAAGCCCTCCTGTATAACCCTTTTTCATATTAAGAAATACACAGTGTGTTAAGTTATATATATATAAAAAAAAAACAAAAAAAAACAAACAAACACTGGATTACCCTCAACTAATTACATTCACGGTAGAATATAATGAATAAAGGCCCACCTAGTCATTGCTTCTTTAAGCAGCTAAATAAACTCACAGGCTTTCCACAACAACTGAAATAATGGATTTCTAAAAACACTCAGAGCAGCATATTTACTAAGCACTGGGACTGGCACCATGGAGCTGGCAGAAGAAAGCCAAAGTAAGTAGTCGCCCCCCTCACCACCCCAACTCATTATTCCCCATTCAAAAATCCAATCAGCCTCACATTTTATTCCAATTAGCGTCCTTGGAACGCTACTGGCAACAGCTTGCTTACTAGATGATGCTGCCCAAGGACAGAGTGAATCCTGAATTGTCTGCAGGACACCAGCCATGGTTTCAATGTCATTTCAATAACAAGAAAAATATAAATTAAGGAGGCTAAAACACAAAACCAAGAGCAGTCTGCCTAGACAATGAATAGAAAAAAAAATGAAACTGGAAAAGCAAAAAAAAATGTGAATCTCTGTGCATTCTATTCAGTTTAAACATGCAGTAGTGGTGCAGTATCTGTGAAAATACCATACGGATATAAAAATCACAAAGTAGAACCAAATTAGTGTTTTCTGTGCTTGGACTCCCAGTCAACTTGACAGCAGGAACGCACGCAATCAGCAAGGCTCCTAATTCCACAAAAGTACTGGAATCTGCAATGATAAAACAAGGCCAAACAGTGTGGTGGAGCAGCTAATGTTCAAAACTCCAGGCCAGTCCCATCCTGTCATGGACTCTATGGCTCTCAGAAACTCGCTTATACTGCTGGTGCTCCAACTGCAAAAAAATGTGCAAAAATTGCAATATAAAATTCCTGAATTTTTATGCTGGCTAGGATAAAAGGTGCTACATAAATAAAATGTATGCTCTAAATGTAAAATAAATAGGCACAACTGTTTGAGTATACAATATTGAAAATGAACCCATTTTACATAAAGGATGACAACCCAGCAATGTAGCTTTTCATTAAATGATAATTAAAAAAAATATATAGTAAAACAAGATCATGTCATATCTGCTGTAGGGAATAAAAACCCCATGATGTTGGAAAGCTTAGTTCTTGCATAGAGTGAAAGGAGTAAGTAATGTAGTCTGTTGAACTAATGGAGTGTCTGTTTCATAAAGCCATGTTTGTTCTTCTTCTGATGGTGAGTTGATACTAATGCACTGCTTTTGTAAGACGTTTCCCCAATTTCCTTTGCTGCAAAATGTAACAACTGCACACACACACACACACACACACACACACACTTGCCTGCAGCCGATTGGAGGTTCCACCCAGGGCTGGGGCCTTCATGCTATCTGGAAGGGCTCTGGTTTTTGTCCCTGAATAATACGATGTACACAGAAACAGGTGTCCCAAATTCTGTTGATCTGTTAATGGCAAACATGTTCCGAGATTTTGAGGTAAGATAGCTCTAGTAAGTCATGGCGTCAGACAGTGGCAATGTGTTATGTATTAATTACTGCCTGCAAGTGAAAAATTCAATGTACAGTACTGTACTCTTTTACTAAACAATAATGACCCTATAAAACTATTGTATAAAGATCTATGCGTATACATTAAGACAGTTGGATGGAAAAGAGGAGGCAAGAGCATGGTATGCAACAGAAAAAGATTAAAATTAGTAGATAACTATCTTTGGAAAGTATGGCTAGAATACCTGGAGAACACGTTAACTGTACTGTACATCAAACAAGATCCCCAAACACCTTAAAAAGACAATAGCACCACTTACATATGCATGGCCGAAACTAGTGAATGCTATTTTCTCAGACATGGTACACTGCTGCGGTCTTTCAGGTTTACAGCTCTTCAATTACATCCCAGCCCAGGCACAGTGTGTCTGTGTTGATTTTACATGTTCTCTGTGTCCACAGGATTACCTCCCATATCGCAAAGATGTGCCTGCTAAGTTAATCTGTTTTGTCTTGGTAGAGAAACTCTGCTTTCCCCTTTTGT
Source organism: Erpetoichthys calabaricus (assembly GCF_900747795.2). NCBI lineage: Eukaryota > Metazoa > Chordata > Cladistia > Polypteriformes > Polypteridae > Erpetoichthys > Erpetoichthys calabaricus. The sequence continues at coordinate 228,579,420 of NC_041396.2, forward strand.
ATTATTAATATGTAGCCTTTCTCAGAATGCCTCAAATCTCCCAGACTTACCACTGTTTATAAGGTACTGTACCATATAACTTCTCCCCACCTTCCCTTCTACATCTATAACCTCAGGCAATTAGGTGCAGTAAAAGACAAGCAGGAGTTAAGTTTCAATTTAAATGATGTATTATTGATAATATTCATAAATAATAACAATATGCAAAGTGCATTTGAATATTAGCGACCATACAACCTGATAAATGGTGATGTGTAGTTTCAGGCGGCACACAGACTTGGTAGTTACTTAAAATGTCTCTAGTTAAGACATCATTTGTGGTCAGCTTTCTTCAGAACAGGCCACATGCCTGTCTCAATATGGCTGCCAAGCTGTGCTCTTCATTGTGTTGTCTTTTTCAGTTCATGGTGTGTGTGAGCTGCTCCTTCATCAGTTGGTAATAGAGAGAGAGGGTGAGGTTAAGCAAGCAAATTTATAGATTCTCTGTCCAACCCCTAGAGCCAATAGGATGTCATGGTACTTAAAGGCTTCTGATACAAGCCAGTCCCAAATAGCCATACTTCACACCAATAGGGGAAAAAGAACATCTTCACACCTGCCATCCCCCAAAAACATATGTTAAGATAAAGCTTGGCAGTTAGGCAGCCTGGCTTTGTGTGGGAGTTGACAGACTTCAGAGAAACATTAGCCAAACTTGTTTGAGGCACATCCCCCCCAACTGTATCTTAAATTTCAAAGACACTCATTCCTAAAAAGGGGGGAGGGTGGAGGTAGGCTGGTAAACATGAATGCTTCTCACTAATGTAACACTAACATTATTTGTAACTTAGGCAAAGCAATGTAAAGACATACAAAATATTCATCAACTTCTATGCAAAATATCACAACAATCAACTACTCAAAAAAAGCATACAGCCTCCCTAAAGACAGTGACCAGGCTAGAAATGTGCTTATACTCCATGTCCCCAGAGCTAGGCAGCAGCAATGCAGAGCACAATGCCACAAATGGCAAAAAAAAAAAAACAAATTAAAAAGAGCACAAAACTCATCGTAAGGTTTATGTTTTATATAGCACCACTAATGTGTAACACTCTAGCCCTTCATTTGCTTTTGCACACTCAGAAATATCTCCTGAAATGGTAAACAGCACTGGACTAGAAAAGCTTCTGGTTGCTGGTTCACTGACTCGCTTTCTAACCTGAGCAAAATCACTAAACCTTTTAAAACAGATGATTACACTGCTAGATTATAAGCTGCTAAGGATAAATGTGCCAGCTAACAAAAGTAGATGTAATCAATCCATCCATCCATTATCCAACCTGCTATATCCTAACTACAGGGTCATGGGGGTCTGCTGGAGCCAATCCCAGCCAACACAGGGCGCAAGGCAGGAAACAAACCCTGGACAGGGCACCAGCCCACTGCAGGGCACACACACACAGCACACATTAGGGACAATTTAGGATCGCCAATGCACCTAACCTGCTTGTCTTTGGACTGTGGGAGGAAATCCACGCAAACACTGGAAGAACATGCAAACTCCACGCAGGGAGGACCCGGGAAGTGAACCCAGGTCTCCTCACTGCGAGGCAGCAGTGCTACCCACTGTGCTACCGTGCCGCCGTAGATGTAATATGTAAAACAAAAAAAGTTTCACATGGCATCAAAGTACGTTCATCAATTGCAAGCATACCTCTGCTAGAAAGGTGAAAGTGAAGGATCTCAGGTCTTTCTAGCCTTTCATCATATTGTTAAGAAATTGCTTTACTTGCAAGAAATACACAAAGCACCCCCCACCACCACCACTTTTAGCCCTGCTTGCAACCAGTACAGAAAAATTCAGAAAAGCAAAGGAGATGGCAGCTCCATGGTTTCAGCGTGTCAAATGTGATTACCTGCATTAACTTTAACAATTTACTCTTTAAACACAAACATCACATTGGTGAGTCTGAAGCCTTAACAGTAACCAAGAGGTAGTAGGGCATGAAAAATGCAGAATTCAAGGGCACTGTTAGATCTGAAATCAACTTCAGGGAAAAAAGCAATAGAAAATGATCGTTATTTCAAGTTGACATGAACTGCCAAGCTGATGTAGTGATGCACATGGCTTAAGCAGTACAGCAAGACAGGCAGAGGCTTAAATTGCCTCATGGCTTCTCCGATTTGAATTTTGCAAAAAGAAGTCAGCGAAATATGCTGCCAACCAGTAAGTTATTGACTTTCATTTCAAAATGCCTACATGTATACATTTGTTAAATTACCCCATTAATTTATGAAATGACAATAGGTGTGAAAGATCCACAGCAACAAGCAAATAACTTGATCGCATTAATCTTAACTGATAAAATTATTAGCCTGACACAGTTAAGACATTTTAGCAGAACGGAGTGTCTCTCAATTGAAATGATCCAGAAGCAGTCAGTAGCAGAACATGACATGTAATTCACTCCACTCAACTCTACTCCGCTCTTTCCATGCAATTCAACCATCTGTCAAGGGTTTCTTTTCTCACAGCTCCTGGTGTTTCTGGGTTCTTTTATTTTCAATGTGAATGGTATAAATCCTAAAGATGTGCAGATTAGGTTAATTGTCAAGGACTGGGTGCTGCATTGTGCCCACTGCTGCCAGGATAGGCTCCATCCCCAAACCAGTGACACTTAAGCAGCAGAAAGAAGGGTAGATAATGGATGGATAGAACAGCAAAAAGCATTGATGCCTTCAGAGTTACCACAGCACTCCAGCAGCATGTCTGCGGTTTTGCCTAATAAAATAAAAAAGAAAAAAGAAGAAGAGGACTGCCTGTATGAAAAAGCAATTACCTGAGAAGACTCCCAAAAGTATAACAATGGCAAATTTATCAACAATGTCTTTGAGTTTATCTGTCAGTTACTGCTATACCAATAAAATGATTATTCCTTGCTTGGCTGCAGTTCATATTTAATATTGCAGCCTATTTGTTAATCAGAATTCTATTCCTGCAGTGACCTATCACACACAGCAGCTTCCTCCCAAATCTCCCCAAGCAGCTTCAATTCATAGTGGCTTATGCAAAATCTTACTAAAACAGGAAAAGATTGCTTTTTAGAACCAATAAAACCCACTATAATAATTCAAAAACTGAAATTCTATTCACACTGACTGATTAATTCCTCCAACATGTCAGTACCTCCATCCGGGATGAGCTTTGTCTTACAAAACACACCAGTGGTAAATTGGACTTTGAATACAAGCACTACATGAGAGCAAGAAGGCCGAGGTGGTGTGAGGGATTTTTAAAAATATAATTAAAGTTAGACCTGTCAGGACACTATGGCAGAAAGCTGGTCCTATAAAATTAGAAGAGACTGGAGTGCCAACCCATTAAAAGAACAAATATACTGGAAACTATGGAAAAAGCACTCAAATACCTCAACCTGCCACTTTGTCAGGATACTAACAGATTGGGAAGGTCTTACAATTAGGCATAGATAGATAATCTTCTGAAAAGGACCCCCTGCTTAAAGCCTAAATCACAAACCACATTGTTATTTCTCAGTTAAAATAAAAAGGTATATGGTCTACAGTAAAACACATTCACTTGTTCCAACAATGCAGGAAAATCTATATAAAAAAACCTCCCATCCTCGTACACAATATGCATCGTGAGCAGAGCCACATAACCTCAAAATCGTCTGACTCTTATATTTTTTGCTGAATGATGCAACTTAGTGGGACCTCAAATACAAACCGTAGCTTTTAAATGGATTTGACAAATGGGAAAATGTTCAAGTTAAAAAGATAAAAAGCTAACTTTGTCAGTCGGTGTGAAAGAATACTACAAGGGCAACAACAACATGCCAGATGTTTATAATCCTGCCCTGAAATTAGCACTGCCTGCAATGACGACAAATCTGGATCTGCCGCTGCTAGCATTGTTAAGCACATTTTCAGGGACTGCAAGCTGTAAATTACACAGCACAAAATTAAACACAAGCTTAACAAGCTCAAAAGTTGGCCAAGTCGAATAAAATTTTGCAGAGGAATGGAGCTTACCTGTGTGGTATCAGCATCAGATGAAACACAAGAACCAAATAAACTCTAAGAAACATGCAAATGCGAGTACAAACTGCACAAACAGCTTCTGGGCTGCGATATACATGTTGTGAGGCAGGAGCACAAACCACTGTGCCACCCAAAAATGTAGCAACGGCAGCACAATCTTGTTCAAGAATGATTCATTTGGGAGTTTTACAATCAGATGGGACATTTTAAAAACGTGGCGATGAAACTAGTTCTTTCCTTTGTTGCTCAGCATCAATTTAACTTTAGTGTGTGTGTGGATTTTGTATTAATTGTGGTCATGTACGGGGGCCCCCAAACTTACCTCTGCCTAGGTCCCCACCCAAATGACTAAATATTTGCCCATATTAACACTCCTTCCTCAGTCCGTATGTCCTGCATGCCACATCAGAGTCACAGAGCTTCCATTAATCATTAGGCTACAGTCACAAACTGCTATAGTGGAAACTACAGTACTTTACAGGCTAGGCAAAAAAAAAAAAAAAAAAAAAACTAATTTGCAAGTCTGTCTGCCTTGCAGAGTAAAAGGACAAAGTAGCTGCCAGCTGAAAAGACGACAAGTTCAAAGGGCACACAGGTTAATCTACATCTGAAAAATTAAAGAAATTGGCTTTCACTGTCTATTCTCTCATGTATCCCCATTATCCCTGCTTGTCATGTCCGATTATTCAAAGATATTAAAGAGCAGTTGTTGTGCTGAGCTCATCTGCAGCTGGTGCAAGACTAAAGCTGGGTAGCACCCTGGTGGTGCACACTGCCTGGCCCTAAATTGGCCATGTTAAACTAGAAAGACACAGAAATTCTGAAGAAAGCATGAGCAGAAAATAAGTGGTTAAAAGAAAAAAAAATATCACACCATAAACTACCATAATCCGTTATCTGTAATGACAGGCTAATGGCACATGGCATGCATTAGTGTTCAATGTGAATATACGAATTGTATGGAACTTGAGACCGCACATAAAACTCCCAACAAAGCGCAAAAAGCTGACCAGAAGCAAGCACTGCAGTAACTGTCTTAACTGAATTTTGTGGGATCGCCTTGCCAATTTAAGGAAACTGACTCCTTCTCAATAAACCTTCATGTTTTCAAAATGATCCCATCATCTTTTGTGACCAAGCTTGGAATTAAATTACTTGACCTGTAAACCCTACATTCCTGCTAGAGTCAAAACTTCATTTTCTAATCTACTGTATATATCCGTGCTCCCAAGTCTCAGGCTATCACTCTAGGTGGGCTCATTCCTCAGCTTTATTTCTGTACAGTAATTCTATTTTTAAACGTATTTTAGTTTCAACAACTTACAAAAGCATCAACATGTTTCTACCAGAGTCTGCTATGGCCACATTACCTCTTAGCTGGCTCATCTACACTTGTTTCCTGACAAGTACGGTCTTTAAACCTCCACTGCGGACTTGCATACCAGTTTCTTTCAAAACCCAGAATACCCATCTATGGGTACATAGTATACCTCAGTTAAACATCTCCAGAACAAAATATTCTTCTTGATATTCCAGAGCCCTTTTACACAACATTTCATAAATGCTTACACCAAGAGAGACTTCCCACTTAACAGTGACAATCCTAAGTATAATCCTTCTGTTTCACACGCATATCAGAAAAAGATAAGTAGATGTTATAAAACAAAAAGGAAAAGTGTAAAACTTGTAATGCCACCATATTACACCGGCATTACACTGGCAAACCATGCATGCATTGCAAAGGCTGGGCGATGCTTAATTGTCAAAATACCTGTATAAGGGTATGGTCATTTTAGTTCATTCACTGCATTTCAGCTGATTAAATCTGAAGAAAAACAGATGTTCTAAAACTTGTATTATATACACACACACACACAGCTGGTCACAAGTTTTAGAACATCTCAGTTATTCCAGTATTTCTTCAAATTTAATCAGCTGAAATGTAGCGAAAAACCTAAAATGGTGAAAAGGTAAGCACTAAACTGTCCGGTTTAAAATTTAAAGTTAGGAAAAACTGAAAAAAATTAGTTTTTCTCTGAAAAGGGCCCATTTGCAATATTCTAATAGGTTACAACCTACAGATGTTCTGCAGCAATTAAAGTTATTTGAGCCTTGCAAGTTAAAGCAAACAATTTGCACAGGTGTCCCAACTTCTGTTGATTACTTAAAGACCCTCTGTCTGTCTTAAAGCAGAGTTGGAACTGCGTGTTACTACACCCTCTGAATACTACTTGAATAATATTCCAAAGATAATGGCAGAAAAATGGCAATTAACAAATGAATTATTTCCCTTAGAAGTGTAGGCCCTTCATTTAGGGAAATTGCAGAAAGAAAAAAAAAACAAAAAAAAAAACCAACAAAGTATGGTGTTCTACACAATCCAAAGGCAAATGGAAACTGGACAAAACTCTGACAGGAAGAGATCTGGCAGACCCAAAGTCACAAACCAATCAGAAGACAAGTTTCTGAGGGTCACCAGTTTACATGATATGTGCCTCCATTTGTGCACCAAAGTCTCAACCCTCCCTCCCCACATGTGCAGTTGCCACCCTTCTGTTCTCCAGTATACACCTTGGTTATTAAACTAGGCTTAAATTCACTAATTTTACCCCACAAACCGAATGGAAATACAGTACAATCCAAATTGATCCCAAAGGCAAACACACAAAGACCAGCAAGTTGCCCAATGGCACCCTCAGGTCTCTCTCCCTTTTAGAATATGTAAAGCTCAGCATCCTTGTCTATAAACGAGACGGGTCATCTTCTTGTATGGGGAAAGGATCCTCCACATCATGCCTACAACATCTGTAGGACGTCTCGAACATGCCAAACCTGAGGCAAATCTCTTATCACTCGCTGGGTCTCTAAGGAACTGCCTTGCGGACTGCATGCTTGATTGTATGTGGCTTTCTCTTTAAAATGTCAATACAGGTACACTTGTGTGTGAGCTAAAGAGTGAAAACACTGGCTCACTCAAGCTAGGATTAAAAGTAGTAATTTCTGTCATCAGCAATATTACCACAGGAATAAGGGGTCTAGCAAACATGGATTCAAGTCTGCGAGGATGCCGGCTGTTTAGCTATTGCCATAGACCTCTGTAAGACATCACTGCAAATGAGGATTTTGCAGAAAGAAAACTATTCAGCGGAGCTAAACAGAGCCCTGGTTATATCTGAGCAATGATATCTGCAGAGCGCATGGCATCTTGCTTAATAAATTTCAACCGTGAGGAGACGGTGTTCCCCAGTGTCCCCCAAGCAGCTCAGAGCCATCACTTCAGATTAACCCTGGTCTATTAGTAGCTGTGCAGATGTGCACCCAGCTACACCCCCCATCAAGCAGACGATCTTCCTAATCAATTAGCTCCTTCATAGTCACAGACAGAAAATAGCTCATCCAACAAATGTCTATAAATTCAAACCAATCTTTTGAAAGCCAGAGCCCAGAACCCTCCTGTAGTCTTTTCTCATTTCAGGACACTATGACTCCACATCAGCTACTGCACTAGCAGTGCAAATGCACCAATAGTGTCTGACTTGTGCAGGTCCCCCAGGATGCTATTAAGAAATTGGGTTATTTTCAAACAATGTGTTATCATTGTGGAAAAGCTTAGAGGAAGAATTTGGTGGATTGTGAATTTCAACCAGGGACACTGGGAAAAGAAGCCAGATTGAATCTGTTTAAAAGAATCCCGATTTGGAAAGTAGAACAAAGCAATTTGGAGCAAAGCATCTTATACTGTAATTCAAATCTGCAAATGATGCGAGCTTGTCAAATGGAAAGGTCACTAGATAGGAAAATGCTGAAAATGACAGGCATTGACAGATGGAGTGAAAGATAGCGATACAAAATTCAGTATATCCCATTAACCCCCTAAACACGGCATCACAAGAAGACTGTAGCTTATGATTCAAACAGATGAGAGGGAGTTTACTTTGAGAAAGTGCTGCTGGGTTTAAAGCTCTCTAAGATCAATTACCTTGTTTGCTTCCATGGAACCACTGCCTCCGAAAAAGAGTCACCCCCAAAAGCAGGCTCATGGAGGGAACACATTTCTGTGAGATCTTTTAGAAGGCTTTGTCTACATACAGTAAAGTGCTATATACAGGAAAACAAACTTATTAACACATATCCTTGAAATGGTCTTTAGAAAGCTGGACATTTAAATCTCAAACTTTTGAAGGTTTGATGAATTGTGTCAGTCGTACAAACTGCAACAAAAAAAAGATAAGTGACCGGTACATTAAAAAGCATTGCACATGTGTCATTATAAAATGAAGCTTGTTGATGTGTTGCATCTCCGAACCGGTAGAGAAGACTTAAAAGAAGACGTTATAAGGGGACAACATTTGATTTACAGCTCTACAGATGCATGAAGTGACATTAACTATTCCAGAACTGACATGCCTTTCTAAAGATATTTATCTATGTCTCATTCTGCAGAAGATACCATATAGGATTTTAAAAAAAAAAAAAAAAATGGTGGCTCTTTAATGATTGTTTTCAGCTTGTTAGCTGTAACATAATAGCTTCGGTTTACCATGATGGAGCACAAATCCAAGTTAAGACACTTTGATGTCCTTGCATGCAGCATGGTGGTGCATTGATTAGCACTGCTGCTTCACTTCTTCAGGGTCCGGAGGCCAAATTCTGTCTGTATACAGTTTGCTGGTTCATTCAATAAAAATCTGGGTCTTCTCAGTGTATTCCAAATGTCTTTCTGCACTGGCTGGTGGTCTGATGATACTGAGGGGTTTTCATAACAGTCTAGACTAAAAAGAATTGGAGTATGCCCCGGGTTAGACTCGTGAATGCTTCATTAGAATATATGGCTTTGGACATTGTTTAAAATTGGTTTTGTGTTTAAATAATTCTAACAAAAATATGAAACATTTACCCATCTGCACCCACTATAACCAAACCTTATAAAGAAAATAGCAAAAGAGAAACCAAGGCTTTTACAGTGCCTGAGCCATCCACAGAAATGCACAAGCTTCAAAACAAGAAGATATGAAGAACTGAATCACGAACAATGCTGTGGCATGATGTACTGAAATATTCATTAATGACATACGGTCTTTTTTATTAAAATCATTATCAATATTCTAAGGTAAAACATCACACAAAGTCCCAATCTATCACCATCAGTGGACAGGGCAATTACTGTGGTCTTACAGTGGGGCAAATAGCGGTCTCCTTGGAGTACCAGAGCTTGTAATGTAAAATGAATGGGGAGAGAACGGCCATCATTGCATCGCCCCAGTCCTCACGTCAGGCGCTAACTCCACATCCCTGGAACAGAACCCCTAGTATTATGGGGACCCACTGTAAGAGCAATTAAGAGGTTAATAAGAAATGGCCATCATCAGGACCTGAATCTCCAGCCCCACTACCCTCCCCACTCCTAAATGGTCTGCACAGAAGCGATCCTGTTAATGCTGAGGTAATGGTTATAGGGCCTTTCAATGAAATTAAATGCATAAAGGCTCAGCCAAATGCCATTTGGGCAGGCTTTGTGGGTGATAAGCCCACAGCAGAAATTTTTCATTTTATTTCATTTTTTTTACTGAAGGTCGAGTTTATGCAGGAGAAAGAAAATTAAAAAAAAAAATCCTTGTGCTCAGCTGCTCAGAGAATATCTTAAAGCCATTACGCCACTTAATTAAAAAAGGACTTAAAAATGTACCCCATGGGCTTCCCCTTTCTAAAAGGAAATATGCAGTCTTTAAAGAAAAACCTTTTCATGTTATTCCTACTAGTACTACAACCTAGAAGATCTGACATGAAGGTACAGAATAGCCTTTTAATTGTTATTTCACTAAACAATGTAGAGCCGCAAGTCGGCTTGCATTAATGTTTCGATATAGTCGCAGGAACATAAGACGCTTGATAAGGCATGCGCCAAGCCTCGTGAAAGTCACTAGTTCTCTAAAACTAAGCCTGTAATAGTGCAGAGATTTCAGTCCAAGGTAAGCATCTGAAGTATTTCCGAGTGCACTGGCCAGCTGTCTGAAGAGGATTAGCCGACTCACAGTGCTTTAACTTTGTGCACAGCTCTCTGAGAAGGACGCGGCCTGTCCAACAGCCACTACATACCAAAAAAAAAAACACTGCATATGCACCCCATATTAAAAAATATAACATATTCCATGCTATACAGTGATGTGAAAAATTATATGCCTGATATTGCAAATGAATGCACCAAATAGTTTCAGGTGTTCAATGAAAATTTTATAAAAAGATAATGCACACCTAAGTGTAAAAATAACACTTTTTAGTTTAATATGGAAACCATTAAAAGCATAACAAGAGTTACTTTCCTGAGCAGTGATTGGCAGAGATTCTTTTTTAGTTAGAATGGCAGGTCAAAATATTATCAGAGCTGGGTACACCACAGAGTAAAAAAAACACCAAACAAAATTACAAACAAACTTGCAGTCACTAGCTTTAAAAAAATAAATAAAATAAAAAATGAAAACTTAAACTATTTCTTAAAAAAAAAAAAAAAAAAAATTGCTCAAGACAAGTCTTCACCCACTAACAGTTCTTTTCTTTATTATCACAAATTTCAAGGAAAATTAATCTTAACATTAAATGTAACGGCTGAAATGTTGTCACACTATGACACACACCATGCGTGCACAACTATCAACATGCGTTGCCATCTTAACCATATTTTGAAATGGAGACATCAATGACAACATAAAACTGATGGGACTTTACTTTGATTCCTGGCTAATCCAAACTCTCCTGCCTCTCTGGGCAAAACGTACTAAACACCAAGGGCTACAAGCACCATATCTCTCCCACTTGCATCCCAAACATGCGGTTTCTCTCCATCTCCACTCTCTGACCCCACAGTCTCACCACCAAGCAAGCCTTTGCACCAGCTAACTGTTATCAGGGTGGCACAAGTAACATATGGGGGTCCTATATTGCACCTGACAGCTTTGGTAGCCTTCTCAGTTTCCTCTCCACTCCTTGAGACTGCTCTCTTCCTTTAGTAGCAAAGTAAACTTACTACCGGGGCACATTCAATCCAAAAAACACAACACTGCCTGGTGACCATCTACCCAATTCTTAGACAGGGGGATCCATTTTGACAATATGAACTTACCTGGGCCCTTCATACATATTCACCCAATGCACCTTTCTTCTTTGCCAGCCCAGCAAATTCTTACACAGTCATATAAAATATATCTACAAACATTTCTTCTTCAAAACAGAGCAACAACAGATCCACTTTTCACTTCCTAAGATTGCAAGGAGATGAAGCCTATCCCAGCAATATCAGGGGCATAGGAGGAAGCAATCCACCACTCATAACCTACTAAAATGAAACGTCTCCAGTTACATGAACCCAAGTGTGTTTAAGATGTGGGTGCCGAGGTACCCTGAAAAAACTCAAGTGGACACAGCAAGAACACAATGGAATGAATCCGCAGGAACAGTGACTGAATCAAATGCAAGACCCTGGAGTCATAACATTGCAGACAAACTGACAATCTTAGAAAACCGGTTATTAGTAAAGTATAAAAAGTGCAGTAGGAAAAATAAAACAAAAATCATCATCAAATCATCAACCTGTTGGTCAAAGCAGCAATGGCAACGAGAGGAGGGAAGCTAAACTCACAATGGAAAAGACAAAATCTGCCCAACTCATTTGCCTTTGCTTTATGTGTAAGCAACCCTCATTTCTTTTGTCATGTTGTCACGCTGCCAGTATTTCTCCCTGCAGTCACCTGGGCACTGATGTCCCTTATATTGAGGCCTACCAAGTCTGTCATCAAACAAAGGAACATGCACCCCATAAGCAGATTCCCACACTAGTCTATGGTATTTTTTCTGTGACTCGGTTATTTGCAGAATCTTTTGCTTTGGAAGCTCCACACATTAGCACGGCACACAGTACTCCAATTAGGACCCGCAGAATGGCTCTTATGCGCCACTTGAGATTATAAGAGAATTTGAGCACAGCTACAGAGCAGCAGGTTTCAATACACTTTAATTACAGCTTAAAAAAAATTAACCGATTCTCTCAAAATTCCTCCTGTACTTGCATCCAAATATAGCCTACAAATTGTTGATCATGGGTGATAACACGGAAACACACAAATTTCTTCTTCTACGTGGGATGGGCCTGCAAGTAACAATCCACAATAAAAAAGCCAAGTGCAACATTAAAATCTTGTTAGGCACAAAACAAAAAGGGCCAAAACTGCCAGAGGGGATGCCATAGCAAAGCAGCTGCTGAGATGGGGTAAGCGCCTACACAAAAGCCGAGGACTACATGACCACTGATGTACCACTTCATGACCATAACTTACATATTCAATTTACTCTAATAAAGCTGACCTGTTTTGGAGAGTGCTAAGATAGGTGGAGTGGCAGTCACCCAACTTTAACATGTAAATTATTTTTTGCTGATTTGCAGTCAACATGACTGAAGCATTTCAAGAGGCTCCATCAGTCCAAGATGTTAGGCAACACAGCCGGTGGATGTTCCAAGTCTGCATTTGCGTAGCTATATGTTTGTTTGCTGGTGTTAAACATCTTCAAATACTGCACATCTAAATGACAACAGGATCAGCACCACTATACGTGATAAAGGCCAGACAGTGAGCCTTGAATGGCTGCTTGGTATGGTGCAATGACATTCCTTACCTTAATCAAAAAGGAATTCAATTGAACAAATCATGAATTTAACAAAGATTCGATTCTCATTCTTGTCACCATCAGAATGGATTACGTAGTTGGATTAACAGGGGACTCTAAAATTGGCCCTGTATGAATATTTGTCCTGGAGTAAGGTGGCACCCTATTCAGGGCTGGTTCCTGCTTTACACCCGAGGCAGCCACAATACACTACTACACCCTAAGACACTGAACTAGAAAATGAATGAATGGCTGGACGGATGTTCCGAATTGCGCACAATGATTGATGTTTCTCTTTCCATTGCCCCAACACCTGAATTCTTATGAAGAGTCACCACAAACTTCTTGTGGCTGCCTTCAGGCAAGCACTCACCCCTTATCAGCAAAGTGTGTGGGCTGCAAACTCACATCTCTTTTTTTTTTTAAAAAGAAAGAAAGAAAAAAAACTTGGTGAGCAATGCCCTCCGGTCCAGGCTGTAGGAGTTGGCAGCAAAACTCTGCGAGCCTGAGCAGCTACCACTCCAGCATTTTTGATAATGACATCCAGCGGGAGGCCTGTAATTCAACTGAAATGGCTTAGGTTCATAAAACTTTACAAGGAACATATTACAGTGCAAACTAGTAATAAGGTCTGCTAAACAAGAAGCTTTCGCCCTGAGGAAGTGGCATTTTGAGCAATGAGGTGCCTGGTTTTGCCAGATTTACGCATAGTCGCCTCAAAACCTGAATGCTGGCTTTTGTGTGAACACAAGTTTAATGTCCGCAATTTAGATTTTATCGGCTTGTTGTGTTACTTCTCACCGCAAGATGAAAACCACGCCTGTACAATAGCTCAGATGGGACCCCGCCAGGGTCTGCTCTTAATCCTTCACGGCATAGATTTCTCTGAGGAACTGTAAACCACAAAATGCTCTGTCAACAGAATCTTTTATTGCAAATCAAGCAACAAAAACTTTCCGGCTCATGTTATAAAGTACAGATAGATTAAATCTTCTTAAAAAAAAATATGTTAAGGACTAGATAAATGTGTACAAGTGAACATAATGAACTGTATGTGCATGAACATGAAAAAAGCGTAAAGTTGACAGTTTCAGCACCTTAATTTGTGGTATAACAGAATTTAGCAAAGGGTGGCTCCTCTTAGCTTAGTGGCATCTAAGGGCGTAGAAGAGGTCAGTGCAAGGAATGATCTAATGTTCCAGACTGGTAAAATGAAAACACTAATATGATTAATTAAGGAATAGCATGCAACAGTCTCAACTTTACATGGGGCAATACACTGACGAGGTACTCCAAGGGACTGGACACAAACAGGTACAGTAATGTCTGTGCAGTATATTGACATCCAAAGTAGATTCACCAAATTACTACTGACATTATAGCGGACAGACAATGATGGTGTTATATTTTTAAAGTTCTTCTGTCTTTTTTGTTCATTGTTGAGTCTTTGATTTGTGTTATTTTATTATTATTTCCCAATGTCTATGTTATGCCTCTTGTATTTTGTGGGAGGTTCCCCAAGGGCAAAGTGGTGGCTCAGAGGCTTGGGATCTGCACTGGCAAATCAGAAGGTTGCCAGTTCAAATCCCATAAATGTCAGAAGTGACTCTACTCCATTGGGCCCTTGAGCAAGGCCCTTAACCTGCAATTGCTCTGCCCTGGGTATGATGTTAACCTGCATCCAGTCTTGCAAGAAGGTCCTCCATCTTACAGGGAAAACATGGGGTGTGGTAGCAGAACTGGTACTCCAGCCACTATAAAAAAAAAAAAAAAAAAAACAACCCTCACACTGTTCCAGTGTGTTGCTGAGGTGTCACCTACTGCACTCGGGTCACAATCCAGGTGGTTCATTGTGTGGTGGGTGCAGCAACGCAAATGCTCCCAACTGCTCTCTCTTTCCCCAATAGAGAAAGCCACCAGCCCATAACTGGAGGAGGCGCCATCAGCCCTATACAGATGAAGGGATAACCCACAAACCCTTGCAGTTCACTTGAATAAACCCAAGAGTTGGTCAGTGTTTCTTGGAGATTATATATTTAACAAAATAAATAAATAAATAAATTTGCTCTATTCTTGACCACTCTCCATTCTGAACTGGGACTTTGCCTTGAATTGACTTGCCTTCTCCAGGCAATTCATTTTTGCCTTTTGTTCCCCACAGTGCCTCTTGCTATTACAGAGCATTTTTGTGAAGAATAAATCTTAATAAAGATCTTATGATTGCCCTTGTCACTAGCCCAGTTTATTGGTTTTCCACTCTAGTGGGCATTTTTGTGGGTTTTTGGGACTTTGTGCTTTGAAACTCTCAAGTTTCATAACAGATTGGACATGTTGCATATTGATTAGCACACACAAGTATGGATTTCAGGGTGCTCTGTACACATGACAATAGTGAACATTCAAACCTCTACATGATTTTGGTATATGGAGAACTTTGATTGCCAGCCTATTGTTCAGCAGTTAACATACCAAGGTTACAGTAATAACTGCCATATCTGTTTCATTCAAAAGTAAAATGCAAGGGTTTCATTTGGCACAAAATCAAATTCTTTTTTGCCACTTCTTCCAAATCGATGGGAGCATCATCAGGATGGAAATTCTAATTCATTAGAGGATTACATGTGTAGGACTAAAGGTCTTTTTGCTTAAGGGATGATGAAATGCTGTTGCCTTGCCTGGATGTTTTTAGTTGTCAGTCCAAAAACTAAAAAGATGCTATCAGATTTGAGCAGGGCCAACTATTTGATAATACACAGTATGAAGAAAAATGTTAGTGGTACAAGTAAATTTACAGGAAAACAAAAATCACCCAGTGAATTTTCTTGGCTCACATTATTATTATTATTATTATTATGCTGAAGAAAAATCCTAGTTTTTCATTTATTCGAGATCTAAATTTTATAAATAGTAAACTTACAGTCATATGAAAAAGTTTTGGGAACCCCACTTAATTCTTTGGATTTTTGTTGATCATTGGCTGAGCTTTCAATGCAGCAACTTCCTTTTAATATATGACATGCCTTATGGGAACAGTAGTATTTCAGCAGTGACATTAAGTTTATTGAATTAACAGAAAATATGCAATATGCATCATAACAAAATTAGACAGGTGCATATGTTTGGGCACCCCAACAGAGATATTACATCAATACCTAGTTCAGCCTCCTTTTGCAAATATAACAGCCTCTAGCCGCCTCCTATAGCCTTTGATGAGTGTCTGGATTCTGGATGGAGGTATTTTTGACCATTCTTCCATACAAAAACTCTCCAGTTCAGTTAAATCTGATGGCTGCCGAGCATGGACAGCCTTCTTCAAATCATCCCATAGATTTTCAATGATATTCAAGTCAGGGGACTGTGACAGCCATTCCAGAACACTGTACTTCTCCCTCTGCAGGAATGCCTTTGTAGATTTCGAACTGTGTTTTGGGTCATTGTCTTGTTGGAATATCCAACCCCTGTGTAACTTCAACTTAGTGACTGATGCTTGAACATTATCCTGAAGAATTTGTTGATACTGGGTTGAATTCATCCGACCCTCGACTTTAACAAGGGCCCCAGTCCTTGAACTAGCCACACAGCCCCACAGTATGACGGAACCTCAACCAAATTTGACAGTAGGTAGCAGGTGGTGTTTTTCTTGGTATGCAGTGTTGTTCTTCCGCCACGCAAAGCGTTTTTTGTTATGACCAAACAACTCAATTTTTGTCTCATCAGTCCGAAGCACTTTGTTCCAAAATGAATCTGGCCTGTTTAAATGAGCACTTGCATATAACAAGCAACTCTGTTTGTGACATGAGTGCAGAAAGGGCTTCTTTCTCATCACCCTGCCATACAGATGTTCTTTGTGCAAATTGCACTGAATTGTACAATGATGTACAGATACACCATCTGCAGCAAGATGTTCTTGCAGATCTTTGGAGGTGATCTGTGGGTTGTCTGTAACCATTCTCAATCCTGCACATATGCCGCTCCTGTATTTTTCTTGGCCTGCCAGACCTGGGTTTAACTGCAACTGTGCCTGTGGCCTTCCATTTCCTGATTACATTCCTTACAGTTGAAACTGTAGCTTTTTGTAGCCTTCCCCTAAACCATGATACTGAACAATCTTTGTTTTCAGATCTTTTGAGAGTTGCTTTGAGGATCCCATGCTGTCACTCTTCAGAGGAGAGTCAAAGGGAAGCACAACTTACAATTGACCATCTTAAATACCTTTTCTCATGATTGGACACACCTGTCTATGAAGTTCAAGGCTTAACGAGCTAATCCAACCAATTTGGTGTTGCAAGTAATCAGTATTGAGCAGTGACATGCATTCAAATCAGCAAAATTACCAAGGGGACCCAAATTTTTGCACAGCTAGTTTTTCACATTTGATTTAAATTCATACAACTAAATACTGCTCCACTAAAAATCTTTGTTCGGAAAACACCCCAGTACTCAGATGTTCCTGGGAAATGAAAGACATACCACCGTTATCTTTTTTGTTGGGAGTAAATTATTATGCAGGCGGAGAAGAGTTCCCAAACTTTTTCATATGACTGTATGTGAATGACTCTGGTTTCTCTCCTTTTGCAATTAATAATGCAATGAGCATTTATTAGAACAAAAGAAATATGAGGGACTCAAAACAGAGTCATACGCATTTCCATGTTTACGTAGGAATGTAAAAAGTTCATTGTTCATTGCCAACCAATGTAGTTGTTAATTTACAAACTATTTGGTCTATAAAATCCATCCAATTAATATCCTTGGGTTAAAAAAGTAATTTTAGAGCATAATAAAATGTTCGATTCATCCACTTGCTAAACCCTATTTTCCACTACATGAATGGATTTGGAGCAAGACAAGATTCGTTTCTGGCTGGGATGCCAGTCCCTTGTAAGGCATATAAAAGGAAAACTTTAACGTTACTGATGAACATGTCTTTGAGTGGAAAAAAAAAAGCAGATTCCTTTCATATCCCAATTTGTCTCCAGTACCAGTTCATATTATTGACTCCAAGTGCTCACTTGTAACAGACTCTCAAGAGAAAGACATATTGGATATTCAGTGGCCAATTTACTGGGTACCGTCTAGTATCCCCCTTTTGCCTCCAAAACTGATCGGTATTAAAGGTCCTGAAAACTCCATGACGACACATCACATATCATCACATAAATTCTTTATTTCTGATCAAATAAAACATGTTATTCCTGCAGATTTTTGATTCACACAACCTCCCTTTCCACCTCATCTGAAAGGTGTTCTGTTGGTCTGAGATGTGGGGATTGTGCAGGACATTGAAGCAAACAAAAGTTACTGTCATCTTCCTACAAACAACTTGAGACTTGGAGAGTTATCCTGCTGGAAATATCTGTCAGATAAGCGGAAAACTTTGTTGCTTATTGTATATATTCATTTATGTCCAATTACCGAGATACTATCCAGACCAAATAAATGCTGAGGCGTGAGGCGGTCACTCATTTTCCGCACCATTGTATCACCAACAGCATGTACCTTTGGCACAAGGCACAAAGAATCCATGAACTGGTAGCTTACACCAATTTCTGACCATAATATAACTATAGGTTGTAAAGGACAGCCGGGTCCCATGCCCGGCAGGGACGCCTCTGCTACATCTGTTCCGGGGGAGCAGCCATGGACTGTTCAATACCTCCCCCGGGACGCTCGGTGGCAGCCTCCCTGGCAGCCAATGATTCCCCAGCCCGGCGCATGGCTCCATGGGAGATGGAGTCCTTCACAGCCTGGTTGGGGGCTCGGATGGCCGCCAGGGGGAGCTGCGTGGAGTCAGCAGCCTGGCTGGTCATACCTTCAGCCCCACCCAGAAGGGCAATTAGGACCAGGTGTCCAAGCACCTGGACCGCTTCCGGGTGGGATATAAAAAGGGCCAGCCACCACCACTCAGAGAGCCAGAGTCGGGAGGAAGAGGACTAAGCCTGAGGAGGAGTGGTGGTGCTGAGGTGGAGAGAAGTGTGGGTTGTTGTATTGGAAGTGCTTTTGGGACTGTGTTGGGCCTGTGGGACACGGGGAAGGCGTGCCCCATGGCTGAAGAAGAAATAAAAAAGCCTTTTATTAAAGTACGTGCCTCTGCCTGAGTCTGTGCCGGGTCGGGCACTATATAGCGCCTTTTACAAGGTTTAGTCCTATACTTGTTAATGTCCTGAAATAACAATAGCTTTCAATTTCTTTAAATTTTTTATGGAAGAAAGAATAAAGAAACTGTGCATGAAATTCCATTTTCAAAAGAGGCAAAAAAGTTTAATAAAACTACACAAAAAAGACAGTTTAGCTAAACCACTGAATGTCTATGACACACATTTCCAACAGACACTTGCAAAGCTGAAAAACCTGCAAGGAATGTCACCTGGGGCATTTTGCCAGTTCCAACATTGGCTCACTTCTGAGCTGATCTCAATTCCAAGCGATTCTTTATCTTTTGTGCTTTTTTGAAAAGATTTGTAGAGAGAGAGAAAAGAAAAAAAAGAGATCGCAGTGTGGTAATTTCATAAGAAATCTGACAGACTAAAGCAATGGTCTGCCCTAGCTAATTAAGAGAAATCGGGTCATTAGAGAGATTTGAAACTCTACGAAATCTCTGTACATTTTGCTTATTTAACAAGACTGGGCCTGCAGTCCCAAAATTTTTATACATTCCATAAGGCAAAGTAGATGAGCCTGGTCCAGAAGAGGAGCACTTGCACCTTATAATGCTTGAACACTTTAAACAAAAAAAAAATTCTTTAATACAACATTGTGATTTTTTTTCAAATACAAATTATTTTTGTAGAGACCAAAAATCACACAAGGAGTGCCGCAATGGGATTTAAAACACAT
The DNA here is from genome assembly GCF_900747795.2 of Erpetoichthys calabaricus. Taxonomy (NCBI): domain Eukaryota; kingdom Metazoa; phylum Chordata; class Cladistia; order Polypteriformes; family Polypteridae; genus Erpetoichthys; species Erpetoichthys calabaricus. Next base: position 228,598,953 of record NC_041396.2, read on the forward strand.
TGTGACTAGCACTTTACCAAATAAACTGGTTTTCAGACTTCTTTTGAGAATTGAAAATGATTGCTATCATTCTGTAAAATTACCATAAAAGAACATCAAAATTAAATGCACTAACACAGAAGAGGACCTCCAGTGTTTCTCTATATCCTTAAAACAAATAAATAGCAACAGCCAAAAATATATGTTTTTTGTACTGTATATCTGGAATAACACAATGCATAAGTAGAAAAGCAAAATGTACAAAATAAGATTTGCTGCTCTACTGGGCCTACCTAAATAGAACATTGCTCCTATTGTCTGGTGGTCTACCAAAATCCCTATCAAGCACCCTTTCCCAGTCTCCCAATTCACTTTTTTTTTTTTTAACTTTATTTCTGCATTTCCACACTACCCCTGAACCTTCACAAAACTTGCCTCTAGGATCTACTTTTCTCTAATCGCTGTAAATGGGAGCCTGGCACCTTTAACTGCATCCTCCATTCACTTCTGGAGCCAGGATTGGGCCAATGAAGTTTCGGGACTGTTAGGACCTTTGGAGCGACTTAAATGCCAGTCTTCTAAGGCAGCTTCTAGGCTGTCTTCTCTCTTGCTCTCCGACTCTTTGGAGGTATTGTAGATTTATTTCACAGTGCACCGATTTTGCCATCCACCTACTGGTGGCTCATTGATGGCCACATTATCAGGTAGAGGAAATGTCAAGTTTAAAGATTCTCTTTCTGTGCTTTCCCCTTCTCTGTTTCACCCCTGTCTCCTTTCCTATTACCACCCTCTCTTCTACATACAATGTGAACATCAAACCTGGTACAGGCAAACTAGGAACAGTAACGTTACACATCCTCTCCCTAAACTGGAGCAGTGAGGCCCATTACCTTAGAGGGGCCATCCAGACATTTTATACTTTAACGGAGGATCAAGATATATCTAGCAATCATCTGTTCCTGAAAATTAGGATTAATTCAACTTCTGGTTGCAAGCATCAAACAGATTTAATATTGTTATTATTTAAATCAACAAAATGTGTGAAAAATAAGTACATCCCATGATTCAAGAGATTGTTGAGGCACATTTACCAGCGATAACTTCAAGTAATATTTTCGGTAGGAGCTGATCCGTCTCTTACACCATACTAGAGGAATTCCAGATCATTTACTTATAACACTGTCCTTAAAAATTGATGACCTAAAGCATTCATTTTTGTACTGCAATCTACACTTCCCACAACAACGTCTGGCCTTTCCAAAATTTGTATTGTTTATAATCGGCTAGTCCTTCTGTTTTATGAGCCACTTTTGGCGAAGCTTTAGGTTTGGATGAGAAGACCTCACATTTTCCGCTAGAATACTGTGGTGAAGCTCATAATTGACTCCTCAATCACAAGGCATCAAGGCTGTAAAACAACCTGAAATTACTACTCTCTTTCCATCTTGCTTTAAGGTTGTTTGAGATTCTTGTGGCGATATGCTGCATTTGCTTTTTGTTAAACACAGAACTGTCTGGAACAACCAAAAAGTCTACTTTGGTGTTGTCTATCCATAATATAAACGAAAAGAAAGTTGTGGAATAGCATTGTGACTAAAAATTGTGCTTTTCATATTCTAGGAAGGCCCATTTTCCTTCAACAAAAGCCATACTTGTTTAGACTTTCTTGACATAACATTAACCATGTTGTCAGATGCCTATAGGTGCCTAAATGTAGATTTTGTGTATTTAGAATTTCTGAGCAGGACTTTTATAATCCCTCTTCCTTGGAGATCAATGGACAACATCTGAGACCGTTACCAATCCATCCCGGAGAATGATGGACTTCAAATGGCTTGTAAATAGAAAGGTCTTTATAAGTGTCGCAAGAATAAAAATCACAGGTACAAACTACACAGCTAGTAGTTAGACTGCCCCAAAAATATGCATTCCAGTCTGTTTACACGTCAGAGAGATTCACAAGGAGGATGTGGATAGAGGCAGATCAGCAGGGCAAACACTCTCAGCCCACAAGAGAGAAACACACACTCATTTCTATAAAAATAATGTTGACTTAGTAAGACTGAGCTAAATAAAACTAATGCTGAGCCCATTCTAATTTTAAGGAGAAATGGATGCTACCAATACTATATGTGAAAAGCAAAAAACCTGAAGTTAAATGTGCTGAAATTGTGGGTTCTTGCGATCATAAAATCGAGATAACATGTTTAGAGAACAGACGAATGGGCAAATGTCGCTTCTCTCCTGCGAAATCATGGCATCCTGGGCAAAATAATGATAATTCATCCTACATGTAGTAATAGTAGTGTCATGTATGCAGTGAAAATTCACTTACAGGTCACTTGACTGCTATAATTCACTGTATACTGCTGAAGATTTCCACCTTCAGTAACAGTCACAATCACCTGGGACATACTGTAACTCCCAGTCTAGACACAACTGGCCACCCCAGTAAAACATCCAGAATAGGTATTAAAAGTCTACATGACGTGATGCAAAGCTGAGCTAATTTGCTTCCTGGGTGTTTTTTTAATGTATGTAAAGTAGACCACGAGCGCCAAAAATTAATTATAAAATATATATGAAGTGATATCCACAGACATGGGCACAGCAGCTGGGTGCACTGGCCTTTGGGTCAACATTTTCCTTCCAGATTACAGTTAATTAGCATCTTGGCTAATACACTCGGGCAGTAAAAGTCCCCACCATTGGACTAGCAAATGAGCCCACTGCAGTTAGCAGCTGTTTGGCTTTAGTGGGGTGAGAGAGAGATGACCAGAGAGCATCATAAGCAAATGACCTTTGTGTTTAGGGTCAGCCTAGAAAAGGAAACATATTGCAAGCACAGGCCTCAAACAGTGCTTTTTATTTGCATATTAATTAAGGTTAATCTGCACCTTGGTGAATAGACGTGCTTTACATTCAATACATACAAGTCCTGACAACAATGGTATTAAGCCCATTGTGATTACATAAGTCACATCAGATTGCCCCTCATTACCATTTAGGTTTTTTTGTGTGTGGAATGCATCTCTTAGCCATAACCCCAACACACACACACACACACACGCACTGCAGTAGTACTATACAGTTCCATTTCTGCTTCTCTCATGGGAATATCCTCGTCATCGTAGTTTATCTGTCAGTGTTTTTAGTTCTGCAGGCCAGCAACAAGCATCACCAGATGACATTTAACACAGAAATCTTCTAAGCATATATTAAAAACCAAGCATGAGCCTCTAGTCAGGAGAAATGGAATTTACATTTTGGCATGTATAGTTGTGGTGTTGTACTGTCTTTTAAAACTGACATCAAGTGTGTTAGACAATTTATATCCTGGTATTTTTTTTTCTTTTAAATCCTTACTTCATTTTGTCTCTTTCATAACGACTACTGACCTCAAATACTCTACTCAACATACAAGTTCACATTGATTTACAAATCACAGTCCCTTCTAGATTTGTATAATCTAAGCAGAAGTAGGTTAGGTGACCCAGCCAACAGCAGGGGATTGAACTGGCAGCCTTCTGCTTTGCAGTCCAGTGCCTTACTCATCATCGCAGCACATTGTCTAAATATTGTAAAAGCATATTAATAATGTGCCGTATACTCTGGTGCCTAGAAGAAGCAAAACAAATTAAAAATTAAATACAATAATCTCACACATTCTTCTGTCTAGAATTCGGTTTAGTCTTTTGTCCTCGTTTGAATTGCCCCAGCTTATTTCAAGGTCTCATTCTACAAATAAATTTATTCTTTTGTCAACAAATCCCCCACACCTGTTCTTAAACAAAACATGTAGATCCTTATAGCTCAACATCTCGGTCATCATAGCTCTATTATCATCTTTCTACTGGAGAAAAATGCAAAAAAGAAAAAAGCCAATGCATGCATATGAAACAGTTACGGTTAGGAAGCTTATTTTCTTAAAAAAAAATAAATTTGTACAGTGCAGTTAGACAGTTTTAAAATGCTGACACTCATTTGATATCACGGACAGCACAAAGCACAGCCAAAGGCTCCTGAGTGAATACAACTAAGCATTACCATACAGGGCAATACAGGATCTGGGAAGCTGATCAAAGTTAACCTACTGACCTTTGGCCTCTAATCCTCTTGGCTGAACATCCATTGCATATCTTACAATAAAACCAAAACAGCCAAGACATCCCCACAGCTCCGCTTGATAATATTTCATTACAAAAATGACTCAGAATAATTTACTGTACATTGTTGGGGGAAGGCAAGACAAGTGGGTATCAGCAGTTCATCATCTCATCTTCAGATTGTAGCTTTAACTTTTGGACTACAGTGCTGTTCCTACTGGGGCAGCAGAATTGGGTTACAGTTTGCTGATATAAGGCTATGGGTTAGTCCCCCAAAATAGGTTTCATTCCTTTTGAAATAACGGTAATGTATTAACAGAACAGCCCAGCAGATATATGTACAAGTAAGTAAGGATTCATGCACTTTTAAAATTACTAAGGTGGCGATGCCTCCAAATTCACTGTAAAAACACAGAATGAAAGTTTTTAAACGCAAATTTAGAGAGTGTATTTCTGGGAGTTAATAATTTAAAAACAAATTAAGAAAGTAAAAATAAAAACGGACAGGCTAAATCATGCAGATGGGCATGCTGGGATTATGAACCCCTCCGGATTCTGCTTTATAACTTCAGTAGGAATTCTTGCCCACAGGCCTGTGCAAAGCCACCTTAAATGAGAACATTTAACATGAAGCATCCAGAATTGTGCAGGGTAGCATCCTTCAGTAGAACACGTAGTGTTTATGAGCTGTGCACAGACATACAAGCCGAGAGCTGTGATATCCAGTAAGTAACCAATGGCACCCAACTAACAACAATAAAATGGTTTTGCTATGGTCAAGCATGAAGTCTTACTTTCTGAACAATCTTTGCATTTCTATTTTAGCCACTTATTTTTATATTTCAGATTTTCAACACAAATGGACTAAAAACAGTAAAACGCAAGGTACACAGGGACATTCACATCTCGACTCGATGTTGTTATGGAGAATCTAAGTGACTAGGGATGGTGAGCTAGTTGGCCTGAATGGCCTGTTCTAGTCACAAGTGTTCTAATAAGTAACACCCAGTGACCAACATACTGGAAATGTCCAGATGCCTACTCGATCATTTATTGCTTTTCAGTTAATTCTCCAGGCTTGTTGTTCAAAGACTCCCAAGGTTATTTGCTACTAAAATGAATTTGCCTTGCTGCTAAGACAAAAATCCTTCTACTGACATGAAACACAGAGTACTTATTTTTAGTCATTGGAAACCCTCTGCTACCTCAGCAGGAAAATGAGCTGCAACGTGTGTTTAAAGAAAAAGAAAAACACCCGTGGAACTGAAAAGCAGCATCAACCTGCATCCCCACAACTTGGACATTTTAAGCGTTTAACACTGTCAATGTCAGAGGCACATCTCTCCTTGCTCATATTTCTTTAAAACCAAGCAGCCAGTTCATTTAGTTTACAATTACCACATAGCATATGCTGGAAGGTGGGGGTCTGGGCAATTTTGGATTCCTGCATTTTTGTGCCTAAAACTGCATATTACTTGTAACACAAGAGCTGAAGATGCAAATAAAGGAAAGAGGAGACATACGGAATCCCCTAACTTATATTAGTCATTTTATTAACAAAGCTTCACCCCACCTACAGATATCATCCCTTAGGAATCTTTGCAATATTCCGTTATTGCTTTACCTAATTAAAATTCAACCTTCCATCCCAAATACACTGAATCATGCCTGGAGAGTACATCTCAATTACCTTTAAATTTGCTCAAGTTAGTCGTTTGTTTTTGTCAAAAGAATGCATGAAAGTGAGCATAAAAATATTTGAACAAAATTTGCCAGATCTATTCCATAAGGCAACAGATAATAATAGGATTTGGTTATGAAAGGCACTGTATTCATTGATCATTCATGAAATACTTAAAGCAGTTCACATTTACAGGGACCAAAGCCTATTATAAGATCATTGGATACAAAACTGGATAGGTCTGTTAGTCCATTTCAGGGCACCGTTATGAGCGTGCGCGCACACACACACACACACACACACCAACTGACATGGGGTCATTTCAAGATAGATAGATACTTTATTAATCCCATAAAAGATCATCAATTAATATTACTACATGAGAGAAAAATTGGATGCCCAGAGAAAACCCCACATGGGTTACGGAGAAATGTGCTAAGTCCAAGCAGGCAGTGACCAGGATGGGAATGGTGGGTTAGCATCACTAATAAGCGTACCACCATGCCACCCCCACTAAAGTGAAGTTATACGACTAGTGAACCTGTACAGGAGCTTGCAAACTGCACCCCTACTGGACCACAGAAAGACACCCGGTCTTTCACAGAGGTTCACACCTTAAATAAACGTGCAGAAGCAGTGGCAATTCTTGAACTGATCACTCAGGCGGCCTGTAAGAAGATTGGCTCCCCTCTTTGGTACGTGCTCAATGCAGAAGTCACCGAAAGGTGAAAACCTGTTGGAAGATGAAACCATCCTTCAATAACAGAATGCAAACTTGCAAGTCAGTGCTTTGCTCTCTACAGAAGGCCAATATCTTTATTGTCACAATTAACATTAAGAGTGACCAGACTGTCACACTGAATTAAATTTAACGTGTGTAAAGTGAGCCTGTTCCAGGGGATATCTTGGAAGAAGGCTGCACGCCAACTGCTCGCCCCCAAAATAAATTCACAATTCATGTACCACTCTCTGCTTTGACTGATTCAGTCCTGAGAGATGAGGAATGATAAAAATGTGCCAAAGAATTAAAGTTTTTTTTTTTTTTTTTTATCCATCCATTCATTTTCTGAATCTGCTAATCCATTTACAGGCTAATTATTTTAGCCAATTACAGAGTTAAATGAAACATCATATTTTGTAATTCATGGTCTCCCAGATGGCAGATGGCTCCCTAATGTTAGTGAACTAATTCCAGTATATTTACTGATAATCAGTTGCAACAGATACTTGTTTTTAACTGAGTGTAGCGTAATCAGCAAACATTGTGATATACATTGCGTGATAATCAGCAGCCGATTTTTTTTTTTGTGAACACCCTAATCTCATTGCGTATTACTCCCTAGAAGCCGCTCCATCTCTTACTCTGTAAATGTAGGCTGCCACACACAAGGATAGAATGGGTGAGCAGGAGAAATCAGAATTCTTATCCTTAACTATAAGGGCAAGTTTGAATTTTCTTTATTTTTGTCCAAATAGTGCTTGCGGAGTTTAGAATCAAAAAAATCAAACTGGATGAAGGCCCGCCAGGTTGTAGCCAAAGTGGTAAAAAATGGACAGAGTGTGAGTAGGGAGCGAGTTAGAGTGTGAGTGTCACGGAGACATGTGCTTTGAGGAAGGCATGAGGTTTAGCAATCGCTTTTTTCAAAGACAGAATGAAAACCAGTGCAGTTAGGTCCAAAAAACTGTGCCAGGGCATCTTTCACTTGTTCTCTTGTTACTTTCTCGTATACATTACTATAGAGAAAGTATAGGAATCGTGAAAAAAAATCCTACCTTGAGATTTTGATGAATCTTGATGTTTTAGACCTTCCCGAGTCTGAAGATACCATTTTTGAAGTTATGTCTGTGTGTGTGTGTGTGTGTGTGTGTGTATATATATATATATAAAAATGGAATGGGTGGGTCGTCAGGTGGGCCTTTTTTTCATTCCGTCGTTTTTTCGACGTTTTGAAAATGTAGAATGATTATTTGATTTTTTTGTTTTTATTTGATCGTGTCTATGTAGCCGCCGTCGTAATAAAGTATCGCTAAAATCGTCATTTATCGTAATTTATTTTTGACGTATAACGTCGCCGTCGTCGAGGTCAGTGATACCAGTGCAAAAAATCTGCTTACGGTTGAAAGACACGCCCTACTCACTGGACAGTTAAAAACACCAATCAAACTAACGATGACATCAAGTATTACCCAATCAAAAGTAGGAAAGGAGGCATCATCATAAAATGCGTGTGGGATGATTTGCATGAGACGCTGCTTTAAAAAAAAAATGATAAAAAAAATACGGGATAAATCCCGTCCAGTATTGATTCAAAACAGGACGCGCAATTTCATTCTCAAACGCGGCACGATTCCGTATTTTAAAGGACGGGTGGCAACCCTACAGTGCCAGGTAACCACCCATACAATCACATTGTGATTCAGACTAGGAATGCAATGAATGTAATTACCCCGATCTACATACAAGGCGAAAGTCTTGCAACATTCAAAGATGATGGTTTGGGATAAGTACACCATACAACATAAAAGAGCTTATGAAGCCTTGAACCGAAAAAAGCAACATCTCAGAGATCGTAAAAAAAAAAAAATAGGAGCTAATGTCGTTTTACTCGCTGTAGATTTTAGTCAAACATTACCAGTTATTTCACGAGGGAGACCAGCACATCAACTCAACGCGTGTTTAAAATCCATGCTTCTCCCACGCTCGGTTATATGTCGCGTGTTCTCGGGTAGGTGCACCAAAAAATGTATACATTTAAGCATGTAATGGGCAAACAAAAAATGAGGTATACCCGAAGGCACAGCAGTAGTACTTAATGTAACTTTACTTCTTAAATGTTAATGTTTTACTGTTTAATAATTTATACGCTTCTTATATGTTGTTCAAATTCTTTTATCAAAATACCACTGACAGCGCAATGCACGATAACATGGAGTGAATACACCATACGCATCCGCCCACGGCTGCCCTGCTGTGCGCAGATAGGACTTGATTGTACAATAAAATAAAATAAAGATAAAAAGACAAACAATCATCACCCATAAAGCAGATAGTAGACGTGACGTACTATATGTGTACCACATTTCAAGTGTATAGGTGCAACGGTTTGCGAGCTACAGGTCATTTAAAATCCTGGACAGACACACAAATTGCCACGGTAGCAAATTACAGAAGAAGATTTTACTGTTTAATAATTTACATTTATATGAAATGTGCTTCTTATATATTACTTCATATTCTCATATGATAATGATGTTAATGTTTATATTGATTTCTGTGTTATTAAAACTGCATGTATGTGTGTATGTATATATATATATATATATATATATATATATATATATATACTAGCAAAATACCCGCGCTTCGCAGCGGAGAAGTAGTGTGTTAAAGAGGTTATGAAAAAAAAAGGAAACATTTTAAAAATAACGTAACATAATTGTCAATGAAAGCCCGTTTCACTCAGTAAGTCTTATGTGTGTGTTTATGTATGTGTGTGTATATATATGTACATGTGTATATGTAGATATGTATATATATGTATATAAATGTTTATGTGTGTGTATATTATATATATATATATATATATATATATATATATATATATATATATATATATATATATATATATATATATATATATAAATAAAAGACAGCAACAGTTATAACAATGACAACACAATTACATTGACAATCATGTTACGTTATTTTTAAAATGTTTCCTTTTTTTTTTCATAACCTCTTTAACACACTACTTCTCCGCTGCAAAGCGCGGGTATTTTGCTATATATTATATATATATATATATATATATATATATATATATATATATATATATATATATATATATATACGAGCTGTATATACCCGGCGTTGCCCGGGGCAGAAGTAACCTAATCGGTCAAACACTTACATATATAAAAAAAGCGAACCTAATCGGATAAACAGCTTCATATATACAGAAGCGAACCTAATCGGACAAACAGCTAATCTATATACATAAGCAAACCTAATTGGTCAAACAGTTACATAAATACAAAAGCAAACCTAATCGATGAAACAGCTTCATATATACAGAAGCGAACCTAATTGGTCAAACAGTTATGCATGTGCAGAATAATTTTACAAAGATTATGCGTGTTAACAATCATTAAAAAGAAAAGATTAAGGAACTCTTCTTCTATATGTGATGAAGCTGGATGAAGCTGACTTGACGAAGACGTAGGTGGCATAGATTGGTTTTTCTAAAACAGAACAAAAAAATTAGTATCTATTATTTTAAATTAGAATGAAAATGAGAACCTTGATTAGAGATAGATTATCCGTATTAAAATATGTGCATGAATAAACTTTTGCTAACTCTCTAGCAAAAGTTTATTCATACAAATTGGCATGGGATGGCTTTGTGAAAAAGTAAAAATTAGATAAAAATAAATTGAGAATGCGTACTTCGATTTGACTGAGATTATCTGTAATGTTTTTTTTTCCATACGGGAAGGATGTAAAACCTTACATAGGCACCCTTCAGCCCGTACTGAAGGGTAGTGTCAGATTCTTACTGACTAAAAAACACCCTTTTTATTCCACAGCTACCCCAAAAACCACTATTAGGCATTACTTTGGGGTGGCAGTAGTTTAGTTATGAAACAGCTGGGTCCTGAAAAAAATCTGTCTTATTAGTGGCTTCATCACATATAGAAGAACAGTTCCTCAATCTTTTCTTTTTAATGATTGTTAACACGCATAATGTTTGTAAAATCATTCTGCACATGCATAACTGTTTGACCAATTAGGTTCGCTTCTGTATATATGAAGCTGTTTCATCGATTAGGTTTGCTTTTGTATTTATGTAACTGTTTGACCAATTAGGTTTGCTTATGTATATAGATTAGCTGTTTGTCCGATTAGGTTCGCTTCTGTATATATGAAGCTGTTTGTCCGATTAGGTTCGGTTTTTTTTATATATGTAACTGTTTGACCGATTAGGTTTACTTTGGTATATATGTAAGTGTTTGACCGATTAGGTTACTTCTGCCCCGGGCAACGCCGGGTATATACAGCTCGTATATATATAAAACACGACGGCGCTTTGACCTATAGGTCAATCAGATTTTGTACACCTGCTTTATATCAAAAATAAGGAATCCTATCAACTTTTGGGTCACTTCCGGTAACAAAAAGTGGTACTTTAACTGAATACTTTCGCAAATTTTCAAGTAAACTATGGTGATAACTACAGATAGAGGAATCAAATTTTGAATAGATATTTATAAATGATAAAAAGAAAACAGATGAAATTTGACAAAAATTACTCAACTGGTAGTAGTATTTTATTTAAACAAATTTTTTTGTATCCTGGAAATATAAATGTGTACACAATATTAAAAACTGTATTCAATGTAATGCATACTTTTTCAATAACTTATCAATTTTAATTTATACATAATCAGTTTAACAATAACGTGTAAACATGGAACATGCCATGTAAATATAAAGATGTAATGGGAACAATAAGCTGCTACATCCCCATCGTGTTCCTGGTAATACATTTAATTTTAATGATTTTTGTTTTAATTCCGCCATCATCATCATCATCATAATTAAATGTAGTTCTATCTATAGGAATTTACAGTGGAACCTCAGTTTGCGAGTAACTTGGTTTACGAGTGTTTTGCAAGACGAGCAAAAATTTTTAATAAATTTTCACTTGATAAACGTGTGAGGTCTTGCAGTACAAGTAGTTTGTCTGCTGAGCGTCATGTGATCACAACTGAGCTGATGGTTCTTCTCTCTCTCACTGTGGGATTGCGGGCAATCGTCTCCTATTCTCCATCTGAGTTGGCATGCCTCACTCATATAGTCAACATCCGTACGAGCGTATAGTGTTTACTACAGCATTAGCATTGTGACTGTGTGTGTGTGTGTGTGTGTGTGTGTGTGTGTGTGTGTGTGTGTGTGTGTTCACGCGCGCGTCTGTGCTGTGACGTACAAGTCCCCGTCTTGCACCCTAAAACACAAAGCTGAGTCTCAGTACTTTAGCAACACAAGCTTTATTCAGCTTGAAACAGCAACAGCGCGGTTATTTATACACAGACACAGCAGTCAGGCAGGGCCCTGCACATTTATAATGTTCTTTGTTCCTTGTATCACCCATTGACGGCAGGTGCTTATAGCATGTCCGCGATCTTTTCGGATTCGCTTTTATGGAGAACTGCTTCAGTGCTGGGAGACTGCGATTGCTTTGGGACGTTATGCTGCGTGTCGTTCCGTTGGGTGCAATCCCACAAGAGTTTAGAAACTCACTCACACCAGCCATGATTCTTTTCAAAGGTAAAGTGCAAGTTAATTTGTTTTATGTATTTTTACTTTATATTTTGTATTAATCATTTTTATATGAATAGTTTTGGGTTGTGGAACAAATCATCTGAGTTTCCATTATTTCTTATGGGGAAATTCACTTTGATATACGAGTGCTTTGGACTACGAGCACGTTTCCGGAACAAATTATTCTCACAAACCGAGGTTCCACTGTATTTCAAATATTATACAATACTAAACACTTTTTCAATGTTTTTAAGCGACTCTCTCTCTTTTTACTTTTCACGTAATCCAAGTAATGCATATGTAATCATGAAAAAATTCCACCACCGTTTGACCTCCTTAAGTGCGAAAATATTTTAATATAAAGTTTGATTATAAAAATAGAGATAAATGATTGTGTATCAATTAGTTATGATGAGAAACAAACATGATATCCGAGAAATCTTGCACAACTGAAAGTGGTTCTGATGACCTTTTCCTTTACCTCGGTATACGAGTCGAGGGGAGCACACTTCTGGTTTACTTTTTTGCATTCACCCTCTTCATTAAATTTTATGATATAAAAAGTTCATGTTTTTGAGCACTGTTATGGCAGGTTTCATTCAAGGTTACAGCACCCAGTAACAGTGAGTATATTCACTCTGCTTTGGCAATGAAGATACCATAATTGTATAAAAACTGACTTAGAACGTGTGACCAAACAGAGAATGAGGGAGAGAGAGGGGCCAACAGCAGTACAATTTCAAAAGTCCTGTGGATAGCTGACTTACGCATTTAAAAACTTATGAAAAGGCAGTACTATTAATTCAATTTCGTCAGCTTTCAGATAATCCAAAGAATAGCTATGAAGGTCTGAAGTAGCTACTTCCTGCTGAAAGTTTTCCAGACACTCCAGGCCAAAGAGCTAACAGATTATCATGATCTAATGGTGGTAGTTCAAAAACATGTACTTCGTGAGACAGAGAAAATGTGCACAGCAGTATGTGTTTACTTTTGTGTACACTTAAACACACAATAAAAACTAATCAATCACTTTCAAATCACACTTAATGCGACGCCGCAAAGTCATTTCAGCCTAACAAGCACATGCTTGCTCTCAAAGTTTCACCCTCACCGACACAAGACAAAGCAGAAATCCAACTTCTGCTGGCAATGCAAGGCAGGAGTGCAATTTAAAGCAACCTTAATTAATGACTGAACTATTTAGCAAGCCTTTATTTAGTCTCTTATTTTAAAAACAGCCAGGCGGTTGAAGTGGGTAGGGGAGTCAAATAACTATGGTATTTAAGCTAGAAGAAGGCTATGGTGGATGGGATGAGAAAGCGCAAAAGAACTGGATGTTGGAGCAAGTGTAACCAGTCATATAGTGCCACTCATTGGCCCTGCTTATCGTCAAGATTGTGAGGTACTGTAGCCCAATGATAACAGCGGAAGGGGAAATCTTTTATATTTTCTGTTCAAAATTTTTAGGTGCATCTGCCATTGTTAGGAGTATTAAACTGAAAACCACACCCAAAAAAATCAGGATTCCAGCTTCATTCAACTACCAAAACCGCTTCACTTCAAAAAATGCAAAATCATTTCCTCCTCCTCCTCCTTAAAAACTGATGGCAGACCTCTCTCTGCTGTGCTGCTTTTCAACTTAAATGCAGTGTTTCCTTGCTTTTGATCATGGAATCTCACCCCCACAAATATGGAGAGGTGGGGAGACAGTCTTATCAGTTGTGCATATATTTCCAGCCATTTGTACTGTCTGTTCTTTCAAATTAAACGCAGATCCCTAAAGATGAGGTTTTGTTATGGCATATCATTACTTTTATGAAAGGATTACTAACATAGCTCTGCATTTCACGTATGTCAATGAACACCCTGCTCTTTTGATGTTAAGCCATGTGGCAATACTGGTATGCTGAAATAAAAAAATTAAAGGACATTATTGTATTGCTCGAGTGAAGAAAACATCATTTAAGCTAAGCCACATAGTAGACTAATTTCAGCTGAATTTAAATCAGACAAGCAAATCTCTCAATTTTTTTTCACTGAATGCAACATCACAATTTAAATACGTAATTTGTAGAGCAGTGGATTGGCTTTCCATACATAATAATGTGAAAGCTTTGTCAACAAAAACTGCGTAAGCATAATGGATAGTTTGTTGCCATACACTTTAGAACGCAAAACTAATTTAAATTCAACCTTTCAATGCAACCATGTTACAAATTCACCCACTAAAAGTGTACTAGAGGGCAAACATCAATGCTCATCTCATATACCTAGAGCTTCATCAGCAACCTGAGCAAATGCTAAACCTAAACTCAAAGTGTGTGTTGAAAGTTGAATGTGTTAAGTAGCTAAAATAAAACCATTAAAGAAAATCCTAATTAAAAATATCTAAGCCAATGTACATATTACTACATATCAATCACATTATAATACTAAAAAATAGCAGTCTTTAAATCTAGGTATTAAAATTTTTAAAAAGTTAACTAGATAACCCAAGGCTCTGCTCGAGGCCAAGTGCATTGCACCCTCTACCACGTTCCTCGCTCAAAATGACTCTCATATACATTCTGTGCACTATTTAGTATTTGCTTTGGGTGCCAAGATATTTATACGTCCCAAATGGAACTCTTATTTTTTCTTTGTATGCAGTTCTGTACTTTTTTCTGTAACTGTCTTAGAATTACTGTCAGCATGGGTTCACATGGGGTGATCATGTTTCATTGATATTCTGGAGTTCTGTGAAGGAGAGAGGCAAGTACAAAACTGTATTAAACACTGGAAACAAAAAGGTAATGGAAAGGAGAACTTCCTGAATATGATTTGAAGAGTGGCATACTTCGGGAATAAGTACTGCTACTTTTATACATAAATGATTTTTATATAATTAACAAGATGGTTAAGTTTGCAAATGATACAAAATTAGATTGGAATGGCAAGCGATGTAGAATCAACTGAATTATTACAGAATGACCTGTATAGAATTCAGACTTGGGCAATTTTGTGGCAAGTTAAATTTAATACATAATAAATATTACACAAAGGGAGGTTTCAAACTTAAAAACAAGCCTTCTGAGTACAGGAATCATGCTGGACACTTCACAATCTACAGTACATCCAGATATGAACAGAAGCCATTAAGAAGGCTAGCAGAATGTTAGATAGCACAAATACAAGTCAAAGGAGGTTATAACATAAGCTAATATAATTCAATAGTGAAGCCTCATCTGAAGTACTGTGTGCAGTTCTGGTCTCCATATTACAAAAAATACACCCTGCAGGACCAGAGAAAGTCCAAAGAAGAGTAACTAAGGATTCTAAAACTGCAAAGTATCAACTATGAGAAAAGACTGAAGGAGATGAAACTCTTCCGTGTACACAGAGAGTAAGAGGTGTTGTGATTGAAATGTTCAGAATTATTAAAAAAAAAAAAAATAAATTATATATATATATATATATATATATATATATATATATATATATATACACACATACACACACACACACACACACACACACACACACACACACACGAGTACAGTTGATTCAAGCAGTTACTTTAAAATCTGTTCTTCAACAGCACAGGGCACACAGATGGAACTTGTAGAAGGCAAATTTTATACTTACACTGGAAAGTTGTTGTCTATGAAAAACAACAGACACATGCACAACGTTTTCAGTAATATGGTAGACAGAAAGACTTTGGGGACCATCAGACCTCAGCTCAAAGTTAGTTGAATCAAGTTTATGAGCTTTCTTGGGCTGGCTGGCAGATTCTAATCAAAATTGCCGCAAGCTCTAAATGGTATTGCTTGCCCATTTTCCAAAACCATATTATCCACAGGGAATCCTCCTCCATCCCAGCTGCACAGGGTACATGATGGCAGCCTATCATCTACCTCATGGGAAATTCCCTCAGTTATCCTAGCAGTGAAATCTTTATAATTGGGGTGCAAACTAGAGTATACACAGAGAACATGCAAACTTAACAATTGCCAGTAAACATAGTACAAACTTACCTGTTTTGTAAAGCATTTTTTAATTTGGCTTGTTGTGAAAGGCACTATATAAAATAAATAATGAATGAAAATACTGAACTAAAGAAATATATCTTTACTGCCCAAGAACTCCCTATGTCAAGTAGTTTTTAGCTGCCTTACTTTTAAAGGAGAGTCACAGGTTGCAAGCTTCTAACAGATCATGCATTTAAATACTGTACTTGTGAGAGAGTGTTCACATTAAATTTTGCACAGCCCGTTCACAGATGTCTGGCACTTATTCAGTGAAGAATGATTTTAATTTCCAATTCCTGCTGAAAACTCAGACAGAATCTCATCAGAAATGAAAACATGGCAATAAAAGGAAAAAAAAAAAAAAAAAAAAAAAAATCTGAAGTAATGCATCAAATACTAGCTATGATTAGCTAATTATTTCAGATCCAGGGGGGCATGTTTTTGTTCTTTGGATTTAAGCTTCATAAAAATGTTTGCAAAGATGCGGTTTTAATTTTCACTAGAGAGATAAATTGCAATCAGTTACAAAAACATTTATTGCTTTTCTGAATAAACTCCTCTGCAGTTAAAAGAAGTTGAACCCAGGACTCGGAAACTGTAACCTGTCTATCACTCCAAAATATAAAATTTTGCAAACAAAATATTAGCTAATGCAATGTTGAAATAAACAAGGAGGTGAATTAGCAGAGGGTTGTTGAACTAAAGTTAAATAATCTGATTTAACTAAAGAATGAAGAAGATGAAGAAGGAATAAACTTCCTAAGGATTTTAGGTTTAAATAGCTTGTGATCAAGCTTACTTGAAGGAAATAATTATTTTCTCCAATGTCAAAAGATTCACTTTCATAGGATTTTAAAGTAGTTAGGTAAGAAATGGACAAGCAACAATGAACTTATTTGGTTAGCAGTTTTCCTAAAATCACATCCACTTTAGCTACGTGATTCAGTAGTTTGTTCCGGGTCTTCACAACTTGTGCTGGGAAAAGGTGCTTCCCTTTCTATGCCCTGAATATTCATTAAATTTTTAGAAGTACCCTCAAGTACATGTTTCAATATTGTTCTGAAAGATACACAAAACACAATTTCGTTTGCATCTTTTGCCTTGATGGATCTAAATCTAAGGGTGTTCAAAAATGCTTGAGCCTGAAAGGAGTATTCCACAGTGCGGATGTTGTAAAATCGCCAACAATTAGATCCTATACACTAGAATATGTGAATTTAAGGTTTCTGGCATTTGTGGTATCTCTCGTATGTTTATGGCTTCAGGACCAAACTAAGAAGGCAGCCAGAAACCACACCATTGTGTATTATGTGGTCACTGGCATTGTATTGGCAGAAAACAATCCAACCTTGGAGATTTATTCTCTCCCGGTCATACAGTGTGTACTTGTTCTAGTCAAAATGTGGACTACAGAACTTCATTATGGCAAGATAGCCTTCAAAGAGGACACAAGGCTTGACCAGGCTTTGATATTAACAACAGAAAAATATTGCAACCATGGAGTGAATTGCAATGGTGAATCAAAACATGACAAGTGTGCAGACACTATACGGATTAGTTATGCATCAACTGAATTACTACATTATGAACAGCTAAATACGAGCAAGGTCAGTGAACAATGGGTGTGAAGAATGTTGACTCCTGAAATGAAGCATCATTGTACCCAACAGCCTAAGGAGAATCTCAGGCTGATCAATTCAGACTGGGAGAAATGTAATATGGGTTACAGAAATGAGGATACATCCCTATGACCCAAAAAACTATCAAAACCAACAAAATCTCCAACAACAACAACAACAAGGTCCAGGTCTGTGCCTAGAAGATCATGTGCACAAGTGTAATTGCTATCGATTACATGGCTCAAAAGGCCAACATAATCTGTCAAGATCATGATGATTTGCATTGGCATTTACAGCAGGTCAATCAAGAAAAAGGGGTGAGAAACGCTGCCCCTTTCATTCTTCTGCACAACAGCAGCCCCACTCACACTGAACACGTCGCAAAAGCCCCATTGAGAAACTGAAGAGATACCACACTCTCTCTGTCCTCCCCAATCTGAAGGTCTACCTCCACAGGACACACTGTCAATGATGAATATGTCAGCTACTGAAGCGTTTGCACAAGCAAAATAAAACATTTTACTTGAATTACTTAGAATTTTTTTAAATGTGTATTAATATGCACTATTAACCTTTTGAGGCTCACGCCACAAATAGACTTAAAATTAAGAACTCTTCACTAAGAGTTTGGGGCTATTGTTTTCAAGTGGAGAATCAGTTTATAGCTCAGTTAACATTTTAACTCAATTTCTTGCTGTGCACTTGACTTACTGTTGACATTCACTGGTCAGCAGCAGACTTTCACAGTGAGATTTGCCACAGAGTTCAAGAAAAGTAAGTGAATCACATGAACAAAGCAAATGAATGAGCTCCTCAACATGAATTGAAATCATCTGGTGAAAGGAATCAACGTGCCAGTTCATTGTTATGCTACAGCCATGGTTTAATTTTCCTTTTTATTATTGTTTTTACTTGGGTTGAAACATTATTTTTCATGCTTTTATAGGTTATTTCTGTTAGGTTTGTTTAGAATTTGTTAATAATGTGCTGTAACTTTAAATGTGCTGCCATTTCATGTGTCCCAAGAGGTGGGACCACCCTGAGATCGCTGCTGCTGGATCATCCTTCTGGCTTTAATCTCGCACTCAGAAGCGAGACCCAGCAGTGGAGCATCGAGTTTGTATTTGAATTTAAAGAGTATTGTTATTGCACATTTTGAAGTTGGATTTTCTTGCCCGGTTTTTGTATTTGCCTTTTGACTTGCTTTCTTTGGATTGCCTTTTTGGACCTAAAAGAGCATTCGGTTATATTTTTCTACTCCTGTTAAATAAATTCTCAATTTATAAGAACCACTGTTTGGATTGTCTTCCCAATCCAAAAGGTTTTTTTTTTCCAGTTCTTCCTTGTAAGGCATTTTTGTTAATTTGGAGACTTTTTATTTAGAATTTTTAAAACTAGTTCCCCATTGTTGTGGGAACCACTGGCTTAGGCTGAAGCCTACACCTAATACTTAGAACTGGCTCTGCTAGAGTTAGCCTTTTCTGGCTTGGCTATGGAAGACCTTGCCCCTGCTTTCTGGCTTATTTTGGAGGCCTCAAATCTTTTCACCACATATGGAACTCCAAATCACAACCTCCATAGGAGTGCGGCTTGCTGGGTTGTGTTTTTGTTATGAACTCAAGAGCTCACAAGCACGTTAAGTCCCACAAAATACTCAGGATGCCCACTAGAGCGTAAATATCTGTTGCACCTTCACTAGTAATGAAATTGGTCACAAAGACCCTTTATTAATAACGATGTATTTTCACAAAAATTCCCTTTGGTAAAAATAAACTTCAAAGAGACACGGCAGGCATAGAAGGCAATACCATCGAAGGTAAACCCAAAAACAAGTCAAGAAACAGAGCATAGGTTCAAAAATTCAGGGAATCCATGGGTGCATTCAACATGAACCATAAGGAATAGGAGTTGTCGTTAGCCTTTAGAGGGCTTAGGGCAGTCCCTGGATGGTGATGATCAGGAGGTTCTGACACTTTGGGAAACAGCCACAAGGCACACTGAACACAACAGAAAACATATTGATGTAAAGGAACTAAATAAATCAGCACTGTTAACACGGTATATGAACAAAATAAATATTTTAAGAAAGGGGTTCCACATGTTCTTACAGCAGTTTTTAAATTAACTATTTTTTCTTCATAAAACCTGTAATCTTGTAGGTTTCTAAACAGGCATTTCAATCTAGGATTTATATTCCTCAGAGAAAAATTAATAATGATGACTTAAAGGCCTGTTTAAAATGTACATCACCCCATCTTGCTGGAAATATGATCGGGCCTCCAACAGTCAAGCCACTTGGATTTTTAATAAAAGTACTGAAAGTGTAGAATTCCAAAGTGTTTTATCCTTCAGAAAAAGGCTGTACAGAGTGCACACCACACGACAGAAAAATATTTGATTTCCTGTACTTTAAAATAAAATCCATGAGTCAAAAGAACAAGGATACAGAACCTAAAGCGGAAGTTGAATGCACAACATGGATAAAAAAAAAAAAAAAGCAGCCGAATTGTGTTTGAGTGCAGGAGAAGCTACTTTTGCCTCAGTCATTAATAATTTTCAAGAATGTCTACATCAGAAGACACGAAACTCACAAACACAAGTAAAAAAAAAAAAAAAAAAAAAAAAACAAACCTCATATTTCTGCAGGCAGTATTGAAGTTTACATGAACACAGCACTGCTAAAGCTGGACTGAGACTAGCAACAATAGCATCTTCCCTCAAGCCACTTTGGGGTTTCAGTATTTTGGTTTTCTTCATCACCCAGCAAGCAATCAATAAGCTCATCGCTAAATTTGCCACCATTGCATATTGGCTTTGCTGTTTGTCAACGAAGAAAGTAGCAACTGTCCAATTCCACTAAAACGGGGATTCCCAACCTTTTTCACCCCATTTACACCCTGATAACTTTTCAAAAGTAAAATTTACGCCCACCCGGTTTTGTGTTTATACTTCTACCATAATAAAAGTGACTGGCAAAGGGGAAATTTTAAGATACTGTTTTTAACATCTCTAATTTAAAGTTCAAATAAGAATAACAATAGCATATAATTCTACTTCACTTATTTAAAACCAACTACTGATGAGCAGATACCGGCATAACAGAACAAAAGACACGGAGTCGATGAGAACACATCAATCAGTGAGATGCCTGCAGTTGCTTTCAACCAAGAAATTTGGGATATTCTTGGCGCAGTTGTCTCAAGTTGTCTAGTGTTTGCGTCCCAGGTCCTCCCTTCGTGACATTTGCATGTTCTTCATCCGGGTGAGCCAGATTCCTCCCACTGTCCAAAGACCTGCATGTTAAGTGAACCAGCAATGTTAAAATTGGCCCCAGTGTGGGTTCACCCTGCAATGGACTGGCACCCAGCCCATGGTTTGTTCCTGCCTTGCACTCTGTGCTAAATGAGGAAAGCTCCAGCAACCCTGCAGCCCTGGTCTGGATTACTTGGGTTAGAAAATGACAGAATATATAAAACACACAAAATATCATCTGGGGCCATCTGTTGCTTTCCCCATCTTCAAATGGACCAACATGGCAAAAACTAACTTCCTGGCACCTCATTCATCATGACTACATTCACTCCACCACTGAAAGGAGATGCAGTGGTGTCTCGGGAATGGAATGATGGGCATCCTGCTATATAAAAGAGAGCTGGGCAACCTTAACATTGAGGTAAATCATGAGCAAAATTTAAAAAACAGGCAGTAAATATTCTGTGCACTAGCTCAGCAAGTGAAAGGCTCTTTTCACAACTAATATGAATCATATATACACCATTTGTCTGGTACTGAGTGGTTTGGGTCCTATTTATCTTATAATTCAGTGACGCACAGGGCAGCAACATCCCCGTGTTGGTGGTGATCATGGAGTCTGCGGAGAGGTAGGATTCAGGACGGGGCTGAGAATATCAGCAAAGTGGTAGAATAAGTAGCATGAGCAGAAACCTAAACCCTCTTTATCATTTAACTTAACAGCTCCCTGGTATGGCATTGGGCTGGTACAACTATAGTGTAAATAGGGAAGGCTACGTATGATGTAAAGTGTGTATGGCTAAGCTAGGAGTGAATCTTAAAAAAGGTCAAACTTTGAACAGGAGGGAGGTCTCAAGTTTGCAGCCAGCTTTCACTGCCCACTTTTGACACTAGCTATTCCACAAGCAATAAAGTGAGTGTGCCCTCAAAGTAAAAAACAATTCAGTTTCAATTTCTACTAAGTTGATATGTATGTGCAAGTAACAATTTATCCTTTTATTTGGTTTTTATAGGGCCTTGTTATGATGGTCATCATGAAAGGCGCCAAATAAACAACAATTAAAACTTGGTACATGAGGGCATTGTAAGACACTCACTCACACTCACTCATTTGCTTACTGGAAATTGTCTGAAATGTTTCTGTTGGGATTGTCAGGTCTGCATGACACAGTAGTTGCCTTATCCTCCATTATCCAACCCAATGAATCCAATTCAAGGTCACAAGGACTGGAGCCAGTCCTGAGCAGCATCAAGCACAAAGCATGAATGAACCTCAGATGAGGCAACAGTTCATTTCTGCTGTAATAAAATAAAATACAGTTGAAAATGAGGTGGAAGATGGGAATAAAGTCAATCCTTTTAAATCCATCTAAGCAAAAAAGGTGGAGAAATGCTATGGGGCATAAGGGGAGGCCACACAGAAATGACTGCCAGCTGGCAGGAATTAAACACTTATCAGCTACAACTTTCTAACCAGTGCCGAGCCTCATGGAATTCTCATTCTCCAGAAAGGATGCCGACATTATTGGGTGACTTCTAAACCAAATCGATCGGTCCTCCTTCTCCTGACCTTTGGCTCCCCTGGACATCAAGGTCTCCCTAGGGGCAGGTCCACAGTGCCAAAAGCTTTAGTAGTCTCCATACGTATGTTGAATCAGACACAAAAGACAGACCTGTTAATTACAGCATGGACACAGGTCTCTGGTACAAGCACTCTAATTCTCATCCCTGGTTTGGCGGAGGAGTTATTTTAGACAAACTTTTATATACTACCTTTCATAGCAACTGTCATCTTAGACCCTCTTAATAACAAGTTAAACTTCATGGTCATCTATCCACAAACTTGTACATCTCCTCATAAATGAAGGATAATAATGCAATACAAACAACATTCATTTAATATATCACTGTAAGAAACACACAAGGACACCCATCAGGTCCACCATGCAATTGTCAGTATAAGCGTCTGTTAGGTAACCTTGTGGCCCAGAGGAGATAAATACCTTATAATGTAGTCATGCAAGTGCCAAAATCTGGGTCAAATGAGGGTTCATTATTTTCATGGGCTAGTGCCCACCTTGCATCCAGTATTACCAGAGCAGACACCAGGCCCACTGACGCTGAACTGGGTAATCACAATAGAAAATGGATGGAAGTTTTCATGGACACCACCTACGATGATGGAGTAGCTTTCTTAAGATCGCACAGTCAGTGGTTGGGATTTCAACATGGCACTTGGTGGTGTTCTCTCTGACTCATCATTTGTTATTAAATCACTCCGCTTTAGGTCATCCAGTCACTTCACACTCATACCAAACCGATTAGAAAAAAGGATGGTGGGGGAGGGGGGCATTGGGGGGTTACAAACAAAACTCCACATCCATAAATAATGCCACAACTGGAAAAGCAAAACACTTGGTCATATCCATGCTTGAGGTGGTAACCTGACACTTTCAATATCACTGCCGTCAGGGCCACAATGACTTTGCTAGCTTTCTAGTTCTTCCTGTCCAGGGGCATGGCGCACATGTACATTCACAGGTGCCCAGAAATCAAAGTCTTCTGCCTACGGAGCTTCAAGCTAGGTGCATGTTCTAACAGGTAAGAAAGTGAAAGAGCATTTAACCTTCTGTTTCATGAGGCCTGCCACCAAAACTCATCTGTCATGGACCAGCAAAAAAGCAATTTCTCAAGTTCTTCAAGCGTCACTTCACGGCACTGATCACAAAGTGTTTAAAGGCGGCAGGGACAGACCTTCTTCAAAAGGTCAAGTGCCAGAAAGAGACGCGAGGCTTTAGGGGAACCTGTGAAATACAGAAGGCAAAGAGTGTGCTGCTGACAAGAAAATTCAGATGCTGGCAAAGATTTATTAAGGCCACAAATATAAAAATTACAAAAAAAAAAATGCCATTCCGTACACCTAGCAATGTTCAGAACTTATGATATATATGAAGACCAGACCTTTTTTTTGTTTGGTGCTATAAATAACAAATAAGGAAGGAATGTAGCAACCTCAGAAAAGGTTAAGTGCAGGTGTATCATTTTATACAGGAGGTACAGTAAGGGTCATATTTCACTACCTACTCTGGCTAGACCTTCAAGGGGCATAAGAAAAGCCGCCAGAGAAGGTGTTAAAAAAAATAATAATAATAATAATAAACAACAAGTGTGTTTTTGATGGTCTCTTGTAATCAAGAGTACAGGACATACCGTAGAAAGACCTCAACTCCACCCAGGATAGAGACAGGCCACATGGTGACCATGAACTGAAATAAGCAGTTTACCTCGGTTAGCATATCACTGTCAAAGTTAGCACTCGATTATAGCTCGGCACCCCACTATTATCAGTAGGAAGTCTCCCTATGGTGTTTGTGGGTTTTCTTTTTTGGCACTCTTAAGGACATGTTTAAACTGGCCCCTGTGCGAGTGTGAATGTGGATTTGCACATTAGTGGCCTTGGAGTGGCCCTGACCCGTTCATAGTAGTCTGGTCCCAGTGTGACTAGAATAGGGTGCAGCCCCCCACAACTAAGTGGGATAAGTGGATTTGAGAATGTTAGAGCTTGGTAGGTTTCTAAACTCAGTTGTCTGGTCTCTCCAGGGGTACCAAGCAATCTCCCCAGATTCAGGATTAATAGACTCACCAGGCAGCAATGTTGGGAGACAAGAACCAAAACGTGGGTGGGGCCCAAGTCCAAATCCAACACATAGGACATTTATACCCGCATACTCTGGAGCCATTTAGAGTTGCAGTTAACCTAACGTGCACATATTTGGGACGGGGAAAGAAAATTAAAGTAGCATACAGACCTGGGGGTAATGTGCAACTCCACATAGAATTCAAATCCTGGCTTTGCCACTGTCTAACTCTCAAGCTGTGAGACAGAAGTTCTACATGCTGTATATTGTGCTGTTCCCATTTAAAAAAACACAAGGTCTAAGATAAAAAAAAAATTCAGGGTCGGAAACCGCTAAAACGCAGGCACCATATTGAAGCAGGAGCAAGCCATTTGCACTTAAGCGGTGTACATGCTCACCATTTGAGTGCTGTAAAATGTACTGATGTGGACCATTAAGTCAAGTTGGTTGTCATGTGTATTCAGTACAAACAAAGGAAAACCAAGTGCTAGACGGTTAACAAAACCTTGATATCCTACAATGAATAGCATGGCATTTTAGTATATTCTTTCTTAGTTCCTATTAAAAATGGCAAAACAATTCTACAGAACATAGCAAGAAGGAAAATTATATTTTTCAATGAAAGTTGCCTTAAAAATTGTGATTTCATTTGTTACACTGGTAGTTTTTAAATCCATATTTAAGCAGATGATTACAAAACGATAAAGACAAACCTGGAAAGAAATGCCAGCAGTAAGAAGAGGCCTGATTTGGCCTCTCTTCATAAGAAAAGTGGAGTATAGAACTCAGTCAGCTGCTGCGTTCAAGATTCCCAATAGCCTCCCTCCAAAATCAATAACTCGACAAATGAGACAGGAAATCAATTAAGTTTATACAATTACACAAAACCCCAACACATATCTGAAATATTCGCTTATTTGCAAGAACAGTGGGGCTTATCCAAAATGCAGCAGCCTTGGGGAATTAAACTGAACTTAAATTGTGTGATAAAACTGTTTTCCATTTAGGTAAAAACCCAAATTGAATGTTTATTTGAAACTGAAGTAGTGTATAATCAGTGTCCAGGCCAGATTCTATTTATTCATGCACATCCCAAGCGTACGGTTTCTCATTCCAGAATGTGGGCTTATTGCTTTGTTCTTCTGCTTTGACACACAACATTGGAGTTTACTAATGACATTCACTCTGACTAAGCAGCACTACACTGAGCCATCACACTTTGTCCTCCAAGCAGGTTAGCTAATGTTTAAAATCGCGGACCACCTTTGAAAGTCCATATGGCCCATTAGCCATAAAGGAGGGCAGGGGGTCTAGTTGGCAAAGAGCTTGAGCCTGAATGAAAACATCTCCTCACAGACTGAAATCCCAGCTGTGGGTCTGAAAAGCACTATTAAAAAAAAAAAAAAAAAAAAGAAGAAAAAGATTAACGAAAAACTTTGTTTCAGCATCATGTTACCACAAAGGCTGTTTTTTTTAGGTTGAGGTCATTTAATTGGGTCAAGAAAAATGTAATCTGAGGGCAACGCAAACATTAACACTGCTGTGAGGAACAAGGATTTCATTCCCAGCCCTGGAACTAGCTATGGAGAGTTTCCACACTCTTCTCCCAGCGCCTCTGTGAATTATTCCTCCAGAGCTTCTGGTTTCTGGCATCCTCAAGACACACGTGAAGCTAATTGACGATTCCGTCATCACAAACCATAACACGGGTAGGTTCCTAGGTAATAAATTCTGAACCATGTTTGACTCTTTTCCCCCCATTCCAAGCACATAAAAACCAGTAACCTATTAACCGTCATCCAGTTACAGCATATGCCATACTTAGTAAGACACAGTAAACTTTAGATTTGGGGCAGACAGCAGCAGGGCTCTTTGGAAGGAATCAGAGGTGCACTTATTTACCATGAGTAGGAAAAAGCAAGGCTTTCCATGACAGATTTGTTCTGAATTTAAAATAGTGCAGAAAAACTAAAATAAAAAAGCAAATCTCTCTCTAGTCCTGGATTGTATCTCAGTTCAGTACTTGCCATTTGTACTTTTTCAAGAAAAGCCAACTAAAATGTTTTGTGGGCAGACAGCAAATACTAAACACAAACCCAAATTCTGCTTACATTTCCCAGTTTCTATTCATGGACTTTCATTTCTTTCATGTAGAGTTATAAACATATTCATACAACCAGACCCACTCTTAAGTTGCAGTCAGACTCCGACCTGAGCCAGTGTGACTCGGGTCACCTTCAGGGCCTGCTCCTGCTATCCGCCCCTTTCTGAATTGCTGAATGGTCAGGTTTGAAAGTGGACAGAGAGGTGCCCAGTCCCGAGCCGAGTAATGCTGCCAGGCGTGTGCATTTCACTCAAATACAGCAATAATGTGCCCAACACCAAGACGGCAGAAAGAATTAGAGTAAGCTTAAACTGAGCTTTAAAATTTCTTCTGACAATACTATCAAACCAGTTATGCTGTTTAAAATGTGGAATTTTGTACACTTTTGACACTTTTTGAACTTAAACAGGGGGAAAATATATTTCTCTCTTTGTTATTTGTAAGTAGCAATGGTGTGGAAAGGTTGCTATATATAGAAGAAAATTGAAAAAGGACATCTTGAGGTTATTTAGGCAAGGAGCCAATATATGGAAATTTCTTCTCTCTCTGGATGTTGGGGGGATTGGGATCCACTTGAGAGCACAAATGTAGACATTTTTAAGCCTGTGCAGGACAGATGTGGGCCAATAGGTCACCCTGAAGAAGAGTGCACTAGCAATGCATATTAATGTGGCATCATCAATAGACTTGAATCATTTCCAAAAGGGGGAACTATGCCCCAGGTTTAAGAAAAGTGCAGCAGAGGTTGGAACTCCAGAAGTGGTCACTTCATGAATGGACATTTTGGGACAATGGATAATGAAGCAGGAGTGGTTGGGTGGTTTATCTGGCAGATGCCTGGCACTTTAATAGACTACATTTGTAGGGACCAATGTGGCCACTTGGAAGAGTGCTAGGAGAATACAACTGGTATTTGTCAAGACCTTTTCTGACGGAGTTCTCTGGGAAGTGTTCGGGAACAGTTCCAGGCCAAGTGCTTCCAGCCAGTTTGCAGTGGAGCTTAGAGATGGCATGTCAGCAACTGGAAAGAGCGCATCTGGTGGGAGGAAATGAGGCCAAGGGATGTGAAGGAGTCTTTATAGAAGCTAAAGGAAGGTGACCAGGGTCTGTTTATTGGGTGTGTGGGCACATGGACCAGCCAACCCACATAACTTTGGGATCACCATGTGAAAAAGGGGCAACTTTATATAATGCCTTGCAAGCTAAAACAATTATACAACAAAAAGATCCCAACTTATAAAATACTACATTAAGATAAATAAAAGCTCTCTACTATGAATGTGAACAATGTTTGGTCATGATCCCGGAGCCTCAACTGCCTGGTATAGTAGTTAATAATTAAGGCAAAATTTGAGTTGACTTAAATATAGCCAGGCAGTTATTCTAGTACTTTCTCCTCTGCACTTTGATGCTTGACATTCTAAATTAGAAGTCTGGAGTGGCTAGACCCCTAAATACTAGGTGTTTTGTGTATATGTGCATCAGCCTGAACAGTACTGATTTTGAAGGGAATACCCTCTCCCCCAAAAACTAGGTTTTTTTTTTTTTTTGGTTTTTTTTTTTTTATTACAGACCCAATTGCTACCCCTACGCACTTTTAACAGGCAGCAGAACCCATCTTAACTTTTAGTGCTGGTTTAACGTCTTCAATGCAGTACATTAAAATCATCAAAACGGAAGTGTCTGCTACAGCAGGAACAAGGGCGTGCTCGCTGGCTGTCGTTTAACTTCTTTGGCTGAGCCTGGTGGACTTAACTGAAAGAGAAGGTCCAAAGGCTGGATAGCTCAACGACTTCCAGAAATACAGCATTCTGGTGGAAAGTCATGAGCAGACAATGGACAGCAGCAACAGCATGTGTTACCTTCGGAGTAGAAGGTAAAAGGCAGAAGGTATATACACAGTACAATGTAGCTTATATTTTATATAGAATAATTTTATGTGGGTGGCACAGTGGGTAGCGCTGCTGCCTCACAGTTAGGAGACCCATGTTCGCTTCCTGGGTCCACCCTGCGTGGAGTTTGAATGTTCTCCCCGTGTCTGCGTGGGTTTCCTCCAGGTGCTCCAGTTTCCTCCCACAGTCCGAAGACATTGCAGGTTAGGTGGATTTGTGATCCTAAATTGGCCCTGGTGTGTGTGTGTGTGTGTGTCCTGCGGTAGGCTGGCACCCTGCCTGGGGTTTGCTTCCTGCCTTGCACCCGGTGTTGGCTGGGATTAACTCCAGCAGACCCCTGTGACCCTGTAGTTAGGATATAGTGGGTTGGATAATGGATGGATGGATAATTTTGTGTATATATGAAAGCTAAATCTATGTATAAATTATGGACAAAATACATAAAGAATGAGGACTTGATTGTTTAAAATTTTATTTCCAAGTTTCTTGGCCCTCTATTCACACTTTTATCCCAAAGAGGAATACACAAAGCTTTGAACAATATTCCAATGAAGACTGCGATAATCCTGGTCATCACCGAGGCCGTTAACACTACTGGGATGTGCTGGTGCATGCAAGGTGCGCCTCTCTACACATGTGCAGCCACAGCAGCTCAACAGGCTACAACAACCTGAGCTCCTCTCCTCCAAACATTACTGCAATTTCTAAAGACCTTCCAGAGTTTTATCATTCAAGTACGAGGGGTGCAAAGTCCCAAAGCATTGCTCTTAGCTGCCAAATCCAAACTGTTATTTAAAATAAATAAGAAAAAAGTACTCAGAAGCTGGGGCGCCAACCAGCACTTGGAATGTAACGGAGAGCAACACTGCACAAATATTCATTAAATGAACAGTTCATGCTCCTATTGAGCCTCGAATGGGAAGAATGCCACACTCGGGGTGGCAAACTTAAATGGAGCACAATAACAATGTGACTCGATTTGCAAAGCATGTCACTCAAAACAAAAATCTGTGTGTGTTTTCCCCTTAGCAGTTGAAATGGTAAAGCCAGTCTGAAGCAAGCTTTCTGCGTTTACATTTGTGCAAACGTTTACAAGGCAGAATAGGAAAGGCAATCCCCAGAGGTTTCCAGTTTTAAAATCCTGGGCACTGACCCAAAAGAAAAATAAATCATTATTAAGCCTGGTTAAGAGCACAGAAGAATTCATTTTTCTGACAGTTCTGCCGACGTACGAAAGAGGAATGTACCTTCGGCTCTTATTCTGTTTCCTCCCATGTCGGATTTTATGTCCTCGTAGGAAAAGCAAGCTAAGATCCCTGCAAGCTGCAGCCTGACAAGCCATGAGAGAGAGACTGAGACGACTCACATCCCACAATGATAGAGAGATATTGAAGAATAAAAAGAGGGAAACAAAATGGAGACAAAAAGTGTACATTTTTTAAATCGCTGGAATTTTCCATTAAGTGCAAATGGGATATTACCACAACTTCATAACTTAGAACACCCCTCTCATTGCATCTAGACGTAGACTCTGCACTGCCTTACATCATGAACATTATGGAACATCCCAACTTACCAAGGTGGTAATACAATGAAAACAACGGGTTAATAGTCAACATTGGATGGTGCAGTTATGTGGGACACTTACATTAAGAAGAGAACTTTCATTTCTTCTCCTGCTCTTGCTATATACTACACGGTCAACCCAGCTCTCAGAGTCTCAAGAACGTCAGAAAACCAACTGACTAGGAGGACACCTGTAAAACTGCTCTTGTCCTCTCTATTCTGCATCGGTGTAGACACCATTTGTAAAATACCTTTTTGTTTCCAATAATAACTGTTGTCTTCCAGTTACGACCGCAAAGAAAGCAGCCTTCCACTCTCTAACCCCCTTAATCCACATCAGAGGTGCAGAGGGTGACAGACTATTCTGGAAGCATCAGGTGCTCACATGAACCCATTCTGCAGGCCACCAGTCTACCCTAAGAATTACCAGTTAGCCTAACCTGCACGTCTTTTGGAAGAAAAGCAAAAATCGAGTTCTGGACAATGTACAAGTTCCACACAGACAATGTAGTGCACGATTCAATGAATCTGTGATGCAACAGAGCCAAACATAAATGTGCTACCATCTCACCCTTCACATTCTTTTTTGTAAACGGCATACGAGAACAAACCTGTCACACTGCTCCAAGTACTTATTGCTCAACTTGAATGAGGACTCCAAGTCAAGTATCACTGGGAAAGCTAAGCATTCTAAAGAACTGGAGAGTGTGGCATAGCGGCTAAGGCCTTGAACTTCATACCCTGAGGGTGGAGGGTCAAATCCTGCTACTGACACTGTGTAACCATGAGCAAGTCACTTGCTATGAAACAATTGGAAAAACAAATGTAAACTATTTCATCTCAAATGTTGCAAGTTGCCTTGGGTAAAGGTGTCAAAACCATACAAGGGAAATGTAATTGTACTTTCCATTAGATCACCAAGCCCATAAGCATGACAAATAGAGCAGAGGTCTGGGTGGAGGGCAGCAACTTTTCCAGGCCTTCCATAAAGCAAAATCAATGGGAATGCGTCTGTGTGAAGAAGCATGTGTGATGGAAGAATGTAGTTAAAATGTCTGGGAAGTGATTACAACAGCAAGTGCTTGATGAGCTGTGGGTGCAGCATGTTGTAAACATCTTACCGGAAAAGGCAGAGGGCCACAAGCTGGTTTTTAACAAGTCAGTATCTACAGGCAAAGTTACTGTGAACCACAATAAAGTTAGATGAGCAGCAGACTGTGGACAACGTGCCTAAAATACCCACACAGGGAGGGCAGTTAGCAGCGAGCCAAATGACAATGCAGACCTCAGCGTTTAGAGGGCCCTGCACTTTCAGGGGACAGCACCAATTCAACCATTATTGCTCAGAGCATTAGTATTTGGTACAAAACTTAAGCTTGTCGAGACCAAACTGGAACAAGCACAAAATTTGTTTGCACATATTAAACCTGGGGTTGCATAGGGCATGTTGGAAATAAACACAGCTATCTTTCTAAGAAAAAATACACATTCTACTGGGAGCTCTTTGCCTGCTTTTGCAGAGTTTGCTCCCGGCAAGCCAGAAATGTTCTTGGACTGCAGACTTTAAGCATTCGATTTCAAAGAAAATACAAACTGCACAATATCTATAGAAATATCCAGAAAAAGGAAAGATTTCCACCAAGGGTCAATTTCAGAACTAGGAGCAAAAGAAAATAAATAAAATACAACAAGGCTATGAATTTTGAAATATATCAACACTTAGAAGCAGACATTTTCCTAGCAAGCAGCCGTGCATTTTATTTTCCAGGCCCCAGACAGATGCAACTGCACCATTTATTTGTTGTATTTACACTAACATATTTGTAAACCAAAATGTATATAAAATGTTCTAAACATTTATATACTTGTGCTGAATTATCTTACTTCGCAAGTTGGATTATCTATCACTCAGCTATTATTCGGAGTGAAAAGAGAAACCTGTGTAAAAAAAAATTGAGAAAAACTGAAAAAAAAAAAAAAATGCAACTGAGAGGTTTACAATAAGATAGATCATTTAATAAAACAAAAAATGAATAAAGACGTGTGCTTGTGAGATTCTTTTTTAAAAATACCTCCAGGAGATTATCTGCATCAACACAGAAGACCACCACACGCGGAGGCAAAAAGTACCAGCATCATAGTCATGATCTTGCAGAAAAAAAGTCCTCTGGACGGGAGAGAGTGGTTTAAGGTCACCCTTATTACCTCTGAAAGGCCAGTTCAAAGACACTAGCTAGGAAATGTTGCTCGTGGTCCTGAATGATTCATCAAATGACATCAAAATGTTTAACTCGTTTGTCCAATTCATGAGAAAGACCAAGTTGGCAATGGAAGAATAGAAAGGAGAAACACAATTTGCAAAGGCCTCTCTGAAACAGTACCTCCTGTCCAAACATCTGTACCTCCTCCTCCATTTAAGACCACACGTACAGCACAGAGGGGTGTCATTCTCATTTGAAACTACCATCCATCCATCCATTTTCCAACCCGCTGAATCCGAACACAGGGTCATGGGGGGGTCTGCTGGAGCCAATCCCAGCCATCACAGGGCACAAGGCAGGAACCAATCCCAGGCAGGATGCCAACCCACCGCAGGACACACACACACTGTGGGAGGAAACCGGAGCGCCCGGAGGAAACCCACGCAGACACAGGGAGAACATGCAAACTCCACGCAGGGAGGACCCGGGAAGCGAACCCAGGTCCCCAGGTCTCCCAACTGCGAGGCAGCAGCGCTACCCACTGCACCACCGTGCCACCCTTGAAACTACCAATAAAAGACATTTTTCATGTGCGATATTGCTGCATACTACTTCCATGGTCCACAAATGGGTATTTGCCCTTATTCTGGAGAAGCGACAGCAAGTGGAGTAGGACGATGGTTTCGTAATGCGAGATTTGTCAGTCTAGCACCAATGTCTCTACAGTTAGGTAAACCCCACATGTTAGGTCTCCTTCTTTCATTAGCTGAACAGCTTTTAGAGAATTCATAAAGAATACTGCAAGTAGGAAGGAAAGACTACTGCCTTTCAAATAAAAATTATCAGGAAATAAATGGAAAGTCAAACATTGCAACAGAAAAGGTTTGTACTGCATTTTTTAAATTTAAAATTCAAGACAACCACTAATTATCACCTACAGAATAGTAACGTTTTCTTCTGGGTAGGAGATCATCACTTGCAGATACGACACTGAAGATAAAAAAGTGTCACACATTATTTCTAACGGCACGTAAAAGGAAAATGGTAGATCCAATTGCACGATTATTAGATTGGCGGTTCAAATCACACCCTATGAATAAGTTGAATCTTTGAGAATGTATTACTGCTCCTAACAAGACACTTAAGAAAAATCTTAAAGAAGAATCAAATTAAAAGACCGATATGACTGATCACATTAAATGTTAAACAAAATGAGGCATGAAAAATCTTTAAAGAACAAACTTATTTAAAATACACCATTTAAAGCACTTATTTATTAAATACCAGTAACGGCGCACTGCACGATTATGCGCAGTGAATACACTTGACTTGAGCATTCATAGTTTTCATCCTCTTTCTCTGTACGTTTACCATTCGTTTGCTCAGAGGTTGAGGCGCTTGCTACTTCCAAAGCAGCTCTTCTTTTCTCCACCCTAGCGGCCCGCTGCTTCTCTTCTTTCATCTGCATCTTTTCACGTTAAAAGTGATTAAGTCAGTGTTTTTATTGCAATTACTTTGTACGTTTTCTTTAAATTTTTCACTTAAGCTGGCACTTAAGTCTTCAATCTGCTATGATATGAAGAGGTAGGGGAAGTGATGGCGAAGGTGGTAGGGAATGAGAACGGCGCTCATACACATGCACCGCACGACCGCCCTGCTGGCTGCTGCCAATAGTGGATTCTACAATAAAATAAAATAAAAAGAGGAATAACCCTGGAGGTCAATCACCACCCCGAAGTGGATAGTAGACATCACGTAGTATATGTGTACCAAATTTCAGGTCAATACGTCAAACGGTTTGCGAGCTACAGGTGATTTAAAATCCTGGACAGACAAACGGACAGCCACGGTAGCGTATTAGATAAGAAGATATTAATGCATTTTAAATTTATGTTGTGCATCCCAAGCAGTATATTTTGTATTATTTTACATTTCTGCTAGTTTATAAATGATAAATTGTTCCCCTAAGCAGTGAACCACTCATGATAAAGCCCTGTACCAATTTAACCTGGGCTGCTGCCTTTATATTTTTCAGGTTTCTTATTTGATTTGAAGGCGGCGGCTTACACAATCGCCATTAGCTCAAACATCTTTTCTTTTACACCATCCCCTAAAATAAGGACATTGTACCAGAAGGTGCTGCAGAACACGGTTATAACCCGTACATTATGCATACTGGTGTTGTAAGTAGAACGGGTGACCTTTTGTACAGATATGCAGTGACGTTTCTGATTATGGGTTCTTTCTTGTCAGAACTACAGTACAAATTGAAAGGGGAAAAAAAAAAAAAAGCCTGTTTGAGAACAGTCAAAGATGGATATGCAAGATCACATATGTATTGTCAAAAGGAGACGTTGTTAGTGATTTTCACTTGAAAGTGAGGAGAAGTGGTTATTGACTCTGCATCAGCACAGTATCTGTAAAAGTGGAGTTGTCACTACACGTTAGAGTTGGTCCTGTGAGAATACATGGATCCTTCTCACTGAACAATTGATTATGACAAAGCCACATCCACTTAGTCATCCCATGGTAACTAGCAGGTGGTGGGGCTGGGTATGGAGGTCTTCTACTAAACACCCATACAGGCATCGTCTCTAAACACTAGAAGGTGGACACAGTGCAGGAATCAATAATCAGTCTGGCTCCAGCAATAAGAAAAGTGCAAGGAGTCTGCAAATAAGAACTTCAAGGATTCTCTTCTCTTCTCTGGTAAGACATGCTTTACTAAAAACATTACTTTTACAAAAAGTCAGGGTTGGGTTAGTTGATTTATTGTTTCATTAAGTAGCACACCATTATGTAAGGGGACACACAACTTTGTGCAAGTGCGCATTTGGTTCACTTGAGGTTACACTACTACCATAATTCATTCAGTCACATATGAGCTGCTGACTGACGACATGTTTGTTTCTTCACACATCTTCTTGAAAACACCTGTAAAGGCTGAAAAAGTGAACCGGGAAGCGGTCAGTCGAGTTTGCAGTAAGGCAAATTAAAAAAAAAAAAAAAGTGTTACATCGACTGGATTTAGTTTAGTTATTGATAACCAAGCATATTAGACCACATGCTTCCTCCAAGACCCCCGTCTTAGATTACCTTACATTCATGTGAATGCCCCCCCTTAGTGGCAGCCAACAGTAGGAAAATTCAGAGCTAACTGGATTACATGATTTCATGTGCTTCTGACAGAATTCTGCTCTTCCACCTTCTTTTGTTAAGCAAAATTAAAGCAGCTCAGCCATTGTGATCATGTTGGATGTGAAGGGATGCAATAGTCAACTAAATTCATCTGCATTACTTTAATCCACAAAGACAGCAAATGGTGCAGCCAATCAAAAGCAACCTCACACATCTCTCCCAAAGAAAATCAATATGAACAGAATGAACAGGGAGTGTGTGCCATCTTAAGTGCCAACTTAACTGGAGCTATTGCAGTGCACAATAGTTTTGCAATGGGGAAAACCCTCATGAAAACTGAAGCATCCAACATTGATAGAGGAGCCATTTTCAGGAGGACAGGCCAACGTCGTCCTTGATAAATTGCAGCCTTGCTCACTTTATTGTGTAGGGGTGCGGAAGCCAGTTGATCTGTCCCCATGCATAAAACAACAAGTACTATAGATGAACCTTGTGGTTACCATTCTGTAAAAAATCTGCCCATCATAACGGGGCTCCAGCTTGGGTTACAGTATCTCTGCTGAACAGTGAACAGCCACTTTGAACTTTAATCTGCAGACAAAGTGCGGTTAATCATCACACAAAGCCTAACACACAGCCCTTTCAAATGTTTTTAATATAATGCCTGGATTAGAAACCTAAGCAAACCACACCTGTGTTAGATGTTAAAGTCTTCATAGGCCGAGAGCTGTTTTGACTTCAGAGGGTTATTGAGAAAATATAACCCACTCTTCCGAGATCTACCCTTTGGCCTACGAGAAATCCTCCCAACTACAGAATTACCCAGATAACATCGTTAAGCAGCCAACACGAAGTGTAATAATAAATTCAATATTTGGACATGGAATATTTTAGAATGCAGGAGGTTACACCAGCTGTTGCGATCTCAGAAGCACATTAACATGAAGTCAGCAATGGAAGCTGTTTCACAGACAGAAACCCAAGCCTATTTGGACAGATGTTAATGCAAATATCTAACAAAGGGTTCAGCTAAGGAATAATTCAAAGTTTTCCCACAAATTTTCAAGATCTGGCATTTAAAAAAAATAAAAATAAAATAAAATGCCAAAACACACTCTCTTGTATCGCTTCCCAAAAAAGAAAAATTGGGAATGTATGATATCCATTTGAAAAATGTAAACTCAATGCAGGACTATTTTTTTTTTTTTTTTATATTACATTATATATATATATGTATGTATGTTGAAAGGCACATGTAGTCCGCAATATGGTAAACGTTTCCTTGAAAGCGATTGCAGCTTTAGGAGTTAAAATCGGTACGCAAACATGTGCATTTTCTCTTTGTATAAGAAGCAAAAACAGCTCGAAGATTTTTGCATCAAGCGATATTATTTGGTTATTTATAATGCCGTCTCGTCACTTTTAACATGCTTTCACACAGCTACCCTTGAACCAGATGTACGGTTGAGAACCCATGAATTCGGCAGCTTAGCACATCATGATGCAATCCGCAGGAACAGTCTAGGGTCACAAACCTAAATGAACTGGGCCAAGAAAGTGGAACTTTCACGAAGTAAATGCAAGAAGGGAAAATCAGATTAGGAAAGCTGAAAAAGCTGGCATCCCTAGCATGGGCCTTACCAGAGAGGATATTTACTATTACATGTAGAAAGCTACTTTACCCGTCCAGAGACACCATCTCTCTCTCTCTTACTTCTCTTATGTTTCTCTAACCATGGCAGAAAACAGCCATTTATAACCAGCCGTGGGATGAGTGCCAGGATCACACTTGGTCAGTCAAAGGGTTACCTTACACCTGTGACATCTAGGCAACACTACCACATGCTAGCTGCAGCACACCCCAGATATGGCACAAATATACCACAAAGCATTTTAGTGCAAAGCCAGGCTGCACACAAGGACAAGTACGTGATTTAATCCCCATGCCAGGCAGCATTGCTTCTCTATATTCTAAGGCACCCCAGCTTAGGGTTCACTCCCCACACTGTTTACCTGCTAAAACGTTGCACGGTTCACCAGCAAGATGTTCAGCTCATACATTTCCAGCTAAGCAGATGCCCACTGCCTCATCAGATCAGGGACCCACTACTAGGCTGGCAGCTGGCTCAAACAATAATATTTAGCACTTCCCATATTTTTCACTCCTTTTTAGCCACAAAAAAAAAAATCAGTATTTGACAAATTTTGTTCAAGCAGACCAACATAATTCTTCAAAATCTGGAAAAGAGAACATTGGGCTTGTTCAAAGTCTGCAAAGAGACCTTTGTAAAATGGACTCGTACATACACACCAGGAAACTGAAGTGAGGTACTGGCCTCTCACAGCCACTACAGACTAACAACTGGAAGAGCGGTTTGGCTCTGGGCCATGAACGCCGTGCTCAGAATTCATTTCCCACCCCTTTACAACAAAAACAAAAAAATCATAGCCCCTTAAAGGAAACACACCTCAAGTCACACGTACATATATGTTTTAGATTTGCCAGCTGCCTGTTGGCTTATTTGTTCATTAACACGAGACCCTCTACCGCCCATCCTCACAGGTGTCTGGTTCACAGCTCTGCTTAATCCTCCCTCCAGCAACCAATCACATTAAGTCTTTTCAGTCTTATTTCTATACCGCATTATGTTTTTAAATGACAAAAAATCCAAAATTCATAACAGATTTGTCAGTTTCTTTCACTTTGGTAATGGGTGGTAGATTACAATGGCACATGGCAGGACTTGATTTAATTAATAACAATAGAATAAAAAAAAGAAAGAAAACCGAGGAGGAGGAGGAGGGTTACACAGCACAGTATTCAATGGAGGCACTTGTTAGGGACTTTAATGTCCACCAACAAAACAACATTAACCTGATTAAATTATTCTCTTTCACAATTTAAAACCGCAATGAATTCTGAATGGTGGTTTGAGAGGTACAACCTATTTTCCTCCCCTAGTTCAATGCCCACTGACTTGTCTCCGATTTTAGGACTATAGAGACTTTGCTGTTAGGGGTGCTTCATCCTGGTATATCACTAACCATAAAGCAGACCGCATAACAGAAAGTTCCCCCGATTTTATTATGGAGCGACATTGTCCTGGTATCTCACAGCTCCAGATACCCTGGTTTGACTTCCGAGCCCCGTTATGGTGAGAAGCCATGTTGAATATGCCAACTCCAAACTGGCAATGTGGCCCGGTTTCCCTCAAACATCCTAAGGATACGTTAAGAAAACTGTAATCCAATTAGGTGTACACGGATATTACGGTCATCCTACCTTTAAACATGGCTGCTCTGTGTCCTGTGCTACAAGGATATCCTACATTTTCCCTATTTGTTAGAGAGATTATCACTTCAATGGAATTCTCATTCCTTGAAAATAAAATTACTGTACTATATATAATAATAATGTTAAAGTTTTGTTTTACACAAAGAACAAAAAAAAGTGACCGGTTTGAAAGGTTTGATGATCTATGCTTTATGGCCACCAGTAACACAACACATGACTAATTAACATCATTTGCCTACTGACATCCATACACAGTTTCTTCCTCTCCACTTACAGGGAAGCGGCCCATGTCACTTGCTTTGGGCTTTTGCAAGTCACACCCTCACATCCGTTCATACTGAGCCAGTTTAAAAATTTGCCAACACCCTAGCGGACTGATTTTGTTGAAGTCTGGTACACTTATTCTTCCATAGGTAATCCACTAGAAGTTAAGCATCTTTGGGCCTGGCCAGTACTTGGATGGGAAAACCTCTACAAAAAGCTTGGGTTACTACTTAGAGTTATTGAGGAGGCCACCAGGAGGCGCTCACCCTCTGGTTTGTGTAACGACATGGCGCAATAATGGCAGCCATTGAATCATGCAGGTGGATGGCACACATTGGTGGTGTTTGAAGTGGATCCGCACTGTAAGTAAAAAGCTTCGAGTAGGCTAGAAAAGCACTATGTAAATTATTATAAAACTACTACAACAACTGCATTTGGGACATAGCAGAATAAAAAGAAAACGTCATCCATACTCGGTGTATTTATCCTTTTTATTTTGTTGCTATTGATCCAACCCACCACTCCCTTTTCACAGCTCATTATAAATCTCCCATTGATGCCCGTTTACATTCTGCTCTCCAAGTTGTACTTTTTTTACAAGGAGACATCTGTGTAAGTCACCTTGGTAGGCACCAGAATAACCAGAGAGTGAGATTATTATTCACAACAAGGGGCATATACAAATATTTCATGTTACTCCGCACTTTCCTGTGAAGGCTCGGTGCTACCGGTTCGGGGATTTAGCATTCTGGGTTTGAATCTCACGCCGATAATTCACATGCTGGCCTCGCATCTTGCAGATTTTCCTCAAAGTAGCCTATAACACCACCCCTCACATAAGCATGGCAGGTTTGGTTAACTAGTTTGAAATTATCACTGTGCAAATGTGGGTATGGGTGGGTGTGTGGAGGCTTGTGTGGGGGACCTCGTGGCCTCAGAACCCCCACAGATTTTGGTTCTTTTGCCTTCAGCCCTCTGGAGATTTTTTTGTTTGTTTGTTTGTTTTTTCTGTCCTCCTGGCCATTGGACCTTACTTTATTCTTTGTTATTCAGTATTACCTAATCTTATTTTTATTATAAACTTTTCTTTCTTCATCTTGTAAGACACTTTGAGCTACATGATTTGTATGAAAATGTGCTAAATAAATTGTTGTGGACCCTGTGGTGGCCTGGTGCCCAGCATAGGACTCAGCGGCGTAGGAAGGTGGGTGTGGCCCACACCGGGTACCACCTCTGAGGGGGTGACAAAAAATTGCCGGTTTTGTATTAATGCGCCTTTTTGTTACATAAAACAACATGTCAATTTACATGGGCTTTAACAATCTCTAATTGCAGCACATTGCGGGTGAACGATGTGATGCTGTAATAACTTTAGTATTATTGTGTGGTGCATGGGGGGAGGGGGTGTTTGGTCTCGTTTCTTTTGTACTGTACTGGTGCTCCAGTAAACAAACAACCAGTCCTGTGACTCATTGTCTCATCCCTGCCACAAACATATCATCGGCCCAAGTCGTTCTGTGCAACAAGATGATATTTTTAACCCGAACATCATAATAATATAGTTGGCGTGAAACGTTTTAGACAGTGGGGTGGGTAGGTCTTGTCCGCTCTAGAACCGACCATAAAGTAAACAAGTTTACTTTAGGATTGTTCTACGAGCGAACGGACAATATCTCCTTCCCCATCCCACTATCTTAAGGCCCCTATATATACGAGCCGGGACACACGATGAAATCATGTGTCACAATTCTGGTTAATTGGTGATTTGGCGTAATTTTTGGCCACAAATCAGAGGCCAAGAAGGGGCAGTATTGGGAAATTATCATTGGCATTCTCTTGATTTGGCTCGTTATTGCCTTTATTTTACGTCGCCAAGACAATATTTTTAAACGTATTTTTTTTCTAATTTTGACGCTTCTTCGGTTTTTCCTTGAAATTCATGTCGGAAATCTATAGTAACTTAAACGTGTGCATAATTTATTGTTCCAATTTTGATGCATTTTTCGAGATGTGCTGTTCATAAGACTTCAATAGTGATACCATTTTTGGCGATTTATTCCTTACTAGCAAAATACCTGCACTTTGCTGCGGCGAAGTACTGCTTTAAAATTTTTATTAAGAAGAAAAGTAAACCTTTTTAAACAGAGGGAAAATATACCAATAATTATTTGTTAAGGATCTCTTTGTATACCACGTTGTCAGTTCGACCCTCCGGTTGTAATATGATCAAGCTGTGCACGGAGCTTACTCTTGAGCACGCAACGTATAGTTGGCCATGTGAAAAGCAATCTTGCGTCAAATCAATGCCAACCTTTTGTAGGCTCCGGGAGACTTATTGTCATTGCGAAGCAGAGCCTTACTGGAAATTGGAGAGGTTTGAATTGAAATGGGTTTTATCGGTAACTTCACATCCAGCTTTTGAGAGTTTAAACATTCATAAAACATCAAAGTGTCCACTACTCAAATAGTCACCTGTGAATCTAAGATGTTTAAGAGGCATTGGCGGTTGTCCAAAGGTGTAAAATATTTGGCCATTTCAGTACACTTGAAAGCGACAACCGAACAATTCAGCAGCAGCCATCAACTCACATGTAGAACCACAGGTGAAGAGCTTAAGCATTTCACTCTTATAGTGCTCCTGTGTAGTATAATTATCTCCTGTACCATCATCAGTCCACACCTTGAACCTGTCCCAGTCATTCAGTACATAGGACACAATGTTCCTCCGGATATCAAGAGTGAGCCTGATATGGCCGTGCAATATGTAACACAGAGAATGGAAAAGGCAGGCACCATCTCTGGGCATGGAAACCACTCGGTAAGTGACAGTTCTTTGATCAATGGTGATCACCTCGATAGACATATTAATGCTGGTACGGTTGGAACGATAAAGGAAATGGGTACCTGAACAACGTAAACCAAGTCTAAAATACCTACACAATAACTATAATCGTAATAAACGAACAATAAAACAGCGGAGAAGCCGTGGATTAAATAAAAAGGCTGCAGTTATCAGCAGGGAGACGTGAATACCGTGGCGAAGCAAGGAAGGGAATGAAGAGACCGGAGCGACGGACGGCCTTGTATAGGCAGGCAGCCAACCACATGGGAGGTGTGGGGATGGGGGACGCAACGCCGCCTCACACGGCGACCAAGCTGCAGGATATGGACCTATATATGTACATAAGTAGAATTCAGTTAGCGTTGGGAACCCGCGTACCAAATTTCTTGAAGATGGGCCCATAAGTAACAAAGACCGTTGGAAAGTTCAACATGGCGGCAGACAGTGGCGTCATACCACCAATATAAGTACGTACATCAGTTTCGGTTAGCGCAGGGAAGCCGCCTACCAAATTTTGTGAAGATGGGGCCATAAATAAAGTTTAACATGGTGGACGTTGTCAACCATTATGACTGTTACGTGTAGAATTTCAAAATGAAACCTGCTTAACTTTTGTAAGCAAGCTGTAAGGAATGAGCGTGCCAAATTTCAGCCTTCTACCTACACGGGAAGTTGGAGAATTAATGATGAGCGAGTCAGTGAGTGAGGGCTTTGCCTTTTATTAGTATAGATTAATAAAAAGGCATTTTACTTTTTTTTTTTTTTTTTTAATTCATAAAAAATTGTTTACAAAATAATAAACATTATGCCCTCTTTACTTAACCAACTGAATAAAAAAATTGCTTTCTCAATAAATTTAATTTTATATTTTGGTGGACATGGGGGTGACAAGTTTAAACTCTGCACCGGGTGCCACCAGACCTTGCTACGCCACTGCTAGGACTGCCTCCTGCGTGGCATCAAGTGCTGCCACGATACACTCCGGAACTGTGGGATTCAATTTGGATTAAAGGAATGTTGTGGGAATGTTTTGTTGTTGTTATCATCTTACTATTATGGACGTTTTACATGCTATTCAAGTGTTTTTGAACAAGTAGGGGCAGACACACTGGGAGTCATTGTGGGATGGCGGTGGGAGACTGAACCTTGTGCTTTACAGCTAAGTGTGTGATCTTACAAGGTGTTGACAGAAAAAAAAAATAGTCTTGTAGTGAACTTGACAGCAAAGTGTCACAAATATTAGTGTCCACTAACAGAATAATAGAAACTTAATAAATGGATCAAACTTTGGAGAAGCTTTCTGAATGTAACTGGAGCTGTTAATGTTTCAGAAGAGTTTTTGTCCCCTTTGTTTTCGTTGCGCCTTCCACTCCAGAGCTATCTTTGTTCATATAAGGCCAGGTGTGGGTGCGGTTGCAGTTTTATTGCTATATTATGATGTACCTTTTCATTAAGCTGTTGTAATTGTTTTTGATTTATACTTTAATAAAA
Source organism: Erpetoichthys calabaricus (assembly GCF_900747795.2). Taxonomy (NCBI): domain Eukaryota; kingdom Metazoa; phylum Chordata; class Cladistia; order Polypteriformes; family Polypteridae; genus Erpetoichthys; species Erpetoichthys calabaricus. The sequence goes on from NC_041396.2 coordinate 228,642,353, forward strand.
ATTTGATTACAACAAAAAAAAGTTTAAGATTAAATGAGTGTACTATGGATCAACCCTTAGAATTTCTCTTCATATTCAATTCCCACCTACTGAACAAAGTTGAACTTGAGACCCCAGTTATAATGGATTCTAAGAGAAATAATGAATTTTCATATGTAAAGAAAAAGATCATTTGTTGGCAGCAGATGGACACAGTAATTAGCACGGCCACCTCGCATCTTCAGCAGACTGACTACAAACCCCCAGGCCGGCCACTGTTTGTGCACATTTTGCACCTTCTCTCGGTGACCATGTGGGCTTTTCTGCAGGCATCACAGTATAAATAAAGATGTGACCTCGTGACATGACTTGTTGCAAGTGCTTGTGGGTAGCTTACAATTGTCTGGAGCGATCTGTGGTTGGCAGCTGCCATATGCTTAGTGATGTCAGGATTGACTTCAATGAGCTGGACTGGAAAAGCACCAACAGATATACTTTTATCACACCACTGCTGAACTGCAATTCTGCAACAGTCTTTTTATGTATTTTACTGTAATCTCACGACTACATTGTGATGGCTCAACTTGGAAAAGGCCCTTTAAAAAAAAAAAAAAAAATACAGCTTGATTAATGAAGCAGCAAGGCGCTCTTTAAACCAAGAAGTGAAAATAAGTAACCGTAACCTAGCCAAAATATATATTTGTACAATCAAAGAAAATTGCATTTAACAATAAATCCCAAAGATGGTAAGCGTGCTGAGTGATAAGCCTTCATTTTTTCACTTGCCACAGTCCTTGATAATCTGCAGACAATACGAATTTACAAACCATCATTAGGAAAATCTGTTAAATCAAAACACATCTGCAGGGCAGCAATTTGCCTTATTATGATACTGCGTAATTATCTATGCTTACAGCATCAGTGGTTTGCAATTCAAAACGTGTAAAGCTGTTTGCCAGAGGTGCTAACAACAACAACGACGACGCACATGGAGGCCCGTCTCCACCGTGGAAAAGGAGTTTGGGTGCCGCGAGGAAAGCGGCCAGCAGACCACTTCCAGAAACAGTGCAGCCAGCTGCTTGTGACTCGTGTTGAACAGAACGCTCTTTGGTTAAATCTGGCCTCCAGGAATAGCAGACTACAGACCGCAAGAACCACACAACTTGGCAAGGCATGCTGCGTCAAAGAAAAAGGATTTATATTTTCTAGCAAAAAGCCCTGAACAGCCAGAACTCTGTAATCCTCCAAATGTCATGCATGAGATACATCTCAATACGCCAGACAGCAACTGAAGACGCATCCCTAAAATGCACCTGAAAGGATCGTTTTAAGATGGCTGTTAATGAGGGCATCTTCTTAAATAGAAGACAACTGTACGTAATAGCAAAGTAAGCCATTCTCCAAGTTTGTTCAGCAGTTAGCACCGACGCCTGTCACCTCCAGGTTCCTTGGTTTGATGGGTGGTCCATCATCGTCTTTGAGATAGCTTTTCTATATTGTTGAATCATTTTTCCACACCTACTCGGACTTCTTTCAACAACATTCCCAAAATATTCAGGTCAAAGTAATTGGATACATTAAGCTGACAAATTCAATTCAAAATGGCTGTGCTGCATTACTATGTCCTTCAACTGACCATCAGAGCCAAGACCACTGTTGCACAACGAAGCTGAAACAGACAACAGCTCCTTGAAAACATTCAATATAAAAGGGTGGGCTAATTTAAAAAGAACTTGCTCAAATGTAGGGGCAGGTGCTCTAACTTTTTTTTTTATTATTACAAATCACCACTCAAGTAATTTGACAACAGTGTCTTCCAATCAGATGATGACTTTCTACACACCTCTACGGTTACGTCTGAAAACAGAACATTACAGCACCCTAAAATCCTGCCATCATAATTTACTCCACTTGCCATTCCCAAAAATCTTCACTTTAATACCTTCATAAGCCACACTTGTTTTACACCAGCTGACTATGTGTTGCTTAATCAAACTACGGTATGTTTGGCTCCTACGCCAACAATATGCTGCAGTGTAGCAAACCTAAAATCATGGCAATTTCCATCATGATATCTGCAGACTCTTTCAACTCTCTGTATCAACTGAATTAGAAACACTGCATTCCCATCTTAATCTGATATACATCCATCTTCAGATGAAACAGCTTACAGAAAAGAGATTTGAATTATGACACAATAATCTCTCCCTTAATGTCCGTCAAACTCGGGAGGTGGTTACAGATATCAGGAAGCAGGCCACACTCCCATCTACCTCAGTAAGGATGTGATCAACGGGTTAACACTTCTTGGTTACACCATCACTGATGAGCTATAGAGAACTCAACATATCACAATTACTGTCAAAAAGACAGTGTTAGATGTTGGAGTAGAATCAGACATAATAATTAACTGATGATCTCACCTTCATAGGCCTGATCACCCTCAGTGACTCCACCGCTTGCAGAGATGAGGTTTCCCCACTTATAAAGTGGACAACAATTTGACCTTGAATGTCAACAAAGTCAAAAGAAGTGATTAGACTTCAGGGGAGAGAGAGAGAGAGGTTAGGAGCACGCGCCAATACAGCGCATTGCTACACCCCCCCACACAACAACACCAACTCAGGATCCAGATTAGGACCCGAGTGCAGCCATGCAACGGGTGGCACCTCAGCACCACCCAAGTTCAGATGGAGTGGAACAGTGTGAGGTTTTTTTTTTTTTTTTTTTTTTTTTTTTTAAAATGGTGGCTGGGGTGCCAACTCTGCCACCAACCTCCAAGTTTCTCCCTGCAGGTTGGAGGGCGTACATGCAGGACTGGATGCAAATTAACATCATACCCAGGATAGAGCAACTGCAGGTTGAGGGCCTTGCTGTGGAGAGGGCAAGCAACTTTAAAATTTGTTGGAGAGACCATCACCGATGAAGTGAGCACAACACATGTCAGAGATCGCAAGCCTCTGCCTCCTCAGACATTTGTGGAAAGCTTGGATTTCACCAACAGGTCTCATTATCTTCTTCAGGCTCGTGGTGGCATCCATCTTCGCTGGGTATATTACATTCACGTGGGGCACCTGCTTGGCTCAAGAATGTAAAGCACTGATGAGGGCGGTAAAGACGGCTCAGAGTAGTACCAGCACCCAGTTGCATTCTGTTCAGGACACATACAACCCTCTCTAAAGATTACAGAGCCCGGCGTCTTACCAGAAGGGAGAAGAGAGACCTGCGGATGTGTTAATTGGTTAGGATAACTGCACTTGCACCAATTTTTAATCAGAAGGTTACCAAACAGCCGGTCATAATAAGAAATTCCGTTTTTGGTGTTGCATATATATTAGACTTTGTATACAAATGTGTGTGTATAGATTTTTATGCCAATTTATTTACCGTCTTTTCTTGGTATTGCATTACTATCACCATTCTGAGTAGGGAATTTCATTGTGCTGTGTGCACCCGGCAATAAACTCGCACTGATCTGTTTGGATGTGAGAAGAAACCAAATTCAAGATCTTGTTCATAGTTGAGAGTGTTTTACCGTTTGGATTGCATTTTGACCTCTGGGGTCACCACAGGAAGCCCATGCTGACAAGGGATGATTCATTTTCTCCCCCACCTTCAACAGAAGGCAAATAAGGACGCTCGGAGCGTTTAAGGGGCTTGCTTGGGCAGGTCTTTGGACATGCTTACACGGCCCTCATATATAAAATGCTACTTACTGTACTGGACTGATCATACAGCTTGGAAGGTAAGGACATTTTGTTTGGATTGACAAAAACTAAAAATAGTCATACTTGGACTAAATGCTATCGATTTTGAAGGGTAAACCACTGTTCATTTTCACCTGTGGTTTCTTTTTTGCATTATACTGTAACCTGACAGGTTTTACTTTTTACTGTATTGGTTTCTTTTTACAGTTAAGTACCATTGTAAGGTGTATTACAAAGTGCAATATAAAACAAAGCTCAATTAATATATTGACTTCACAAGGAACTCAGAAAACCGAAAACAGCCTGTCTCACCAGGTTTGCTTTTGCTTATACGGTTTTCTTACCGACAGCCAGAAACGGACTTCATGTCGCTCATTTCCGGCAGTTTTGGCACAGTAGACCAGTCCACTTTAAAAACTGCTAGTGCAGCCTACACCGTGTGCGTCCTAAAGGTTTCTTACTCCTTCACAGGGAAGGACCAAAAGTGTGCACTTTGGAAATTCCACAAAACAAACCAGCATGAAGTTCCAAATTCTGTACAGAAACCACATGCAGCTGACAGCAAAATGCCCCAACTGGCACTCACGCACAGGGTCTAGTGCCAACAATGGAGACACATTTTATTCAAAACAATTTACCAGGACGGACAACCAATTACAGAAAATCACTATGATTATGAAAATGGACAGAGACAATCAAATTTACTGATAAAGCGGCATTGTAGTGTAAGTACACACAATCAAAGCAAGATGTTTTTATGTTCAAGCCGATTGGGGCACTAATGGCTAATCAGTTACGGTACTGACTGAAGTTTAGATCAGAATTCCAGCGCTTGTTAACTGGCACTTTATGGGCAGCATTTCTTCAGGGGTCATAACACAATCAGCAGACACTCAAGTGAGAGTGCAGAAAGAACCCTGATATTTAAGGCCTGTAGCACAGATCCTGTCAAATGCGTCCTTTCTATATTTTGAAGAAGACAGTTTCAAAAATCTCCATGTAATGGAACGGTCTATGGTAAAGCACATCAGTGGTCCGTGGTGCTGCAAGGTAATAGAAACAGTGTGGCTCAAGATGTGGGGGTGTGAGCGCGACCCAGTGGATAGCTGTGCAGCCACCGAGTGTGTTCAGGAAGGAAACTGGCCGACTGCTTGTTCACGTGCAAGTGCGATCAGCCCAGCCATTCCTTATTGACACTCTTGGTAGGGGGGACGAGTTGCCAGAGAAAGTACTGACATCCAACAAAAGTATAAAAGGTCAGCAAAGGGTAGGAGAGACAAAGACAAAAAGACACAAAAATTAAGGGAGAAAGTTTGGGGAGAGCAAAGAGGAAAAAAAAAAAAAATCACGTAATCGAGCAGGTGGGGTGGCCGCTTAGGGACTGCGAGGAACGACGCTCCAGGGACAGGCCGCTCATGCGGAGCATTGGAAAGAGCAGGAGTAGCTGAAGGCATTAGGGGTCATCTCATGGAGGCTGAGGGCTGCCGAGTGTCCCAGCGAGTTATCAGTTGAGATAGCTGGGACGAAAGCCGATGACAGACGATCAAGCCTGCCAGCGTCTTGGCTCTACTGAGCAGACCCAAGAGGAGTGAGCAGAGGAGACGGGAGTGAGGGACACACAAGCCGATTTTCACTTTGTGTTCTTAACATTTTCAATTTACTTGCGTATTGGTTTTCACTCCCACAAAAGCGCTTGTTTTTATGGACTTATTGAAGATTTTGCACTGCACTTTCACTTGGACATGGATTGTCTGGTATAAAACACACAATGCACTTTTGCACTAAACCTTGTTGTTTGTGTCCTTTCCCTGGTCCATCCTGGGCACATGACAACGTCCTGGGAGACAGAAGGTGCCAAGGCTCCAGGTACCTGGGGCATCACACGGTCAGGCTTTTGTCCCTTGATCAGAGCTCTTTCCTTTTTTGTGGTCCTTTAAATATTTTGTCGATCAATGTAATTTTATCTTCTGAATATTACTGTAAGAATTGTGTCCTAATTAATGCACAATACGACTGGTCTGTGTCATGTGAATGGATTTGTATTTCACATATTCAGTCTCTAATCAGCTTGTTGCTGCCATTACCTACACACATTAGGGCAGTCAATGACATTTGGGAATCCTAAATGACCTTATCTAGTGGCACAGACGCGACTTCAGATAAATGCATTGCACAGATTCACTCACCACACTTCACTTTCATGCACTGAATGTAACCACAAACATTTGTATGTGAACGTCGTCGCAACTACCAGAGCAGACTTGGCCATTTTTATAATGAGTGCTTCTGTTTTACTGGCATATCTTCAATTACAAAACATTTAGTATTTTTAATAAATTTTACAACTGGAAAAAAAAAAATATGAACGATTCTAAAAACAATAAAAATGGTCAAATTCACTTAATTATTGAGGCGTGCAATTAATTCTATTTAATACATCATTCTCATTATTTGCATTTACCCTGTAAAATAATGGCATGGCTTTGTCAGAAATGACAAGGGGCTTTCTTTCTAGTTATTGCTTTGGCTGATGTCTTATAAACTCTTCGCAGTACGCGAGGGCAGGCGCACACCAGGGCTGATCGTACAATTTCTTCAAGTTTCGCATTTTTTCTGATATATTGCTATAAACATCTCTTCACTACTTTAGTGTTTGAGGTTTACAGACTTAGAATTGGTAAAATTACAACTGCCGATGTTAATATTACAGATACACTCCCACCTTCCTCTTTAACCTTTTTTATTATTACTATACCATTTCTTTTTGTCTCTTGCTGGAAAAAGTGTAATGAGAATTGAATTTAAATGTATTACTTGTCATCATTTTTCAATAAAACCATTGTGGTTTTTAAAATTGTATCACTTTGCAATGATTATCAGATAAAATGATGGTGTAACTAAGAATGCAGCAACATTTAATATGCTACAAAATCCTGTCAGTGACAAAAAAAATAAATAATTTAAAATGTTGTTCATATGCAATGGACAGTTTTGGTTATAATTCTTTACCATTTTGTTATGAGCATGTAAGACTGATTTAAACGAGAATTCAGCAAAATTAGATATGCTAAACAAATCCCTGTAACCTTTCCCCGAGGTTCTCTTTCTCATCAAGCATAAATTTCATGCACTCTCGAGGCACAACAACACACTAAGCTTCATCTTCAGCCTGGTATGGCGCAGGTTGAAAAGAGGACATTTAGTTGCCTTGGTGGCTCAGAGAAGGCCAGGGTCTCGACTGAAGTGAGGCTTACTCACTAAGGCGGAGTGGTGGCGTGGATGATAGGGATCTGCACTGGCAATCGGACGGTTGCCAGTTTGAATCCCATAAATGCCAATAGGGAGTCTGCTCTGTTGGGCCCTTGAGCAACGCCCTTGTGCATGATGAACTTGCACTAGGATGGGTTGGGGCCCTAAACTAAATTACATGGTGTCAATAATGGATGGATGTCTGCATCCCCAACCAAATGGCACATGTCATTAAACTGCAATGTAAAGAACAGCAGGCACCATTTGATGAAAAGGCGACCATAAGCCGTTGTATATTAAGTAAAGGTGTGGGTCCTGTGCCGTATGGACTGTCCCATTGAGGGCTTGTTTTCAATGCTATATGGATTGGCTGTATCTGTCAGTGACCATTTAATGGAATGAGTGTTAGAACATCATCTTCTTTCAGCTGCTCCCATTAGGGGTTGCCACAACTGATCATCTTCTTCCATATCTTTCTGTCTTCTGCATCTTGTTCTGTTACACTCATCACCTGCATGTCCTCTATCACCACATCCATAAACCTTTGCCTAGGCCTTCCTCTTTTCCTCTTCCCTGGCAGCTCTATCCTTAGCATCCTTTTCCCAATATACCCAGCATCTCTCCTCTGCACATGTCCAAACATAAATATAAAAATAGCACACATATTTACACCTATAGAGCTTATAGATGTAGTATCCCATCCATTTTATTCATGGCTTTAATCACCACCCAAAAGAAAGAATGCTGTTGTAGAGCTAAAGATTCTCGATTCGACAACAGTAAAGAACACACACAAGTGCTAATGTAAAATGTGGTAAATATTTAGTGTAGGGGTTTGAAAAATAGCCCAAAATACTGTGCTGTTAAAAAGACACCCAAACAAAAAAAAGCAATCCGTGAAAGCTCATCGTTTTCCCCCACAGATGCCACTCATAAATGGCCCAACTGGGAGGGAAACCTGCAGTCTTGGCCCCACTGCACTACTGTATCTGCACTGGAGATTTAGGGACCGATGACTGGTCAAAAATTTTAGTCATCCTTAGGGTGGGCAGAGGAGCACAAGATTAAATGACTCGCGTTCACTGGTGAACAGGGGAATTAAGAGGGTTCTTCAGGGCCACAGATTAATGTCAGGCAGTGGATTGTGTCGAGAGTGACAGACTATAGAAAATGTCTGGACAGGAGGATGGATGAGCCAGTTCACCCGATTGGTTTATTCAAGAGTTAACAGGATAACCAAGAAGCAACAGTCAGGTTTGGCAAAGAACAGAAAGAAAATTCCTGTGCCTTTGTGGTGTTCCACTTACCCGGGAAATCGAATGTCATAGCTGGGAATGATGTCACACCAGAGTTGACCACGTTCCAGTAAAACATTTGGAAAGCCAATACAGACAAGTCCAGGAAAGCCTTTGCTGTGATTGCACCATCAGAATAAACAGTAGTTGATAACAACGCCATATGTGGTACTTTGAGTGTCTGAACACCGCAGTGACATGTCCACAGATAGAGGCTCGACAGTACTGTGTGAATGACTGATTTAAGGAGACACAAATAGAAGTGCTAACAAACAGTAGAATACTACAGCTTTTACTAAAGTTTGTGGGGCACGTTGCCATTTTAGATTGATGTCATGGTCTGAAGTCAGAAAAACGCAAGCTTGACAGAGCAGCCCAGAGTTTCCAAGTTGGAAATCCATCTTAAGGGGGAGTTCCATTTGATAATTCCGATTAGGAACTCAAATTCTGACTGTCCACTTCAGATGGAACGCAGCATTGGTCATCAGTCTGTATGGCTGACATACAAAACAGACGCTCTCGTCAGAGCCGAAATATTAATAAGACCATGACATTTCCCTTTGCTGTGTCAAGAAATGCACACACACTTGCATAGTGTATATTCAGCCTAAATCAATTTGTTCCTACGCTGAGCTCTTCTCAATGGACAGGCAGGTTTCACAGATTTACTATTTAAAAATTAAAAAAAAAAAAAAAAAAACACACCATGTGGTATTCGGAATAAAAGACATCAGTAGATTATTACATTTAAAGTAGTGTGTGTGTATCCATACATAAATACTAATTGGTTTAAGTATAGTATGTACACACAGACACAAAGAATATTATATACGTTATGCATTCACATTAACAGATTTAAAACAGGCACATACCGCACTATGTAAAAGTTTGGGGACCCCTCTGAGGTTGCATGATAATTTGCTCTGTCTTCATAAGGGAAGATCACAGCAATATGCCATTTTTTACTAGAGAAATGTAGACAAGGGTTTGTTTATCAGACTCAGTTTAGCATTATTGAGTTGTATAAAATAAAATAAAATGCAAAAAATGGGATTAGCAAAAGTTTGGGCTCCCTTTTAATTGCATTAATTTGAAGACCTGTAGTCATTTACTGCTGACAACAACATTGCTTTGATTAGCTCATTAGACCTTAAGCTACAAAGACAGATGCAACTATTCATGAAAAAGGTTATTTAACATAGGTAATTGTTAGTTGTACTTGTTCTTGATTCTCTCTTAGAGAGTGGAAACATGTGAACCTCTAAAGAACTCTCCACTGACCTAAAAGTAAAGGTGATTTGTCGTTATGAATTAGGAGAAGGGTACAAGAAATTATCACAAAGGTTTGGACTGTCTGTCTTCAAAGTCTAAAATGTAGTTAGGAAATGAAAGGCCACAGGAACAGTCCTTGTGAAGGAAAGATGTGGTAGGCCAAGAAAAATATCTGAAAGACACAGCCAAAGGCTGGTTAGAATGGTCACAGACAAACCACAGACCACCTCCAGAGAGCTACAAGAACATCTGGCTACTGATGGTCTCATTGTACAGTACATCGTTCCACAGTCCAGCGCACTTTGCACCAGGAACAACTCAGTGAAGGGTGATGCACAAAAAGACTCTTATGGCGAGGACTCGGAAAAGGCCAGTCATATGAGGTATGCAGAAGCACATCTGGACAACTAAACATTTTGGAAAAAATACTGTGGACAAATGGGACCGAGTTAGAGTTATTTGGTCACAACCAGAGGCTCCATTCATGGCGAAAAAAATACACAGTATTCCAGGAGAACTTGCTGCCTACTGTAAAATTTGGTGAAGGGTCCATCTTGTTATGGGACTGTGTGGCTAGCACAGGTACTAGAAACCTTGTTAAAGTTGAGGGCCGCATGAATTCCTCCCCAGTATCAGCAGATTCTTGACAAGAATGTTCAGGAGTCAGTCACAAAGTTGAAGTTACGCCGAGGGGTTGGATGTTTCAGCACGACAATGATCCAAAGCACCGTTCAAAATCTACCAAGGAATTCATGCAGAGGCACAAGTACAATGTTCTAGATTGACCATCCTAGTCCCCAGACCTGAACATCATTGGAAAGCAGGTTGTCCATGCCTCAGAAGTCATCAAACCGGACTGAATTGGAGGCATTTCTTATGGAAGAATGGTCCAAAATACCACCAGCCAGAGTTCAAGGACTTGTCAGTGGCTATGGGAGGCGTCTACAGGCTGTTATTTCAGCAAAAGGAGGCTCTACTAATTATTGAGGAGTTTATTCCTTTGGGGTGTCCAAATTTATGCACCTGCCTATTTTTGTTTAAATACACATTAAAAATTGGTTCTGTTGGTCCAATAAAAAACATTTCACTACTGAAATGTTGTCGCTTCCATATTATATAAAATAAGTTAAAATGAAGTTGCTGCCTCAAAAGCTTAGCAAGTTATAAATTGACACAGTGCCCAAACTTTTACATAGCACTGTAGGTAGTAACAGATTAAATATAGACATTGACAGCGAAACGTAATAGTGTATTTTCTGTATAAAGAAATGCATTAATGAATTAATAAACCTAAATGACAATTGTGTGGCAACCAATAATTACAAAGAGATCAATACATTTTTAAGCATTAGACACACACAGGCTTTACACGATCAAGTCAGCCTGTTTTGATAAAAACACTCCCAACGGCCGATCAGGACAATGCCAGGCGAGGCTTTATGGCCAGATTTTGTCTCTCTAGCCCACCTATTGCCCCTACGATTCTTAATTTAACTGGTGTCAACTGACCAGAACGTGCATTTGTGAGCAGCAAACAAGGGGTTTCTTTTTAAAAGGACAGTGAACTGTTCTTCCCAGCAGGACTGAATCACCCCATTCGGGAGAGCGACTCCTTTTTAAACAGCAGAACATATCTGCAGGGCTCGGAAACTGAGATGGAATTGGAGCTCTAATCTGCACAGTAGGATCGCTCCTTGTTCCCTTTGAATCTGTCCATTGAATGTTTCCCTTCATGTAGCAAGCACTGCATAATCTACCAATACGATTTACATAAAGATGAGGACGGATCTGAAAGCATGCAGTTTTTTTTTTTTTTTTATGGATAATCCAATTATTTTAATTTATGAAACAAAAAGAGGATGCCCAGCGTGGATTCTCAACTTGAAACACTGATACATGCAACCAGTGGGCATCCGAATCCCACAACCTATTTGCAGCCACCACAGGACAACCTTATTTATTCTTTATCTTGCAAGACTAAAGATAGTTTGTAATAAGTAACAATAAATTTATGAAGAAAAAAAATAAAAATACACCCCCCACATATACACACACACACACACACACACACACACAGAAAAAGCCTTCGACATCGATTTCCATTTGCTACCATTTCCCCTGGCAGTAATTTTGTAATCAGAAGCTTATGAGCAAATTCACATCATAAGCGCAAACCCCCACCCAGCACAAAACCAGCAAATTACTAAGTCAGGGAGAGAAACAGAATTATGGTTGAAACCTGCAATCAGTGATCATCCGTCTATAATAAGTGCATACACTCACCCTTTCCGAACTTTTTTTTTTTTTTTTTTTTTTTAATGTCAGTTAGAGAACACAAGAAAATTACCCAAAGTGGACATGCCACCCAATTCAGCCAAACCTTATAATATGTAAGCTTCACTAAATTGCTACTTTAGGATAAAAAGTATTAAAATTACTTTTTCAACCAGTAAGAGACTAAAAGGTCAACCCAAAAGGAATGCCAACAGTTTTGTGTTTCAATTTAGAAGCCTTCAACAAACTTTACAGTATACAGTATATTTATTTTACATATTTGCTGTATTAGCATTTTCCTCCCACATTCTGAACAGTGTGGTGTTCAAGGTAAACTATGACTTTGTATTATTGCTGTGCAAATGAGCCCTGTAATGCACTGGCACCCAGTCCAAGGAGGTTTCCTGCTTTGTGCCCACTGCTGCCACAACAGGCTCCAGCTCTTCACCATCCAGCACTGGACGAAGCAGCTTGAGAGTGGGAGGTTATTAGTTTACAAGCAGACCAATGGCAGGGTCAGACAACAAATTACTAGTTGGGATTGAATGAGAAGGTTTGTTATTTATAGCTGTGGATGGCTGAGCCCAAAAAGTATTGGGGTGCCAACAGGGTCACCCCTGTTAATTCTACAAATCAATAATTCAGTGCTCGAGGGCACAAAATGGAAACCAAATAAGCAACCCTCTTTGCTAAGAGAAGGCGGCTTTGGCTCTTGAGAGCAGTTCCGGGTCCAAATGAGTAGGCATCAGACCTTTATAGCCCTGCTGCTGGAACAGGCCGAGTGATTTTTCCCTCAAGGGACATCTTCTCAGTGCTGCAAAGGAGGAGAAAGAAAGACGAGGCTGGTAGTAACACTGGCCCCTCTCACCTCAAAGGGGTACAGCATGCTTGTGTTGGTACTCAAAATGTGGCACTTGGTGCCACGGCCTACCTGCCAAGTTGTTTTGCCTGCCTAAGGTAAAGTCATCCCTGATGGAGGATCAGAGGAATCGTTGGGTAGAGGGGTCCTTTCATCGGATTGGCTGGCCCAGCGCGGTTTCAGCTGTGGAATGGCCAATTGGGGGAGGCAGCTTGACGGATGAGGTCTCCAGAACTCTAAACAAATACAAATCAATTATGGGATATCATCTACTGTTAAATTCTGGTCCGTACTTGTACATTTTTTATTTTTATAGTGTATTGAGGATTTGTTCTGTGTATTGTATTGTATTGCCCCCCTTCTTTTTGACACCCACTGCACACCCAACCTACCTGGAAAGGGGTCTCTTTTTGAACTGCCTTTCAGAAGGTTTCTTCCATTTTTTCACTACAAGGGTTTTTTTTTTTTTTTTTTGGGAGTTTTTCCTTGTCTTCTTAGAGAGTCATTGCTGGGGGGCTGTCAAGAGGCAGGGCCTGTTAAAGCCCATTGCGGCACTTCTTGTGTGATTTTGGGCTATACAAAAATAAATTGTATTGTATTGTATTGAGCCAGGAGGGTGGTCCTCTGATGCACATGTGTGACAATCTGGCACCAATGTTTTAGGCTCCACTGCCCGACTACAGGTGGTATTAGCTTTCAATTTAAGGGGTATCCAATCTGCAATCAGCTCCCTCATAACTGCTTGCAAACTACTAAGGGTTAAAAGCTGTTTCGTTTTAACAGCAGGTTATTCATATAGGCGTGTGTCATAAGACAGGGTGCAGGAAGCTCACCTAGGAAAACTTCTTTATTTAGCATGCGTCCATTAGAAACAGGAAAGATGACTTCTTCTTTGGGGCCCCTCTTGTACGTACACAAAAAAAGAAATGGTTGGCCAATTTGCGTAATATGAAACAGCATCTAAGTATTTCATCTTATAAGTAAGGGGAAGGGAGGAAAATGAATATTAAAAGCCGACTGAAACAGAGGAACTTTGCTCTTCTGCCTTGCAACGTGGAATCCATGTACTCATCTGTGACTGAATAAAGATGGATTGATTGAACTATTCCTGTCTTCCTTGGAGATCTCCTTCAACACTCGCATCACTCACCTTCCTCAGTCATAAGCTGACTTTGTACTGCAGTTGTGTCACATGCAAGGAATCACTCAGGGTTGACACTGCCAGTCCTAAAACAGCAGAGATGGGACACGAACTCAAGACACTGGGTTCTACTTCAGCGCTAAATGAGATCTCTGCCACAGCAAGTAAACAGAATATACACAAGAAGATTGAGCCATTACTTGTGCAAAACCTGAACTGAATTTTACAATCGAAACAACCTGCTACCCTGTTAAAGTGAATACCGAGTAAATATTTTAAGTGCAAATGGTCAGCACTGGCAGACGTTAGCAAATGGGAGCCATTAACTTATTGCCTTCCTCCCCAGGTCGATCTTTACTAACTTCTCTACATATTCCAAAGTGGATTACCTCAGCAGGCTAAACTCTTGCCTCCTAGGAGATGAAGAACAACGACCATTTCCCGTTTTCTTCCTTCTGACATTGCACATCAGGCTCCCTTTGTAAAAATTTACTTCTCAGTCATCAATGCTTCGGTTTTTCCTCCTTCATCTCAAAAGATATGCATATTAGGTTATCGGATATTTTTTAAAAGTGGTCTGTGATGGAACACCAGAGTTGGACTCTACGTTACAGCAGAGCCTCCACAATTAATGGTTTATCCATACAATATCAAAAAGTTATTAGCATTGTGTAGAACAGAAACAGGCAGAGGAATAAACCTCTTATCTGGATGCCATGACAAAATGTATTTATGGCTCAAAGCACCATAAGAATACCTCTACAGAAAAAGAGCCACAAACAGAAGTAATGAGCAATAAGTGCATGGCCATCTGGAGCAGACCAATTGTTTCAGCAGGGTACAATCTCATGTTATCTACCAAGAATCTCCTCCTCTTCAGGGCCAAACTCATTCATTCATTTTACAGATGTGCTTATAACTTGAGGGTCATCCTGGCACCATGAAATGGCCTGGAATAGGACACCGGTACATTACAAGACACTCTTCAGCACACACCACCAACCACACTGCTAAGTTTAGAGCTGCCATGTATTCAAAACCTCAGAAGAGAAAACGGCAATACCTTTTGTGTTGGGGGGGTCTTGAACATAAATTATACAAGATCCATGAAGACAATGACCAGATTGGGCTCTGAACTTTAACGCCGCTGCATCACTGTTGCAGACTCCACTCACTGTGGTCCTCAGGGTCGGACTCCACTACCATACAGTATTGTGCCTCTAGTTTAGGAACAAAATGCATGGGGCCTGGGAAAAAAAAAAACAAAAAACACCACCATACCACACACTCAAAGCAGACGAGCCTGGAGGCCTACTGGCCAGGTGAGTGGGGATGTGGAAATGAAAGCACACACATGGACCTGAGCTACATTTGGCTATTTTGGTTAAGAATGTAGAAGTACAGTACTTGAGGTCTTCCAGGCCCAACACATTTAATCATTTTTCAAATGACTTCTCTTCACAAACTTCTCCATGCTTACGTTTAAACCATCCATGTAAGTGGAGTACTCCTCTGTTATCGTTTGTAATCAGAACTACACGGACTGAGCTCCTCCTATTGACACTTGAAAAATGTGAAACTGGACGGGTCAGAAAAAGAAAGAGCGGACTCTGTTAAGATTAAAATTACCTTCACAGTAGAAGATACGTCTATGGCAAGGCGACGTCCAAGAGGACATGGGACCTCAGTAGTGGAAATCACACTTCCACCTCTTTTGAGATCCTACAGTATTTTCCCTATTTTCTTTTAAAAGTAGAGCTTGGCACTGCTCTCATTATTCAATTCAGGTTTTATTTTTTCCAGTATTAAAATCAAAATCCTGCATTAGAACCAACCACATGACAACAAAAAGAACATTTCACAAGTCTGTATGTGGATTAGAAATGCAAGGCAGTCGTTCGGATTTTTGCGTACCAAGGTTAGAAGGATCCAAACACACGGCTTTCCAGGGGTGCTTTTCTAAGCTTATTTCTTTGTGTTGGAGATCAGCGGCTGCTCCCGTTCTCATGGAATTATTGGGGGGAAAAGAGATTAAAAAGTACTTAAAGCAATTCAAAACATGGGAACAGGCCTAATTATTGTTCTTGTTGCCATTCTCTAGAGTGCAATTTTGCTTCTTATGCTGGTTTCATCCTGTATAGCATAAAGACCCTCGACGGCAAAAAGAGCAAGTAAACTCCCCGCCGCCCCCCTCACAATTTCTCTACTCTACCAACAAATTCCACTGGAGCTGAACGGCTCGTTCCTTTTCACTAACATTCGTGTTACAATACGGCCATAGACTGCTTTAGTTAAGATGGCTGCTTCACTGCGACGTGTTCTTATCATTATAGATCCCAGACTGTAAGCACTCCGAATACTGTTGTTTTTGCTCACCTCCCCCACCCCCCTCATTTATGGCTTCAGCACAGCGAACAAGGATCGGTGCATTTGCCTGCCATTTTCAGAGAGGAGGGTTCAACTGCCAGCTCCTTGTTTGTTTCCATGTTCTTTTAGTAATGTGCCCCCCACCAATGTTGTAAGTTTCTCTCCTCAGTCAAGCAATCAATGCAAACAGAAGAATCTAAACCTACTCGAGATGAGCGGGCATGTAACGTTCATGTGGCCTGTGATGACCTGCCATCCTGTTCAGGGTGCTTTCCTACCTTGTACAAGGGCTGCCAGAAGAGATTCCGTGCTGCGGGGTGTGGAATTAAAAAGCTCCTTCAGAAAGCATATGGAATGGCTTGGTGAAGCTAAAATGAATAGGAATTTTCCCCCCTAACTCCCTTTCCCCAAACATCAACAGACAATTTCCCCCCCCAAATCCCCCAATACGTCCTACATGCAGGAGCTATCTGTGGCATTTTTTTTTTTAAATCAAGAGAGAGTAATACAGTATGATTTCTAAAGTGATCGCCTATTTCTGGTACAGACTGCAGAGGAGTGAATGAAGGGTTGACTTCCATTCATTGAATATTCAATTGTTAGGCCCGGTTCTCAATACTGCTCTACTGCTTCTGTGTTTGTGCTGTCATAGACACTGATAAAACTGGAACGAAATTCCTATATTATGAAGCAGCCACACTAATAACATCTATATTAGACAAAGGGGTAGGGAAAATAATTATATTTCACCGACATTCCAATCTGAATGCAATGAAAAGGTTTCTGTGGAGGTCATTACAGGTGGTGGCGGTACAGTAGAGGATTGCAGTTTTTTTCATTGTTATATGTCAGACAACGACACACGGAAAGCAAGCACAGAGTCATTTGTTTGATGTTGCTTCTACATGCCCATAGATGGTATACCACTAATGTCAGCAGTGCTGGAGACAGGAACAGTACATACAAACTGCTCGCTCCATTACTTGGTTTTCACAGGGTTACTGGGAAGAAAGAGCTCACTAAGAAACTTGTAGTGTTTTGGGGGTGTCTGTGTGCACATACAATGAATGTCCGTGTATATATCCAAATATAAAATCTTAAGCCTAAAAGTGCAATTATTTTATGGGACTTTGTCAGGCTTATTTTAAAACCTACATATGTTTGGTACCATTCTTTTCAGAATTTATCGAATTTTTTATCGATTCTTATTCCGTTTTTAAATTATAAACTAAAAAAATATCAAGAACTTGCATCCCGCAAGATGAGACTTTCTGCCAAAAGATTTAACCACACCCAGGGGCCAAAATAAAAGACAAAAAAAAAAGAGTAGGACAGCTGCTGCACAGTCTTTTAAATGTTCGAAGCACCATGCATGATGCAGATCACGTGGCATGGCAGCAGCAAGAATCCAGCAGCTGATCAAGCAAAGAGGAGGTAAAAAATAAACTGTTTCCCATTGTATCACCGTTTAAGAGGGCGTTTCGGAGGAGCGACCGCGTCTCCTTGGGGTGCGTTTAGCCCCCCCTCTTCAGAACGCAAGCGGCAGAGACGCGAAGTGGCTGGCGAATGAAGCAAGCGGGTGGGGTGGTACCCCCTAGTGTGTGTGTATATTCTATATAAATAAATAAAATCCAACGCCTCGCTGTCCACTTTTCATGAGAGAACTACTTAACGGATTTAAATCTTTTTTTCCTATAATTTGCTTGAACATTCTGGTTGATTTTGCGACCGCTCTCATTTGGCCAAGTATCATAGTTCGCTTGAGCTACTGATTTATTTGCGCGAATCCGAGAGAGACGCACTGGGCCGTGGCGGGGGGGGGGGGGATCTCCTCACTCACATGACAGCCTCAGGGAGTATCTTGCCACTGCTTAACTAGTGAACAACAGAGACCTACTTAACAGATTTAGATCATTTTTTTTTTCTAGAATTTGCTTCAACATTCCGGTTGATTTTGCGACTTCTCTCATTGCGCTAAGAATCATAGTTCGCTTGCAGGAGCGATGTATTCGAAGTAATCGGAGACAGAGGCTACGGGGAGGGGGAAGTGGGACATCAGGATTGGGGAGCTGGGCGGGGCCATCCTCACTGTTTCACTACTCTGGGAATGGATTATATATTATAATGAGAAACTGTGTTACATAAATGTTTTATACAAATTTTATATTATTTATACAGGGTGGAGTAAGGAAACGGGAAATTTTGGAACTAGGTGTTGGGAATTTCGGTGTCATTACTACTTAAGATGTCACGATTGTGTCCCGTCTGCTCATGGGATTACTACAGGAGTGTGCAATTTCAAAGAAACAAGTGCAGCCTTAAAAGAAGAAGTCTCTATGGTGGAGCCACTTCACATACTGCCTGACAACTGATGGCAGTTATTCAACGATTGTTTGGAAGGTGCGTCATTTCCTGCAACAGCGACATTCCATGGACTCCGAGATCCCCAAATCTTACTATTTGTGATTTTTTTCTGTGGGGACCTCTTAAAATCCAAGTGTACCGCATACGTACTGCAAACTTTGCTGGACTAAAAAGGACAACTGGAGAGGACGTCTCTGGCATTCCTCTTGACAAGTTACGTTGAGCAATGCAGAATTTCCACAACAGGCTGACAGAATGTGTACAGAGAAATGGGTAACACCTACGTGATGTTTTCTTCAAAACATAAAAATGAATATTGAATGAACACTGATTGCCATCTTTAATTGCAGATCCTGTACAATAAATTTCCTCATTACATGCGTTTATTCGTGCATTGAACGTCAATTGAAATATTCCCATTTCCCTACGCCAGCCTGGACTTATGGTTTGGGCATCCCTAACTGAAAAGGTTCTGGAGGTTGTTGGGTACCCATGTTTCCCAAATGCTAGAACTGTGTGTGTCTTTGGGTTATCAACATGAAACTTTTCACAGGAACTGCTAACATGTCTGGGAAGACCTCAAAAGGTGAAAGAACTCACTTGATATTTTTTGGACTTGAAATATACCGTGTAACAAAAAAGGCGTCCGCCTGGGTGTGTTTGCTATTTTGGCCTCAATTTTTGACTAAAGGAATGTTGCTTGTTGTTGAGGACAGGTTTAAGGGAGAGTTGCCTTCCCATCATGCAAATAACCATCTAAAAAAGGACTCGATACCATTATTGTACAAAATACTAAATATCTTAAAGA
This sequence comes from Erpetoichthys calabaricus, assembly GCF_900747795.2. Taxonomy (NCBI): domain Eukaryota; kingdom Metazoa; phylum Chordata; class Cladistia; order Polypteriformes; family Polypteridae; genus Erpetoichthys; species Erpetoichthys calabaricus. Next base: position 228,661,668 of record NC_041396.2, read on the forward strand.
GAAATAGGCCATCCCTGACGTTTTCACAGTTTCAGCAAGTTCAAAACCATCAAAGCTCGGATACATTTGTGACCTTAAGAAATCTCTCTCTCTCTCAGGAGTCATTAGAAACTAGATATGGTTATGTACTCCGATGTCCAGTCCTTGAGCCACAGCTCTTGGGACAGTGGGTTCAATTTGGGGGCCTCTTCTGATTCAATGCTCAAGCCCTCAATGGAAGGAAAGGTGAGGGAGCACAAGCACTGCCTCAATGACTGTGTCCGCAGTGGTCATAGACGCTGCCCTGCTGTAACATGCCAAGGGCACTGACCCATTAGGACTGGGCAGCGGCTGTGTCCACCCTAGCTTCTACCACACTAACAGAGCAACTTTCTGTCAAGTCTCCCACTCATCAGGTACAAAGCTGAGGAATGATGTTAATAAGAATTGCAAGAAATCACAAATCTGGAGATTTATGCTTTAGGATTCTGGAAGAACTCCTATGAAATGACAGTGAAAGTTACCAGAGATACTTTTTTCCAGTGGGTGACTTCATATTCCAAATCCATTTAAGTGTCCTAAACACTATTTTTATCAATATGAATACATGGAAAGGGTTTAGGATTTGGAAAGGATATTTATTTTGATTCAATTCCCATTCTAAGCGAATAGTAAGTGAACACTAAACTAGGTGAAGAAATCTTGTTTAACATTCCACACACATCCACACAGAATTTCAGTGCAGTATGGCACAAGATCTTAGACACGCGGTCAATACTGCTGAGCAGAAAAATACAACCTCCTTAATTCTCTTGTAATGTATATTTTTGTAAATCGTTTGAAGTGTATTGTAATGATAATCAATTAATAATTTTCTTCCTAACATGAATAGATTCCAATTAATTCTAAATAAATTCAAATTAAATTAACTGTCTGCTTTGAGCCCAGAGACCACAGGATTAAGGACGTTAGAAAATAACCTGCTTTGAGATAACAGCATGTATATTTGTTACCCTTCCAGGTCTTTGGGTAAGTGCAGTGTCAAGGATATTAAAAATTCACAAATAAATAAAGTCAGGATTGAGAATGTTACGTTTTAGTATGCTGCAGGTCAAGACACATTTCAAAAGCAGCCCACTTGTCCCGAGGGTATTGGATGAGGTTTGTGCTAGAACTGAATGCAAAGGTCCCTCAACAAACTTTTGAAGTGTTGTTGGCATTTTTCCTAATGGAACTTTAAAAAGGCAAAGATTTCTGAATCACACACAAAGCGGCAGGTCAGCACTAACAAGATTCTCCTAGCCTCGAACCAGGCAAAAATGCTGGATGAAGCACTCCGAACTACTGCTGCTCAGAAATCAGAAATCCCAGTGCAGCAAAAAAGAAAAAAAATTTGTAAGGCTCATCCTCAAGCAAACCATCTGTGTCCAAATTCACAGGATGGGCCCAAGAACAAGGGGGTCAAGCTTCAGTCACCCAAGGCAGTGCGTGTTAAAGAATTAATGAGCATTGTGCACATCTCTCCTCAGGGCTGTAAATAACAAAAAGCTAAATAAACTGAAGGCAAGCCACAACAAACTACTGTGAAAAGCACATTGAATCCTATGGATGAACCCGGACAAACCCAATTCCCACTCCATATGTACAGTATTTTCATACACTTAACCTTGTCATCTTAAGAATTCATTTCTCGTTACCAAGTGTTTGCACATTGTGATGCGCCTTCAAATCATATGGAAATGCTTCACAAGACTAAAACAAGGAAAAACCAAATGAGAAACACTAACTTGATTAAAGCGGTGAGCTACCAAGAAGGAAGCGTACACCGCTTATCTCAGCTCACGGTCTCCCGTACAGTTTTCAGGAAGCAGGGCAAGGGAATAAACACACATTTACTTAAAAGGAAAAAAAAAAATAATGCGATTCAGGAGAGCTTTCAACATTTCCATAATTGGGCTGTGAAAAACTTTGAAAGCTTCAACTGAAATCAAAGATAGGAGTGATGAGCAACGGCACTGCTCACTTGTTCCCTCTCGTTCAACACCACTGGTCAGATTTGCTGAAATCCGTTTATTTGCAGCTCCTTACTGTTCACGTCAGCTGGCCTGCCTGCTACCCAAGGCTGCCGGGTGCCCACCGCCAGCGGCTTCGCGGATCAGCTCGCTCCCCGAGCCCCTGGCAAGGTCGAAATCGCCGCGTGCGCACGGGCAGGCACCAAAACAAACAGAACGGCTTCAAGAATTTATTACCAGAGCACATTCCGGAAGAACAAATGCGGTTTATTTTTAACCCGCGATCGGACTTGAACTTGATACCCATTTCAGAGGAGGGTGGATGACTTCGTCAGTCACCAGTCGCTCACTTCCTGAGCAGCCCTTCGTGCTCATTCGGAGATCCATAGCAGAACTCTCTGGGTTTGTTAACTGCATGTCGACCTGTTGTTCAACGTGATTTTTACCTTCATTTCAACACAGACCCCATTATTAGGCTTTCCGTCCCAAGATCCCAGATCTTTTTGACCGGATATGAAAAACAGCATCAAATTGGTGGTTAATACGCAGCTTTCATTGCTTACCAACACATCTTCAGCTGGCGGATTTGCACCCGTGTCAACTTATTTTGACATGGCAGGAAGATTCAATGACGTTTCGAGTTTCAGCCGATTGGCCACTAAAAGACGGCCCGAAGGAACCAAATCGAGTTGTTGGATTCATGTTAAACACTTTCGGGTGGGGACCTGCGCAAGGCCAGACGCCGCACCTCACGGGCTGGCTCCCAGGCTCAGTGTCCTCAACTTGCCTCACACCGTTTGCACAGAGCGATACAGAAGGGCGATGCAGCTACAGTACATGACCGTGACCTTAGGAAACCTTTATTTACAAAGTTATCTCCACGCGAGTAAACGGCAGTTTTTTTCCCCACAGCAAAAAGAAATTTAGTCCTGGAATAAGTTTGGCGAACTGTCACAACATGAAACGACTACCTGCTCTGGTGTGCCAACCGAGCCCTGAAACAGGCAAATAAGGGGCGCATCTTCATCAAATCAACAAACAATACCATCAAGGGTGCACTTCCCCGAAAGCGCAAAAAGGCTCGAACACCTTCTCCAGAAAATGACTTCAGTAGAAACAGTAAACTACAACAACTTAAATCGACGGTACACCATTTCACATCACCTGGCATCTGACTATTATGTAAGCTCCAGTGACGCTCGCACACGCGGTGCCAACTTCTTTCAGTGACGGAAAACTTGCATGTCTCCGCGGCATCGAGATATTCTAAAGCAGGGGGCTTTCAAATTTGGTCCTGGGGGCCCACTGTGGCTGCAGATTTTTCTCCCTACCAGATTCCTAATCAGTGACAACTACTGATACCAGTTAATTAAATGAGATCAGCGTTATTTTTTCTCTCGTCTTTTATTCTAAATTAAGAAACGCACAACGGAATGATTTTTACATTTATAAGACCGTTAGGAATATATTTCTTTTTGCTATAGATTTAAATGCTCAACTCTTTTGTGGATTTCATTATATTTTGTCCATTGTCTGGAGTTTACTCCCTTCGTTGTATCTTAATAATGACAATTAAAAGCGAGCAGAGCAGACATTCAGGCAAACAACACTGATTCGTGAAAGGCAGCAACTACTTTAGCATCAGACTCACTAAATAGTAAATAATGGACTAAACAATTAGAACACCTGGAAAAGTAGAATGAAAATCAAGAAGAAAATATTGCTAAAAATAAAAAAAAATACATTTTTCCCCCATATAAGTGCTTGGTATATCTTAAAATATTTTTTAACCAAACTTACTTTTCTAATTTCTATACCGTTCCCAAAACACAGAATCTGGGAAATAACATCACTTAATTAGCCCAGGAGTCCAATCAAAAACAGAAGCTGCTTGGAACAAAACCCTGCAGTCACAGTGGGACCCCAGGACCGAATTTTGAAATTCCCTGTCCCAAGGGATCTGAAGACACCAGCAGACACTGCGCTGTGTTAAGCGCGTGCCGATGGAAACAGAGGGGACACCAAACCAAGACGGAACTCAAAGGTGGCAGAACCCTTACCTTTTTGGAGTACGGCGGCTTACTCAAATTAATCCCATCCCTGATTAGCTTGTCTCTGATCATGATCTTCAGTTTCAGTCTAGGATACGTGACGAGCTCCTTGTGGGTCCCTTGCGGCTTACTCCTGACGGGGGCCCGACCCTTAGCTTCTGTCCAAGACTTAGACCCTCTCATTTTGGGCTCATAATGCTCCGCCATGTGCCTAGTGTAGATATCCGTGGTGGCGGGCATCTCTGGCTCCAGAGTGAAGTATAGTCCACTTGCGCTTTCTTTCTCCTCATCTTTCAGCCTCTGTACAGCGTCCAGAATTTTCTGTCTGTGATACGAGATGTGCACGCCGATGGCATCTAGATCCGGATTCCCGATCTGTTTGCAAACTTCCAGATCATCGTAGCCGTTGTCCAGAAAGGACTCCGCGTATTGGCAAAGCTGCAGAGTACGCAGCCACTCGTACACGATACTGGTGCTCATGGCCACGGAGTGGACGCGCGTACACTGGCTACTGTAGCAAGGGCAGCTTCATCCAAATTCTAATTCACCAAAACCTCGACAGCATTTTAGGGAGCTCGAAAAAGGACAGCGAATAAAGCTGAAGTAGCAGCAGTTGGAAGCGGGCAGTCAGATATAAGGATTCCCGAAGTCCGGTCTCATCTCAGAGTTGTAAGCTCCATTGCCAAATCAACCATCAAACGCATTAGTAAAACATCATTAAATCCCAAGGCTGTCACGCATCAGCATTTCAAACGAGGCTGCTAATGATGATAATAAATCGAGCGGGTTTGCTTCTTGGCGATCCGGGAATGTTTAAGTTTGCCAACTGTGCCGAACGAGCGCGCAATCCATCATCCGACAGCAATTCAACAATTGGCACGTTTACTTAAGCGCAGCAGCTGAAACTTATTGGATAAACAGCGAGACGCCCTAATTAAGACCGCTCACACAATCCAGGCTGGCACAGGCGATGAAACAAAAAATTAAAAAAAATAAAGTTTCCCATCACTAATCTGGGTGCTTCCACATGGTACCTGACGACAGTTTATTGGACAGATACCCAACCGCTGCAGGGCATTCCACCGGCACGCTACTGTCTCGTGGGGGTCGCTTCAGCTCTCTCGCTGCGAGAAATACAACCGGCAAGGTGCGTCTACGCGCGCGCTCCTATTTCTCCGGCTTCTTATTTTAAGGTTTGTAGTCAGTTCCTCTTTGACATTGACAGTCAACACAAACTAAGCGCCGGTAGTCTGCTTTCCCCCCCAGCTGGTTGTTCCTTGTCTAGCTCCAAACGCTGCAACTGTTTAGGATGACAATTCTAATAACCACTAAACTCGTCTCCTTTTTTTCCCCCTCTGCACGTTGATCCTGTTAACGCGTGCTAGTCAGCGCTGTCGAGCCTCTGCGCGCACCATTCGTAGTAGTTTTCATAAAGGCTAAACTTCCCGGGAGCGTTCACGCTTCATCCTGTGCCACAAACCCTTCATAGAGCTGTGCCATTCCTGTACAGTGGGCTACAATCAGCGTGCCGTCTCACTCGGGGGGCTGCCCATTCAGCGCGTGTAACGCTTTCTCGGATGAGGCTCTAGTGCCCCCTCTCACTGCCAGCGTGCAAAGAGCGGGCATGCGCTCAGACACACACACACATACATACGCACGCGCGCTCGCTCACTGCTCGCGCGTGCCCGGCTGCCGCCTGGCTTTAAACGTCGTCGGCGATTAGCGGCAAACTCTTGGCGTGCTCGTAACGCTCGCTTTCTGAAAAGATACTTCATTTGTTCCTTTTGTTTATAGAAAACAAATTTTCTCTTATTTTCTCTAAAACGCAGACGCACTGGTATTTATCGTTTTTATTATTAACATAATCGTTTTATAGAGTACTAAAATGAACCGTGATATGCCCCAGCCTTCTGCTGTATACGGTAACTGACTCTCTTGTAGCGTCGGTGGCACCTAGTGGTATCCCTACTAAACTGACACCATTACGTATTTCATTTAAAAAATGGGGTTCGAGGTTAACCCAGATGTGACAGTTGTTTTGTCTCCTCTCCAAACGATCGAATAAACGCTACCTTACACATCTTTGAATGTGGCTGGAAGTCCGAGTACCCCGCGGCGGCGGCGAGAGAAGATGCAAACCCCGCACGGTGAGGTGCCTCGTTAGGTTTGACCCACTCCTACCGGAGCTGTGCTGCACCATCCTAAATTCAAATAAGTTTTGTAAAGAATGTATTTAATCGGATTCCTAAATGGCGAGATAAAAGCTTAGGCCTATTCAGAGCTATGGTGGATTTAGTAAGTATTCAGACTTTCTCCATGTTGTGTTGTAGATTTAATTTTAATTGGGGAAGTTTTTTGGTTTTTTTTGTCCATCAGTCAGCACTCTGTGATTCATAATGACAATGTGAAAACATGTTTTACAAGGTTACCACCCTTAATTCAGTACTTTGTAGAAACCCCTGTGGCAGCCATTACAGCTTCAGGTCTTCCTCTACAAGCTTTGCACACCTGGATTATATGCAGTTTATTCCATTATTCCTGGTAGATCCTCTCAAACTCCGGTGGATTGGATGGGAAGTGTCTGTATGCCCCCATCTTCAGGTCTATCCACAGATGTTCTATTGGAGTGTAAGACTGGACCACTCCAAGACAGTCAGAGACTTGTCCCAGAGCCACGTTGGTGTTGTCTTGGCTGTCTGTATATGTTCATTGGTGAAAGGTGAACTGTCTGAAGTTGTGTGCACTCTGGAGAAGTTTTCTTCAAGCGCACTGTGTATTTGGCTGCATTCAATCAGTTCCTTCAGTTCTGCTCAGTTTCTCTGCCACTGAGAAGCAACCCCTATAACCTGATGTTGCCACCACCACTGTGAGGATGGTATTAGGCTGGCGATGAGCAGTGCCTGACATAGTGCTTGGTGTTCTGCCCAAAGAGTTCACTTTGTGTCTCATCAGACCAGAGAATCTTTTTCTTCATGCTTTGAGTCTTTTAAATGCCCTTTGACAAACTCCAAGAGGCCCTTAGCCACTTTAAATGCCTTATTGGAATACTGTTCACATGGTAGTCCTTCTCACAGGTTTTACCACCTCAGTAGAGGACTTCTGAAGTTCTATTAGAGCGATCATTAGCTTCTTGCTCCCCTTACTGACCAAAGACCTTCCTGTCAAGTTACTAAGTTAGATAGCTAACTCTAGGAAGAGTCGAGATGCTTCCAAATGTCTCCCATTTCACAATATTATCGAGGCCACTGTGCTCCTGGGAACATTTAAAGCTTTTAGAAATGGTTTTACACCCTTGCCCTGATCTGTGCCTCACCACAATTTTATCACAGAGGTCTACAGAGAATTCATTGGACTCAACAGCTTGTTTTTTTGTGGTGTGAACTGTGGGACATTATGAACAATGCCCAATCGATTCAGCTTGCCGCAGGTGAACTCCAATCGAGGTCTTCTCAATACATCTTGAGGATAATCGAAGCGAACAGGATACACAGTTTGGAATACCACAGCAAAGGGCCTGAATTAGTATATGAATGAGGGGTTTCAGTTTTTGATTTTTAATAAACTTGCAAACCTTTCTGAAAAACCTGTTCTTACTTGGCCGTTATGGGATATTGGGTGAAGGCTGATGGGCAAAATAGCAAGTGTATCCCTTTAAAATTAAATCGACATCGCCATAAAACGCGTAGTAGGTGAAGGAGTCTGAATACTCTCGGAATTCACTGTACGTGTGAAGATGCATTTTCTTCCATTTCTTTCTATCTTGAGTTTGCTTGATAAATTAACCGAAGGAAAAACAAGGATTCTCTACTTAATCATGACACTTAAGGGGGGATCTGCGGAGTGCAAACACGTTAACTAACAGAGAATTTCAGTTGGAAGGATGAAGGTTCACACTTTGAGTAAGAGGAGAGCAAGGATGTTGTGAGGCCAAGTTGAGAAATCGGGTTTTAGTCTATGCTCAATGAAAATGCATTCCATTTTTTTTGTTGTCAATGATATCAAATCAAACTCGGAGATGTTCAGTCTGTGGTCCGGTTAGGAGCCTCTTCTGTGTGAAGCACTGAGTCAGCTGTGGCATGTGGCCCTGGCTCAGTGTGCTCGAGTGGTGCCTGAAACATGGCGGGGTGGGAGATCACCTTAGCAGTCCAGTGCTGTCCAAATCCAGGCTGCATGGTGTCTGTGCCAAATGTCGATATTTGTTCTAGTCTATAGGAATGACGTGTGGGGTTTTTGCACAAATGTAGGCCTCTTCATTGACGTAGCAGGAGTTTGTGCTGCGCAGGGCTTGGCTTCAGTTTGCCGCCCTCCAACATATCTAAATATGTTAACCTATTTCAATAGAAAATTAAAATGACGCAGAAAGAAAAATTAAGAGACATTTTGCATAGATTTATTCATATATAGAGAATGGCAATAATTTTTCACATATAATTATTTATAAGCATCAACTAGACAAGAACATAGTATAGATGCACTGATAAGCTGTGTTCTAATTATTAGTTTAATATAATTATGCTGCAAAAACCAGAATCAGCGTAGTGTACAAGTGACAGGCGGGGATGTTTTCTGTGCAGAGCAACAATGTATTGGGATTGATAACGAAACGAAATTATAAATTAGTGGTTTATCTTCCTAAAAATTATTATCGGTGTAATGTTTGTTTATTTTTGTTATTGCCTCATAAATTTCAACTGCTGTGTCTGATGCCGTCACAGAACGACAGTCTGAAAATTATTTTTGAAGCATTTGTGGATAAAAATCAGAGAATTTTACTTTTTTCATTCATGAGTGATATTTTTCTGAACCCTGCTGCTTACACACAAATTGTACTGAGCCTTTTGGCCAATAATGCCGCCCCCAAAAATGTGCTGCCCAGGGCGGACCGCTGTTCTGACATTTCAGCATACCTATCAGAATGGCATACATCGGGCTAATGCGCATGCGCAGAACGTTAACACGGTATTTGCGCATGCGCTAAACTTTGTTTTGCTCTTGTCTATCATTTCAGGATACCAACTACTAAAGGTAAGTAATTGCGCATTATTAGTACCATTTTTACTGTCCATTTGTTATATAGCTACAGTGTGAGAGCAGTTCACTCATAAAAAACGTAGTTGTACTGTTTGAAAGTGAAGTTTTATTATAGTTTTCTGAAGTTGTTTCTTGCGAGTTCAGCAAGATACTTCATGCACGTTGTGCGTCTGCTCCAAACAAAAACGTCTAATGTTTTCTTATTTTTATTAAATCCAACACGTCAGGGAAGTTGTTGAACATTATCATTACTATTGTTGCCATGCATCTTTTATTTAAATACAGTTTAAGTAAATCTGAACGCAGATATCACAGTGTGGTTACACAAGTTTCTTTAGGTCTCTTACACAGGTTGTTCTACATAAAATATAAATTTACCTAAGACAAATTTGGGCTGTAGGAGTAAATGTAGGAACATCATGCCACTTATAACAGGACAGGTATGCTATTCTGACAGTATAAATGTAGCCATCAGAACAGCATACCTCTTATAAAACAACAGGTAGGTATGTTATTTTGATGAGGTACCTTGAACTGATAGATATAGCTATCAGTTTGCACTACTGGTATGCTAACCTGACAAAGTATGCTGAAATGTCAGAACACCGCCCCGAGCCTCACCATTGGGCCTATTGGTAGCCTGCCTGGTACAATGGATGTGTGTTTAGAAGAAGCTTAACCTTATTCTTTTGTAATACAAGTTGTTTGGTACTTTTTATTTTTTTGTAAGTGACTATCATGAAAAGAGCATGGCTGACAAAATGTTTCAAAAAAGTTTCCTGGTCCTTAAATCTCTCCAAAACAAAATAAACATTTGTGGGCTTTTTAAAAACGTTTGTTCATTTTCTTTTCAGTGCTGACGGTGGGGCAGTAAGGTGGCACAGGTGTTAAGGGCGCTTCTTTATATTGTCAGAGACCTCGGCTCCATTGCAGGCCCTACGTGTGAGCTGTTTCGTATTTTATCCCTGTGTCAACAAACTGCTTCTTGGGAAGAACGAGCTTCCTCCTCAGACCCAAAGACGGTGGTAAGTGGTGTTTGGTTAACTGGTAATAATTAATTGCCCAGTTCCAATTACATGCCTGTGTGGTGAGCCTCGTCGTTGACTGGTGTCAAATCGGTGAAGTGAGTCTTTGGAAATGAGTGCATGGCCATTTTAAATCATTTGGTATCCCGATTAAGAAAGGCTTTATAAATTAAATAAAATTGTCAGGTGCACAACTGCCTTTCTAAAGTATGTGAATAAGACAGACTTCATGAGAACTGCAAGACATTTTCCAAGAGTTTAGGTTTAGAAGTAGTGGCCATAAGGATGACGATTCTGGTGTTCTAACTTCTTAAAATGAGTCTCATTAGTGGAAAGAAACATTTTACTGCTGTGCAGATCGAACCTTCAAGTTTTTCTTTTAAAATAAAATCTTCTGCTGAATCCTTACCAGAGCCATTGAAAAGAAACGTCAGTCTTCTGCTGTGCTGATTTTAAATTTCACTGCATCCCCCTTTTCAGCTGTGATCAAATCCTCATTTCCCTTTGGAGCCTTTTTTATTCTCTTTAAACTATTCCTAGTGCCGCCGTGGCCATCACCAAAATCAAAATAAATTCTGCTTTAGTCCTGTAAATGAATGAAATTTGTGGGTTTCACTTGATGTCAAAGAACAGACAAAGTGAAATCAATGGAACGAATCTGTACAAAGCAAAGTTAAATAAATCCTAAAAAGAAACAAGCTTGCTTTGAAGCAAGTGTGCATTTAATTTAATACCAGAGTTTGCTTTCTCTGGCTAATAAATGTCCGCTTATGAATCATTTCTTACAAACGTTGTGCAACTGACTGACCTTATGGTGGCACCGTTACCTTTTTAGAAGTAGGGCTAAAGAAACAGCAAACTACAAAGAAGCAACCAAACCATCGAAATAAACAAAATGATAAGTGATTATGGGCGGCACGGTGGCGCAGTGGGTAGCGCTGCTGCCTCGCAGTTGGGTGATCTGGGGACCTGGGTTCGCTTCCCGGGTCCGCCCTGCGTGGAGTTTGCATGTTCTCCCCGTGTCTACGTGGGTTTCCTCCGGGCGCTCCGGTTTCCTCCCACGGTCCAAAGACATGCTGGTTAGGTGGTGGTGATTCTAAATTGGCCCTAGTGTGTGCTTGGTGTGTGGGTGTGTTTGTGTGTGTCCTGCGGTGGGTTGGCACCCTGCCCGGGATTGGTTCCTGCCTTGTGCCCTGTGTTGGCTGGGATTGGCTCCAGCAGACCTCCGTGACCCTGTGTTTGGATTCAGCGGGTTGGAAAATGGATGGATGGATGGATGGATAAGTGATTATAGTTTAATTTACAGCAGTAAAATGATTTTCCTGTTAATAATAAATAGACACAAAACAAAAAATTAAATCTTAACAATACACTAAAAAGTGTTTGGAGAAAGCTGTGGGCAAAAACAGAACTCGAACTTACTGTAACTAATCCAGGAATCTGTGCCCAAATTTATCAAGCGTCTCCTAGAATTGCGCCAAAAGTCTGACTAGAATGACAATTCGTCCCGTCTTGGAGGAGGACATGAGGAGTAGTTACGAGGCGTCCTGCTGCCCGTCCCGGCTAGAGCTTCGAGTTCACGTCTGAGAATGAATGACGTTTACGTTGGCCCGAGCCACAAAGTGGTACTCTGGGTGACGTTTGGTAGTTTCCTGATACTAGCACTATGGCTTCACCACAAAGGAGATGATGATAATAATAATTAATGGAAGAAGAAAGAGCACCTAATCAGGTAGGATATTGCACCAAGGTTCACATAATTGTTGCCACTTCGCAAGCTGGAAAGACCGAGACACACAGAGTAAAGCCTGACAGCAGGCAGTTTATTTTAACAATTAATGATCCACAGCCATACTTTCAGATCACTTGATGTCTGTTATGGCTACACCTTGTACACCTAAGGTAATAGTTAATGAATCCCGCCACGGTTAGAAGTTGCGTTCACTCTTCCGGTGTACTGTGCCTCTTTCCGTGATTCCCATCATTATCTTCTGTGTGGTTCTCTTTATCCAGTGCCCCGGGAGTGTCTGCCTGCTTTCTTGAACCTTCCCAGGGTTTTTAAGTGTAATGCGAATGCCCCAGGAGTGTTTGGATTGCAAAGCTCAGCCGTACCTGTGTGACGTTTTACTGTCAATCCCTATCTGGCCCCGCTAATCTTCAGGGTAATATGCTGGCTGCTACAGTACAGTTTACACCTGGGGGTCGATCCTGTGGTGCCGTTTGCGATTCACATATGTATACCCATCCACACTTGGGGCAGTGATCTTTATGTGTGTACTGATTTGTATGAATGTAGCTTGCTTTAATATTAACTCACGTAGAGTTAGGAGGAAATCTATAAATCTGGATTACCTGACATGTTTTAGGGGCATTGAATGTTTGAAAAAATTGAGAAATAGACAGTTGTGACATACCCGGATCATCGCTATGGTAGAGCTGCATTTTACACATACTGATTCCAACACTTCATGTAAGCAAACAGTGCATGTAGATGGGTCGATCCTGTACCATCTCTCTATATAAAATCTACTGCCTGTCTGACCGCTTTTCACAAGAGAACTACTTGACGGCTGCGGTTGATTGACGCCCTGCCCGGGATTTGTTCCTGCCTTGCGCCCTGTGCTGGCTGGGATTGGCTCCTGCAGACCCCGTGACCCTGTGTTAGGATATAGCGAGCAGGAAAATGACTGAGTGACTGACTATTTAACGGATTTAGATCGGGTTTTTTTCTATAATTTGCTTGAACATTCCGGTTGATTTCGCAACTTCTCTCATTGCAATAAGAATCGTAGTTCTCTTGCAGGGGCGATATATTCGCGGTAATCCGAGACAGAGGCTGTGGGCCGAGGGGAGGGGGGGAAGCGTGACGTCAGGAGTAGGGAGCTGGGCGGAGCCATGCTCACTGTCCTGTTTCACTACTACGTGGGCGGAGCAGCAGGGGGACGACTAGAACGAGAATACAGTATTATAATGTTATGAATATTAATTTCAGTCAAACTTATCTTTTTTAGTAGTCAATTCCTGTCCAGTGTTACTAAAACATCCTACTTTTTCCAGGAATGTGTTGCCTGAGTGCCATCTTCTGGCAGCTCCTAAAGAGCTCGCCTAAATCTAGGTGAAGCTGGGAGTCCCTTCCTAAATTAGGACAATTGATAAAATGGTTTTACTTCTCCACCCAAGACTGGACCTACGGAAGCGTATTAGGGCCACGGTAAAAAAAAATACGGACACAGTGAAGAAAAAAAAAATAAATGTCGAGATTAAAGTTGACATGTTGACTTTATTCTCGACATTTCCACTTCATTTTCGCCATTTATGTCGAGATTAAATTCGACATTTCCACTTTATTCTCGTAGTTTATTTTGTCATTAAAGTAGAATGTCGTAAATTAAACTTCATCTTAAAATAAATATTTAATTTACTAGATTTTCTCATACCCCGTCATAAATTATGTAGCACATTAAATGCTTTGTGTTTAGTGTTCCCCGACCCAGTTGTTAATGGCTAAGCGCTTCTTAAACTGACTTCCTCTTGCATTGAGGAGGCGCAGGCAGTGATCGCCGCACAGAATACATTCACTTCATGATATTCCTGCTCCCTGAACATTTAGAATGCTAAGATAAATACTTGATATCATTTTCATGATGAAATGCATTAAAGCAGGTATTAAACATGCACTCTGGTGTACGTTCAGTGTAGAGAAGTTTATGGCAGGTGTGACGAGGCTCCAAAAAACTGGATGTATGAATGGGTATCGCACAGGTTTAACTTAAATATTGTGTACAGTAAATGTTGGGTTTGTGATCTGGTGGTCAGAGACACGAACACAGAATTCAATGCATGTTCTTCTGAGCGGACTTTCTTTATTGCACGCGTGCTGTCTGCCTGACGTACCAAACCCTACCCAGTTCCTATCCTTCCTTTTTCATTCTCCACATAACCAATCACCACACGATAAACGTCTTTGTGAAATTAAAACTAGTTATAAACTTAGACCACGGAGTGTTCAGAACTTTAAAAAATCTTCGTTATACATGTTTAATTATGCCATCCATTCAGGGTTATGCCCATCCCAGCAAGCATCGTGTGCCAGGCAGGAACTAATCCTGAACGGGACGCCAGCTCATTTCATGGTGAATACGAGCAATACATACCCCAGGGTCAATATAGCAGAACAAAACCCCTCTGCCTACATGACTTTGAAAGGAAACTAAAGCACGTCGAGTAAACCTGGCAGGAAAACATGCAAACTCAAGGCAGGGAACACCCGGGACCCCCTTGCTGCCAGGCAGCAGTGCATCCTTCACGCCGCCGTGCCCCCACATGTTTAATACATGCTTTAATGCATTTCATCATGAAAATGATATCAAGTATTTATTTTAGCATTCTAAATGTTCAGGGAGCAGGAATATCATGAAATGAATGTATTATGTGTGGTGATCGCTGCCTGCGCCTCCTATTAGTGCAAGAGGAAATCAGTTTAAGAAGCACGTAGCGATTAACATGGCTCGGGGAAAACTTAACACAAAGCATTTAATGTGCTACATAACTTATGACGGGGTTTGAGAAAATCTAGTAAATTAAATATTGATTTTAAGATGAACTTTAGCTTACAATGTTCTACTTTAATGACAAACTACGAGAATAAAGTCAACATATCGACTTTAATCTCGACATTTAGTTCTTTTTTTTTTTCTTCCCTGTGTCCTTATTTTTTTTTTTCACTGTGGCCCTAATACGCTTCCGTATGGACCAAATTTGCCTCACTCTGAGATTTTGGACCATTCTTCTACTCTGAGATGCTTATAAATATGAGCACACTGATACAAAAGGGCGAACCAAAATAAAACCTAAAAGGTACTCAAGACTCAGAACCAGAGATGGAAGCTAGATGGCTGGAAAATGCAAAAGTAGTTGGTCTCATGAGCGGGACTAACATACAATGCCTCAGTTTAGTGTAAGTTCTTTTTTCTTCCTTAGGTGGCTGCATTAACAATAAACCCACCTGTGTAACCAGTTAATGCAGCATCACTCCCAACAGTTTGTTAATGGGAAACTTAAAAAAAAAAAAAAGAAAACCGAAAGCGGGATAAAGGGAGCACCAGGCGGATCTCCGGTTTGGGCCCAGTAGACCAGTTGCCAATGGAATAGAGCTGAGAAGATGGACTCCAGTGAGGGATGTGCTGCCAGGGACTCTGAGCCTCCACTTTTTCATGTGTCACAGCAGGTTTATGGAGCATTCGAAAAAAATTAATTAAATATTCACAACTAATGCATTGGTGTTGTGGACTAAATAAAATATGCTGTAGCTTGTGCTCCTGTGCCCAGTGTTTCTCATGGAGGGCTTCCCTTTCAATAATTTACTAAGAAAATAAGCTGTGGTGTTGTTTAAGAATCATGGCTTCTTATTCTTTTCCATACTAATGTATGTATTTTGTATTTTATTTAGAGCGTATCGCCTTCTTGATGTGGGTCTTGTTTGAATTTCATTCACTTGCACTAAACCTTTCTCAGTTTCACTCATTCTGTTTGTTATATAGTGCCCCCTTCAGTATAAATTACTGACCCAACAAGCTTGCAATGCATAACATTCTCAAACCCACTTAATCAATTTCAGGGGCAGCACTGGGCACCAGTCTACAATACAGAACGTTCAATGAAATAAGAATGCAGACACTACGGTGTGTGGTAAGGGACCCACTATCTAGGACAGGGCACCAGACATTGATAAAACAGAGAAATCAACTAAAAGGATTTTGTCTAGGGGCAAAACATGCATGGCCATATGAGACAATTATGTAGGTAACTTACTGTAAATGTGATCTGCACAATTGTTACAAGAAAAGAAGGAATACCTCTGAAGACACATTTTTATCTTTACTATGTATAAACAAACATTATAATAGAAATACATTTAAGGATGGACAAGACAATAATATTTTCAGTAATCCATACAAGGCCTGAACCCTTTTATTCCATGTTATAGGATTGCCACTGGGGAGGGATTTTGTCACTTTAAGGCAGGTACCATTTCTGGATGGAGAGGTAATCCATTGAGTGGCATATTCATGCACAGCAAACCGCAGTAACTGACACATCTATGTGTTGTCCTGTACAGTATGATCCAATTTTAGGAGCTCACAGGCAGAAAGGGCAAAACCCACCCTGGCAGTATCCGGTGAAAGGGAGGATATGGCACTACTCCATCTCTTGGCACACTAACACACACGTTACCTCAGCAGACCGTGTAATGTGTGGGTGTGAAGGAGACCTGTGATGGTGCTAGTGTGGATGGAGATGCACACGGTCATTTAAACTGTCAGGTACGAGTAGAGCAGAAACAGACAGATCCAAAAGTCAGAGATAATGTAGTATTAGTTTATTTATTCCCTTGCCAAGTTCCAAAATAAAGCAGAATATTTACATTACAGAAAAATATATGCTCAATAGTTGTTTAGTTTCTTAAATTTTAAAAATTTAAATTTACTTTGAACTCTGAGAATTAAATGTCATTAAGTAATTAAATTGAATACTTTTTTTCTCTGAGTGGAAAAGTACAAAATGTATCATTTGTTCTTATATTCTTCTAACAGAATGTCTCCATATCTGCACTTTGCAGACAGAGCGTTATATGGTTGTGGTATCACTGTATCATGACTCGTGTGGCACAAAAACATAAAAAAAACACTTTATAGAGACATCATAAAGTGCCATTAAGTTTATTCAATTTTAGTAATAATGGGAAGAATGGGTTCGCTTCCTGGGTCACACCTGAGTGGAGTTTGCAAGTTCTCCTCGTGTCTGCGTGGGTTTCCTCCGGGTGCTCCGGTTTCCTCCCACGGTCCAAAGACATGCAGGTTAGGTGGATTGGTGATTCTAAATTGGCCCTGTGTGTGCTTGGTGTGTGGGTGTGTTTGTGTGTGTCCTGCGGTGGGATGGCATCCTGCCCAGGATTGGTTCCTGCCTTGTGCCCTGTGTTGGCTGGGATTGGCTCCAGCAGACCCCCGTGACCCTGTGTTTGGATTCAGCGGGTTGGAAAATGGATGGATGGATGGATGGATGTGTTAAAAAGAACTCACAGATCCTGTTTTTTTTTTTAAAGTGTTAAACAGAGGCATCGCTATTTGATGTGTTCACCTGATCCTATTGTACTTGGTAAGGCACGAGTCTGCCTACGGTAAACTAGCTCTTAATGAGCAAAATGAGCACAGCAATGGAAAAAAAATGCCAAGATGAAGAAGACGAAAAAAAGTGCACTGCTACAAATGGAACAGGGCTACATTTGTTACAAAATAAAACATTTATATCATATAGCATGTGTCTATGGCAAACATTTCCCCAAAGTAGTTTATGTATAAGCTATATAATTCAATTGCTCACATTCTTTGTACAGATGGAGAACAGGTGGGTAGAATGATTTTAAAGTGTGTGTTTTGTACAGCTTTGTGGTACAAATCATTCTGCAGTATTTTACACAGGTGTCCTTTGTCATTTGGGAGGTCGGTACTTCATTAGAACACTCTAGACGAGAACAGGCCATTCAGCCCAACAAAGCTTGCCAGTCCTATTCACTTATTTCTTCCAAAACAAAAAAACAAGTCGAGTTTTGAAAGTCTGTAAAGTCTTACTGTCTACCACACTACTTGGTAGTTTATTCCAAGTTTCTATCGTTCTTTGTGTAAAGAAAAACTTCCTAATGTTTGTGCGAAATTTACCCTTAACAAGTTTACAACTGTGTCCCCGTGTTCTTGATGAACTCATTTTAAAATAACAGTCTCGATCCACTGTACTGATTCCCTTCATAATGTTAAACACTTCAATCATGTCACCTCTTAATCTTCTTTTGTTTAAACTGTAAAGGCTCAGCTCTTTTAATCTTTCCTCATAATTCATCCCGTGTAGCCCTGGAATCAGCCTAGTCGCTCTTCTCTGGACCTTTTCTAGTGCTGCTATGTCCTTTTTGTAGACTGGGGACCAAAACTGCACACATTACTCAAGATGAGGCCTCACCAGTGCATTATAAAGGTTGAGCAGAACCTCCTTGGACTTGTACTCCACACATTGTGCTATATAACCTAACATTCTGTTAGCCTTCTTAATGGCTTCTGAACACTGTCGGGAAGTCGATAGCTTAGAGTCCACTATGACTCCTAAAGCCTTCTCATAAGGTGTACTCTCGATTTTCCGACCGTCCATTGTGTATTCAAACCTAACATTTTTACTTCCTATGTGTAATACTTTACATTTACTGACATTAAATTTCATCTGCCACAAATCTGCCCAAGCCTGTATGCTATCCAAGTCCTTCTGTAATGATATAACGGATTCCAAATTATCTGCCAATCCACCTATCTTGGTATCATCTGCAAATTTAACCAGCTTGTTACTTACATTCCTATCTAAAGCATTTATATATATATATATATATATATATATATATATTTATATATATATATATATATATATATATACAGTATATAAAGTTGTAAATCAGAATAGATTTGGGGTTAATCTTAAGAAAGCACAGGAGCTAGGAGTCTGAAATGTGAACAACATTCAGATATTTCCTATAATTAGGGAAATGCTACAGTCATCATTCTGTTAGATTTAAGCACAGACTTTGACACCACTGACCACACCATTCTATACAGTAAATGATACTAATTTTGCCTTAAAAGTGACAAAATCCTATAACATGTTAGCTGGGATAAATTGATTAGACATTTGGTGAATTATTGAAAATATCATTGTCATGTCCATTTTTAAATGTATTTCTATCATAATGTTTGTTTATACATAGTGAAGATAAAATGGTATTGTGCACATGCTCATAAAACTTCCACCAAAAGGCAGACAACAGTAAATAACAAGTACATTAACTGCATTTTTGAGAGTAGATGAAAGAAAGATCAGCAAAAGTAGCAAAGGGTCAGACATGCCAAGAAGACCATGCAATAATAAAATGACTAGGATCAAAAAGAGAGGTGGTTCTGTGACCAAAAATAACTAAGCAAGAAATCAGCAACTTTTAATGTATCCGAGAACCCATAACCAAAATAAACACAAGAATTCTGACATAGAATCCAACAGCTTGAACACCATCTTTTATAGAAATGTCAGGCATCTTGAAGCGTCAAGTTACACGACACAGTAATCAGCTTCATTGCCAGCAACAAAATGGCAACCACTGTACACATTTGATCAGAAAATGGCAGCAATATCCTTAATCAAAAAAGATGTTTATTAACTGACTGTTGTGGCCCAGTAATGTTTCCTTCCACTGTCCAAAGACATGCATGTAAGGTATGTGTGTTTGCCCCATGATGGACCGACACCCACTGCTAGCTGGAATAGACTCCAGCCTAGGGGGACATTGGCCTGGATTAAACAGGTTAGAGAATGACACAAGTCTACTTCTTCTTCTTCTTCTTTCGGCTGCTCCCGTTAGGGGTTGCCAAAGCAGATAATCTTCTTCCATATCTTTCTGTTGTGGACGAAAAAGACACACTGAAAAGCAGGCAGATAATATTTTCTCAATTCTCTTGTTTATTCATTCGGAGTCGCAGTAAGTAGAGATTCAAAAGAGCATAACTTGTTGCCGCAAAGCTCAATTGAACCCTGATCAAAAGCCAGGAGGGGTTTTTTATACTTCAGCATTTCATGATTAATTAGACAGAAAGAACATCCTTATCAAAACAGTAAAGTTAAACAATATGTCTGTTGGGCTAAGCATTATCTGTGTTCTCAAAGCTAAGCACAGGAGAGACACCTTTGCATAAACTACATGTACTTTCTGCAGCCTTGTGACCTTGTCCCTGAAACATTCACTCTGAGAGAGGAGAAAACAAGAAACAGCTTACATTTTATTCATCTGGACACTATTTCTCCTGAACCCTGGAATAACATATTTTTGTTAGTTCATAAGCCAAAGCGTCTCTCACTGGCAAGTTACAAAATAGTTATTATAAAAATTCTAATTTACTAAACACACAAAATACATGGTGCTGAGGAGAACATTCTTCTTCTACACTGTCCTCTGCATCTTGTTCTGTCACACCCATCACCTGCATGTGCTCTCTCATCACATCCATAAACCTTCTCTTAGGCCTTCCTCTTTTCCTCTTCCCTGGCAGCTCTATCCTTAGCATCCTTCTCCCAAAATATACAGAGCATCTCTCCTCTGCACATGTCCAAACCAACGCAATCTCGCCTCTCTGACTTTGTCTCCCAACTGAGAAAGACACAAATTTACAAGTTACCAAAATTATTCTTGTAATATTGAAACAGATGGTAACAAAATACAGTTAGTAATTGTCTCAGAGTGGATTAATTTGCATACAGCATTGGCATTATTGATGACACTACTGTGTCCTTTATCATTTACATTACTGCACTAATGTTGGTTTAACTGATGGCTAATCTACCTTAATAACAGAAAAATGTCTGTCACATGGTACATGATATGGGATTTGTAAAAGCAGTGCCAATGTTTGTCATGCGTCATCTGTTGGATTGAAAAATTCAGTGCATTTTATTACTTAATGCATTACAAAATACATTCCAATAGATGGTGCACTGCAAACATTAATGCTGAATATGTCAAACAGAGAGCAACTGCCTGCCAGAAATCTACTTATTCACCTTAATAAAAGAACAAGTGTCTGTGTATCTATGTGTCTGTCTGGTTGCCAGGGTTAGGAAGAAAGATTTAAATGTAGGCAAAAACATGTAGAATAATGACCAGAAAAATAAAAAATTATAATGAAAATACTAAATAAGTTTCTAAAAATAAGGACATTGGTCTTATGGGCCTATTCTGTTGTCCAACTTTCTTGCACCTGCCCAGGCGACATGAATGAGGTTTATAGCTGTAATGATAAACGAACATGCATGTTGGAAAACCAAAGCCCTGACACAACTTGGCTGGAGTCACTAAACCAGGAAATGAGGTAGCGACCACTGCCACAATTTCCCAGCAAAACACTTTAATTATAAGAGTGGTCATTTCGGCCAGCGACGCTAAGATGAAGCAGTAAATATGGGCAGCTCAATTCTGAAGAGGAAAGGATAGCTCGAAGGAAAGAAATCGAGTGCGTATTATTATATGAGACCAAATGGACAACCCATGTATGAAATAAAACCGCACGATGATTACTTAGATTTCAGCCTGTCTTAAACGGCTGGCACAGCTAGTATGACATAAATGTTTCTTGCACTTGTTAAGCCGAGTATAAAATCCTCCTTTTTTTTTTTTAAACGGTTTTCTCCCATTTGCCTTACTGACCTAGTTAATGTTTGTGCTCCATGACATACTGTATAATGTAATGTCAAAACGCAGGCTTACTTAAAATGTCAAAAATATAGAAAACTATTATAGGTGACAGTTCTTTTTTGGGCCAAAAAATGGATTTGTGAAATTTAGAGAGACCTTATTGTTTTCGGCATTTATTTTTCTCATAGTGTCTTCTGGAACAAGCTGCTACTCAGGCAGTTCATGTTGCTTTTCTCCTAACGTGTTGCTCATGGCACAGATGACTTCAGATACACAAGTATAATTTCACTATCGTAAATTTATGTGACAAATCAATTTGAACTGGAACTGTGAAAAACCTGCAGTTACGCTGGAAAAGAATGAAGTTGTATTCCCACTATGCAGATAACTTGAGTGTAACCTGAAGGAACAGCTCAATACATGCAGAGTTTCTCTTAGCCTTCACATTCCGCACATGATGAACAGTCCAGCTATGAAAGAAGAAGCACTGCTTAGTGACAGATCTGGGTAATTTTGACTCCTGCTTAATAATTAAGACAATGACAGAATGCAGTGGGGAGGCGTGGTGGCCTCATGGATCCAGGGTGCTAATCTCACTTTGTGAAGTTTGCATGTTCTCTTCTTGTCTGTTTGGGTTTCCACCCAAGACATTAGGTTTAGGTCAGTTCTACTGTGTGTGAGTGTGGGTGTGTCTGTGAGTTACCTCAGTGATGGACAAGTGCCTCCTCCATTTCTGTTTCTTGCCAGGATTGGCACTGGCTGTCGCTTTTATTTAAAAACTATCCGTCCCCCGCAGCTCTGCTCACGTAGTAGTGAAACAGGACAGACTTTAAAAATCAATAAACAAAAAGTTATCGCTAGGTAAGTGGAGGTTAGGTACACTCCAAAACGCAGAGGTAGGCCAACTCCCCACTCCTGACGTCACACTCCCCCCTCCCCTTGGCCCGCAGCCTCTGTCTTGGATTAGCATGAATTTTTCGCTCCTGCAAGAGAATTATGATGTTTAGCACGATGAAATAAGTCGCAAAATCAACCGGAATGTTCAAGCAAATTCTAGAAAAAAACCCAATCTAAATCTGTTAAGTACTTCTCTCGTTTGATGCCTAAGCAGAGATAAGGAACTCCCCAAGGCTGGCATATGAGTGAGGAGGGCCCCCGGCCCACTCCCCTAGGCCCGCTGCGTGTCTCTTGGATTCGCGCAAATAAATCCGTACCACAAGCGAACTATGATACTTAGCATGATGAGAGGGGTCGCAAAATCAACCGGAATGTTTAATCAAATTCTAGAAAAAAGCCTGATCTAAATCCATTAAGTAGTTCTCTCAGTCGCTAGCTAAGATATGCCCCGAGGCTGGTGTGAGAGTGGGAAGGCAACACCCCCCTCCCCTCGGCCCGGTGTGTCTCTCTTGGATTTGCACAAATAAATCGGTACCGCAGGTGAACTATGATACATAGCGCAATAAGAGTGATTGCAAAATCGACTGGACTATTCAAGCAAATTATAGAAAAAAACCCGACCTAAATCTAAGTAATTCTCTCAATAAAAGCAGACAGATATACAGACAGACAGACATTGGATTTTATATATATATATATATATATATATATATATATATATATATATATATATATAGTGATATATGGCCGGCCAATACCCCCAGACCACCAGATGGAGCCCTTCCTACAGCATGGAGGTGCCCCGAATTCCAGCAGGACATCATGGACATTGGAGTTTTCCTGTACAGCCCTGCTGGATAACGTCGGGGCCACCAGGGGATGCTGCAGGGTGGCCCAGAGATTTGTATTTTCACTACAGCCTGGAAGTACGTCCCAGTCACATGGACAGAGGAAATAACGTGCTTCCGGGTTGAAGAAGAGGAGTTTTTACCTGACCCGGACGTGCTGGATAATCACATGGACTGAGGGCTCAGAAGCACTTCCGGGTCATGGACTATAAAGGACTCTGGGAAATCCCAGACCGACGAGCTGAGTTGGGAGGAAGGGTGGCAATGCGTCTGGGAGTGGAGGATTGATTATTGTATTGAGAATTGATTATTTATGAGTATTGTGGAGTGGAGGGTGCTTGGTGCACATTATTATTATAAAATAAATAATAATTGGACTTTTATCTGGTGTCTGGCATCAGGTCCGAGGGTTCAAGGGAGCGATAGCCCTCCCTATCTGTCACAGTGGCGTAGTCAGCAGGATACTCTGCCCGTCAGTTTGGCAGAGGACCTGAATAAAAAATTTCTGTGGACAGAGAACCCCAAGAGGACAGTGTCAAGACACACATGAAAAATCGCCACAACCCAATTTACCAAGTCCGTCATGGGGGAAAAAGAAGCTTAAGCAGAACAGCAGCCCAAGTGGAGGTCCTACGTTCGTCAAGGCCAATGCTTGGGATGAGCTACGGAGCGGCCACACGGATCGGGAAAGGCCTCTGGAGGAAGAATACTACAACAAGGTATGTGCTGGCGATCTAAACGATCATATGTTTAAAATAACACATTTTGTCCCGTGCACATACCTCGGAGAAGATCATCCGGAGGCTCTGCGGGAGGCAAGAGAACATCCTGAAGACGATGGTGCGCTCTCGTTAGGGCAGACAAACAAAACAAAGGACTTCCGCATGTCGGGTGTCGGCGAAGGACACGTGACCACACCTGAAGGATTGTGGGAAGGAGGAGGTCTGCGTCCTACTGCTTATGGCTGCACCCTGGAGAAAACGGACTTGGACTTTCCAAAGGGGAAGAGGGAGGCGAGCAAAGCGCCGCTCAACCCACAAAAAGGTAAGGAGGGCCGGGAAATGACTGATCAATCCGCCAACAAATTAATACAGCCGGGTCGCAGTCCGCCAAAGATGGCGACCCAGTCCTCTGAGAAAAAGAACTCCAAATCTCAGTCACCCTTGCAAAGCTCGTCAGAGCACGTGCCAGGAGCAGGCGTGCTCATTGGCTCCCAGCCGGAGGGTAAGGCTAGTGATCGCCTAAACCTACCTCCGGCTGAATTAAATAATGTTATGGACTTGTGGGAACTCGAGAAACTACTTGAGCCTGTACATAGTTTCTTATAGGTCCTGACGAGCATTAAGAAGATCATTGGGGAGCTGGGAGCAGCGGCCAAAGTGCCTTTAAGAAAGGTGGATGAGTACCTACAGCGATTTGGTCGGGAGTCTCCCATCATGATTAATTCGGTGGTACAGGTAAGCGAGACCCGAACCGTATATAATAGAGGGACGCAGTGTGAACCGGGCCCGCGATTAATTAGTAGCGGGTACCAAGTTACCGCAAGCCCTACAAGAGAGTCAGGAACAATGACCGAGGGGGCGGGGGAAGCATCGATTGAGCCGGAGCAGCTGAATAGTGCTGTCTCCCGGAGCGATGCAGTGCTGAAGACGCCACCACCGGTCATTTGCAAATAAAAGGGGATTCAGACAGTAAAGGGGCTTTCTCATACACATAGAGAGACCCAAACTGTGGATAAACTCCAGATTAAACAGGAGATCCCAAAAGAGAAACGGGGGTCTCCTGACAACATAGAAAAGAGAGCTGAGAGCTGAAGAGCTGCTCTGGAACCCTTCTCAGCAGAAAAAGGAGTGGAGCCATTTCCCGAATGTTTCCAGTTCCACAGAGGGATAGTAGCAGGAGGACAGAGGCAGTGTTATGGATGCCGACGGCCGGGCCACATTTGGCAAAATTGTCCTTGGAGAACAGGAGCTAAGGTGTCTCACTGGTTTAATATTCCCCCTAGGTTCTCCAGGGAATACGATACAAGAAATAGCCAAGGTCCGACCAGAAACTCCTCCTGGAGGAAGACAAACCTCGCGGGACTGGACGCATCGAACAATGGTTCTACACTGAGGAGGGAGTACTGTGATATATGGTCGGCCATTCATCCCGGCCAATACCCCCAGACCACCAGATGGAGCCCTTCCTACAGCATGGAGGTGCCCCGAATTCCAGCAGGGCATCATGGACATTGGAGTTTTCCTGTACAGCCCTGCTGGATAACGTCAGGGCCGCCAGGGGACGCTGCAGGGAGGCCCGGAGACTTGTATTTTCACTACAGCCCAGAAGTACGTCCCAGTCACATGGACAAAGGAAATGCTGTGCTTCCGGGTTGAAGAAGAGGAGTTTTTACCTGACCCGGAAGTGCTGGATAATCACATGGACTGAGGGCTCAGAAGCACTTCCGGGTCATGGACTATAAAGGACTCTGGGAAATCCCAGACGGAGGAGCCAGAGTTGGGTGGGAGTGTGACAGAGCTTCTGGGAGTTGGAGGATTGATTTATTGTTAATATTGTTTATTGGATTGTATTGGACAATTGTGGTGTGTGCGGTGCTTTGTGCACTATTATTGAAGAAAATATTAAAAAAGAATCTTTTTTTGCTTTTAAATGTGTGTCCTGGACGTCTGTCTGGGGGGTTCAATGGGACACTATTGAGCGTTATTCCACAATATATTTATATATGTTTTATATATATATATATATATATATATATATATATAGAGAGAGAGAGAGAGAGAGAGATGATGTTTTCTGCCAAAAAGATCTCCATCCATTTTCACATCATCTCCTTCCAGACTAAGATGATCATAAACACATATGATGTACACATTTACCAACACTGGGCATGAGTGCGTCTTTGACGGGTTGGTATCTCCGGTGGCTAGGGAACATATTGCAGACCTGTAGCAACCGGTAAATGATTTGCCTTTTGAACATGTAAGCAGCAGTCAAACTGTACAAAACACAATTTAGATGCATATCAGGTAAGCAATAAAACAAAGCTTCTATGTCTGCCGTGTTGGAATATGGTGTCTTTCATGAAGAAAGAACAACAAGGGAATGAGAGATTGTGATGAACAGGATCCAATCAGAGACAGGCTACGTAATAAGCTTGAACCAATCACATTGCGTTTAAAGTGTGCCTTTTCACCCGTCTACATTACAATGCTGAGGTGGTGTTTTCAGAGGTTTATGGCTCTGGAGAGCATTTTCAAAGTCTTTATGAGTTGAAAACGCTGGGGTAGTGTGGAAGAAAGGCAAAAACAGAGACAAATTTTTTTTTTTTGTTCTTTATTTCGTCTTATACAATTTCTTGTATTAGGAATTTGTTAGTTTTCGCATACCCCTTGGGGTCAGAGCGCAGGGTCAGCCATTGTACAGCGCCCCTGGAGCAATTACAGGTTAAGGGCCTTGCTCAAGGGCCCAGCAGAGTAGGATCTCTTTTGGCAGTGACAGGGATTTGAACCGGCAACCTTCTGGATACCAGCGCAGATCCTTAGCCTCAGAGCCACCACTCATTTTAAAAAAACATAGAAAACATAGTGGTGTGGACGGGGCCTAAGCGGGTTTCAGAGGTCATGTAATGAGTCGCTGCTTGTCTGTTTTAATTGAAGTAGTTTTTCCACACTAAGCAGGCTTTAACTGTAGAAAACCGAACACATCAATGTAATACATGGGTTGTCTTTAAAACGTTAAGAAGCTAAAACTCTCACATCACAGTGACTAGATAACTGATTAATTACTGCTAAAATCCAACATGTTAATTACTTTACTGAAGCCCATCAATCTTTATTTTGTATAGTGCCATTGATTGGTAGCAATCCCTCAAAAGTGCTTTATTAAGCAATTCACATTTCAGGGTGAAAACCTTCATCAATACTGGCAACCTGACCAATGAGGAGTCCGACATTTTGGCATCAATAACCTTGTTTCCTGGGCCCAGTATTTTGACAGAAAGCAATTAATTAGGCGCAGTCCTGGATCTCACTTGGAGGCTCCGACTTGAAAGCCAGACAGGATTTAGTGAGGCAGGCACAAATCATATTGAGCTCGAGAGTCTCCCAATAAATCTGTAATGTAATGTAAAAGTCAACAAGTAGGGAGTTGCCAAGGGGCCCGGGAAGCCTGAGGACACGTGAGTGGTTTATATGGGTCGCAGAATGTCTGTGTCTACGCTATATAGTATATCTAATTCAGACTGTGGCAAAATGACGCAGAAATGGTAATCCAGATTGCATGGTAAAGGGGGCCGTCACCCCTCTGCTTTTTAATTCAGCGGCCTTTACTATTTACTGTCAGAGCGCTTAGAACTTTATATACATAAATTATATTAAACACACTGTATTGCTATAGGGCGGCACGGTGGCGCAGTGGGTAGCGCTGCTGCCTCGCAGTTGGGAGACCTGGGGACCTGGGTTCGCTTCCCGGGTCCTCCCTGTGTGGAGTTTGCATGTTCTCCCCGTGTCTGCGTGGGTTTCCTCCCACAGTCCAAAGACATGCAGGTTAGGTGGATTGGCGATTCTAAAATTGGCCCTAGTGTGTGCTTGGTGTGTGTTTGTGTGTGTCCTGCGGTGGGCTGACGCCCTGCCCGGGTTTTGTTCCTGCCTTCCCCCCTGTGTTTGCTGGGATTGACTCCAGCAGACCCCCGTGACCCTGTGTTCGGATTCAGCGGGTTGGAAAATGGATGGATGGTTGTATTGCTATATTGTTGTTTTTGCCATTCATTATTTATGATTTTTATACTTTCAAGTTTACTGTCATGTTGTACACAGTACAATGAAATTCTTGGTTGCAGGTCTCCTCAGGATAGTGACAGCCTTATAGTACCAACTAAAGCCACAGCCTGGCACACTGCGTTATTAACATGGCTCATCTGAGGTTACTTCTCAATACGGAATTTGGCAGTTAAGGGGAAGTGCAGTCAAGACTAAAGCCAGGCAGCACTTCTTTACGCAAAGAGTTGTGGGACTCTGGAACAAACTACTGAGGTTGAAGCAGAAATCTTAACAATCTTTAAGAAGAATCTGAATGCGATATTAGGACAGCTGAGGTATTAGCTAAACAAACGGGCTAATAACATCTAATAACATCACGAGTTTCCTGCTGTTGCAGAAGTTGCTGGTAGTTTGTGTGTATATTTGTTAGTGTGCGATGTTGCAGCAGTCATCTTATTTAATGAAATGAAACATTTTAAGAAAGCATTTGCACTTTGTTTTAAAAGGAGGCTGAAAAATCAAATCTTTAATCTTAAATAAATGTGCCAGAACAGAAAAAAAAGCCTTTAACACTGTGCCTGCCTTTTCAGCTTGGATGTACGATTCTTTCTGTTTAGTGTGTGGCCTTGAGCTGTCGCTGACTACTAGATTGTCCAGCGTCTTTCTTAATCTCTGCCAGTCACTTGCACACTACGATAGATCTGCTTAGTTTAATTTAGAGGTGCATTTGCCCAAAATAGCAAAAAACTAACAAGACTGGACCAGGGTAACCTTACAATGAATGTGTTTTGCTACACGCTTCCCAAAATGGCTCAATGATTCCTTCATTTGTTACAAGAACAACTGAAGGAGTCTGACAGGAGCTGAAGAGCAGGGCTTTGATGAGATGGGACGGGCAGCCAGACGTATTATGATACAGGTCAAGTAGAAACATAACATTGGAATAATGTGGGGGATGATGAAGAGGCCCATGCCCTACAGGTGGGGGGGCAAAAGAACTAACAGATCAGTTCACCCAAATTACTCCTGCCAACAATGGGTACCAAGAACACAGCATTGCAGGGGGCATACACACACCTGCACATTAACACATGTGGGGCCATTTTGGAGGCACAAGTTGACCTGACATAATTGTATTGGGATGTGGAAGGTATCTGGAGTAACCTGAGAAAGACTCAAGCAGCCATGTGGAGCACCCCTCAGGATTTGTGAGGCCACCCTACTCGAGTGATGGTGAGGGCTTGATGAGAAACTGAGGACTGAACCAGGAGAACTGGGGGCTGGCAAGGGCATCATTACACTGGGTAATCCTCCTAGCCAGGACATTCCCAAGGACTTATGTGATGTTTGTCTGCTAAAAGAGCTCAATCACGTACAGTAAGTGAGTTGGTTTTGGATACTGGAAAGCATGCATTCTTCATAAATCCTAGAATTACAGAACTCAAAGGCATATTTTAGTGCACAGGAGTCAAACTTGGACCCCGCACTGGTTGCAGGTGTTATGACCTTGAGAGTTGCAAAGCACACAAGTCCCAAAAAATACTCGAAATGCCCTCTTTTGGGGGGAGGAAATAGTGTCAAAAAGCTGATTATAGTCCCACAAAGGACAAGCAACTTAGAATCTTTATAAATAAAAGTTTTACTTTCAGAATTAAGCAGTGAAGCTCTCAAGCGTAAAAAAAAAAGGCACAACAGGGAATGTCTGAAAAGGCAAAGGCAATCCCAGGCAAACAAAGTCAAAAAACAGAGCACAGACGTCCAAAAATGCCATCACAAGCACATCCAATGAACCGCAAGGGACTCTGGGTTGCACCCTCTTTTATAGGACTGAGGGCAGTTCTCTTGGAGGACCCCACACAGAACACAACAGAATACACATGGACATAGAGAAGCTAAACAATCAATACTGTTAACATAAAAACAGCATGTGAATCCCATCAAGGGGAGAATCCGGGCTGAACCTCAACAGTTTTCGGAATTAGTAAACAATTACTGCTGCTAAGGGCACATATTTCTTCAGTTGACTGAGCTGTACTTTACGATTCAGAACCAGTAATTGTTTCTGGTTTTCTTAATCTGCCACTCAAAGTGACTCAACAGATGACAAGATAACAAGGGGGTCTCAAACTCCATTCCTGGAGGGGCACCATTTTCACTCCACCCAGGTTCTTATTAAAAGCTAGTCCTTGTATTTAATGGACCCTGTTGGTAACTTGTCAGTGTGCTTCTTCTTCCACAACAGACATTCACTTCTTTCTTTTTAAGTATTTAATGGAAGCAGATATTGTTTGATGGGCACAAACGGATTCAAGTTACCTGGCCTTCTTTTGGCTCACTTTACATCTCTTTATTGTTTGGCTAACAGTAAAGAAAAAAAACAAACATTTAAAAGTCCTGAACTTTCAAGAGGAAGTCTGCTAAAAGACAGCGGTTCCATTACCAGCAGTAACCGGCTACAAATGAATTGACAGGAACAAAATCCTGCGTCCACTACAGTCGTCCAGGATCGGAGTTTGACACCCCTGTCTCAGGGCTTTTAAGACCCCCGGAGGAAGGCTTCCCAGTGACATGGCCATTGAGATGCCACCTCTGCCCTCTCTGTTGTCATCAACAATCAAGCCTTCCCCTCCGTATTCTAACTGAGCACCCACAGGTATCCCAGTTCTGTCGGCTTCTTAAATTGCCTCCTAAATTGTGCCTCCTTATTCAAGCCTCGGTTTCACTTGACAGTTTAATGAGACCGGTTACTTAGGGTCTCCCCTTGAAGATAAAAGGCCCCAGCCATCCTCCGCAGTTTTCTGACAGCTCTCATTCTCAGGGTGCAGATTGTTCCTTTTTCCCCTGTGCATTACATTTTCTCTGCACCGTAATTCCCGGTGACAATGGCCTCTAAGCACTCGCATGTAGTTTTCACAAATGGCCGCATGCAGAATCCTCCCACGTACACCCTCATCAGTCGGGCTGAATGGATTCTTTTCTTTAATGCACTCTCTTTATATCACCAGGCTAGTGGAATTACTATGAGAACTAAAGTGGGCTTCTATCCAGGTGGGCTGGGTAGAAATGCACTTCTTTATTTCACATTAGAGCTGTACAAGCAATGCCACAACAAACATGGGGGGCATCAATCATGTCAGAGGCCAGCTGAAGGGACATCCGAGCGTGACTTTTAAGTGATGCACCATTGTGCTGTCCTCCCAGCACTTACAGTATGTTAGCTTGGGGTGCCAACATATAAATCAAGTAACCTGTAGAGGGGCCATGAGAGAGCACAATGGGCGACATCCACTTTGTAACAGGAAAAGGAGGTTCTGCTGTGATGTGACCAAAGCACAAAGCTTGGTGAATCCTGTAACTTTGTAACCACGGACCACCTTGTGACTTCATCACCTTGGTTGAAAGGCTGATTTTATGACATTCACAATTTTAAATATTCCACACTTGTACACTGCATCCAGAAAGTATTCACAGCGCATCACTTTTTCCACATTTTGTTATGTTACAGCCTTATTCCAAAATGGATTAAATTCATTTTTTTCCTCAGAATTCTACACACAACACCCCATAATGACAACGTGAAAAATGTTTACTTGAGATTTTTGCAAATTTATTAAAAATAAAAAAATTCAGAAAGCACATGTACATAAGTATTCACAGCCTTTGCCATGAAGCTCAAAATTGAGCTCAGGTGCATCCTGTTTCCCCTGATCATCCTTGAGATGTTTCTGCAGCTTAATTGGAGTCCATCTGTGGTAAATTCAGTTGGTTGGACATGATTTGGAAAGGCACACACCTGTCTATATAAGGTCCCACAGTTGACAGTTCATGTCAGAGCACAAACCAAGCATGAAGTCAAAAGAATTGTCTGCAGATCTCCGAGACAGGATTGTCTCGAGGCACAAATCTGGGGAAGGTTACAGAAAAATTTCTGCTGCTTTGAACGTCCCAATGAGCACAGTGGCCTCCATCATCCGTAAGTGGAAGAAGTTCGAAACCATCAGGACTCTTCCTAGAGCTGGTCGGCCATCTAAACTGAGCGATTGGGGGAGAAGGGCCTTAGTCAGGGAGGTGACCAAGAACCTGATGGTCACTCTGTCAGAGCTCCAGAGGTCCTCTGTGGAGAGAGGAGAACCTTCCAGAAGGACAACCATCTCTGCAGCAATCCACCAATCAGGCCTGTATGGTAGAGTGGCCAAACGGAAGCCACTCCTTAGTAAAAGGCACATGGCAGCCCGCCTGGAGTTTGCCAAAAGGCACCTGAAGGACTCTCAGACCATGAGAGAGATGGTCTGATGAGACAAAGATTGAACTCTCTGGTGTGAATGCCAGGCATCACGTTTGGAGGAAACCTGGCACCATCCCTACAGTGAAGCATGGTGGTGGCAGCATCATGCTGTGGGGATGTTTTTCAGCGGCAGGAACTGGGAGACTAGTCAGGATAAAGGGAAAGATGACTGCATCAATGTACAGAGACATCCTGGATGAAAACCTGCTCCAGAGTGCTCTTGACCTCAGACTGGGGCGACGGTTCATCTTTCAGCAGGACAACGACCCTAAGCACACAGCCAAGATATCAAAGGAGTGGCTTCAGGACAACTCTGTGAATGTCCTTGAGTGGCCCAGCCAGAGCCCAGACTTGAATCTGATTGAACATCTCTGGAGAGATCTTAAAATGGCTGTGCACCGACGCTTCCCATCCAACCCGATGGAGCTTGAGAGGTGCTACAAAGAGGAATGGGCGAACCTGGCCAAGGATAGGTGTGCCAAGCTTGTGGCATCGTATTCAACAAGACTTGAGGCTGTAATTGCTGCCAAAGGTGCATCGACAAAGTATTGAGCAAAGCTGTGAATACTTATGTACATGTGATTTCTCAGTTTTTGTATTTTTAATAAATTTGCAAAAACCTCAAGTAAACTTTCTTCACTTTGTCATTATGGGGTGTTGTGTGCAGAATTCTGAGGAAAAAAAATGAATTTAATCCATTTTGGAATAAGGCTGTAACATAACAAAAGGTGGAAAAAGTGATGTGTTGTGAATAGTTTCCGGATGCACTGTATAATCAAAATTTAGGGTCACAGCTGGTGGAGCCTAACTCTGTAGTTTGAACTCAAGGCAGAGGCTGACTAAGCAGAGGACACATACACACACTCATGCACATCATGGAAATCTGAAGTCCATGAAAATACAAGGATGACATGCAAAGTCCATACTAACACTGACCAGGCTGAGATTCGGACCCTGTAGCTGTAACTTTTGGGGTTTGCAGATTCTCAAGGCTACCTGTCATTGAGTTTCTCAAACACTAAGATTACATTGATACGTACACCGTACATTACTTAGTCATTTTTGACTGCTATTTCCAACTTTTCTTTCATGTTGATGTTCATTTTCAGTCCAAGGCACTTCATCAATTGCTGTGGCCGGAAGTCTTATGTCATGGGAAACAAGGCAAAGATCCTTGCCTTCTGGAGAGAGAACTGACAGCACCTCAGGAAGTCTCATTTGCTCCGTGTTGGTATAGCTCAGTCTTGGGAGGGCTTCTTACTTGAATCTGGCCTGGTCTGGCCACCGTTTGGGCTATGGCAGCTCTACATTGTGTTAAGTAATAGATGTCTGCTCTTGCCCAGTGTGCACTGAGTTTATACCAAGCAGAGGACACTCTGGGAAACAGTACAAGAGGACTGAAGGTGGAAAAGGATAACAAATAGATGGCAACTGAGAGGTTGATGAGAAGGAATCAGGCCATCCAGCCTTCCTATCCAGGTGAGATCCTTGCAGTTAGGCTTACACAGAGCACACTGGGGCCATTGTGTTTCTCAACCACTAAGTAGAGACACACTTTTGGGTCCTTGGTCCTGAGCTGCCACTGCTAGGTCATGAATTGCTATTGTTTATAATGCTAGTAGGTCAAGGTGGGTCGCCATTCTGATGTTTATGCTTAATTCACCAAGGGTGATGTCTCAACCCCACCACTCTGTTGATCATGCTCATCTGATTAAGGGGGACCACGCTCCCCATTTCTGACAATGGCAGACAAGAACCCAAATGATCACACTCGATTCATCATGGGTGACAACCCCCAAAATGGGTCGCAAAGACACTGGGGGAAAAAGTGGGTTGTGACACAAGAACGGTTGAGAAACACTGCTTTATACTGTCAGATGGTAGCAGTAGCAGTACTGGAGGACTGGAAAGTTGGCAAATGTGACTCCAATTTTCAAGAAAGACAAAACAGTAATTACAGACCAATGTCTTACTTCTGTAAAATAAATTAGAAGAGCACCTGTATGGAAATGGCATACTAAATTACAGCCAGCATGGGTTTATGAGAGGAAGATCTGCCAGACCAATCTTGTAGATTTTTTTGAACAAACAACTGCAATAGTTAACAAAACCAAAGCACATGACATAATTTACTTAAGACTTTCAAAGAGCATTTGATACAGTCCCATACCGGAGATTAATTCTAAAACTAGAAGATGTAGGAATCAGAGATAGCCCATAAGTTGGTTGACTGGCATGCTGCACATGAAACAAGGTCATCAGTGGAGTCCCTTAGGGGTCTTTCCTGGGTTTCATACTGTTCATGATTTATTTTAATGACACTGATTTTGGTATAAGAACCTATGATAGCATAAGACTCACAGATTAGTCATTTCAACATGGAGGTAATCGGCCCCAACCAAAAGTTTAGTCCATGAAATTTCAAGCTGGTGGTTTGGTACAGGAAATGGGACAGGTTGGTGAGAGCACCACTGGCATTTGCAGATTCTTATACTACTTTTTTGCTCTAGTGTATTATGCAGTCTTTGGTCACATTAATAAACATTTGATCAATAAATGGATGAATTAAAAGTAGAATGCTACAATGCCAGTGACATGTTGGTTGGTGAGAAAATCAAATCAAGAGGAGGCAGCTACATGCAACAAGCTTGCAGGGCCCCACAGACTGCCAGAACACTAACCTGGAATACATCCAGAGCATCGAGAAATGTCCAGACTCATGGACTGGTTGATAGAGAGAGAGCAGTTTATCAGCATGGACTGATAGCTATTGGGAATATGTCTGATAATCGCTTTGAAAAAGACAGCATTAAGAGTGTTAGATACTGGGGTTAGTGAGCCATCTGAATGTCCTGGGCCTTGCGGATTGTCCTAGTCCTGAAAAAAGATGGGCGGCAAGTTTTGTATGGAATAGCAGCAGGTCATTTTTTATTATTGGGGTGAAACCAAAATTTCAGGATCGCCTATCTCAGTGCCAAGAGGAGGTCTCTGAGTTACATAGCTTGATGAGCTTGGTGGAGAGGGCAGTTTGTGGTGGAATGCTGAACATATTCACAGCCTCTTAGCAAAACAGAACTTAGCAAAACTTAGTCCTCACAGGTGGCGCAGTGGTAGTGCTGCTGCTTTGCAGTAAGGAGACTGTGGAAGATTGTGGGTTCGCTTCCCGGTTCCTCCCTGTGTGGATAGCGCTTTGAGTACTGAGAAAAGCGCTATATAAATGTAATGAATTATTATTATTTATTATTAAAACCAAAGGGTTCAAACGCTTCAGGATAACAAACATTTAAAGCATCTTCCTGAGGACTTCTGTTTGGGTCAAAGCTACAGAGCTATGGGGGTTTTTGTCACTGTTTTAATCTTAAAGGCTAAGAAGGTGCCTCCTAGCCAGGCCAGAGCATCACTTTAACAGTTGGAGCACCCATGGAGCAGACAAGAACAGATGTGTGGGGTGCCTTCCCTAAACCTACAGTGGACTATTGTACCAGGTTCTGGCACAAGCTCTGTCTGATCAAGATGCCAAGCAGTCAAACTGGTGTAGACTGGAGGACAGCAAAGCAGCACTGAGATAAAAGGTGCAATTTTGAGAGTGGACAGCCATGTCCTGCCTTGTAGATGCTGGCCATGAGTTAATGTCACCCACAGCTCTATATTTGGATTGTCCTGATACCCAACAGCAAATGCAGGATGGACTTAATTTAGTACATAACAGGAGTGGTACAAAAGTGTCCTGACTGTACAGTATAAAATGTGAGGCACTGATCTCCCAGAAAAAGAAAGGCCATCAGTGGTCCAATGTCAAGTTTTAGAAAGAATGAGAAAGGTTTACTGGAAGCACCTTCCTTCATGCCCATCAAGGCAGTCTAGTCCTAACAGCACAGTTCATCAGGGAGAGACAAACCTGAGCCCACCAGCCTCAAGTAACCTCCCCGCCATCATCTAAGGAGACAGCAACTACTTTGTGTTTTTGTTCTTTTAGACACATTTACTGTGGAGTGCAGGGGTTCAGTAATGGCCTTGGCTCCACTATTTTCCACTCCTCTTCTCTCATTACTGTTAATTGTTCCCAAATTATTCTGGAACCGAGTGGGGCAGGAAGTCCAAATGGCCAGTGGTCCTCAGCTGCTGAAACTAAGCAGTCATTTGGGGAAACTCACAGATTCCTTTGATGTCTCTTGCACTGTCACTGTGCAGAGTAGGTCTTCAGTGATTCTTAAATCTATTATTTACTGTAGTTTACAGGTTATGACTTTGGCTCATCTACTGATTAATGTAACAGTTGATTCTTTGGGCCTTCAGTTTCAAAATTTTCAATTGAAATTCTTGTACTTTGTAGACTTTTCACTTTTTCACTTTCTGCAGTTTTTTTCCATTTTGCCTACCGTTAATTCAGGCATGTTTTTAATAGTTAATTCCTTATGAGTGAGTAAAAATCACCACTAATTGTACAAAATGCATTTCAAAAAGTAAAAGAGGGAGTGAAGAAGCACTGAGCCATCACCAGGCCGCTCACACACCACCTCAGACAGCCCAAGACTTGGAAGGACTTGGCGAGAACAGATAAGCATCCGGTCAGGGAACAGATCAGGTACGTGATCCAGGCGTTTAAAAAGCAGCCGACTCAAAATAGCAAGGTACACTTAAATCAATGGCTTTCAACCCAGATTGGTTAAACAGATTAATTCAGGAGGGGCTTCATGCAGTTCAGCAGAGAAACTTACACTCAATTATCAATACAAATCAATGGAAAGGGCAAATGCATCCATGTCTGCATTCACATCTGTACACCACGCTAACCATATGAGATGGACGGACCAGACCATCTCCTTATTTGTAAACTTGTCCTCTCCAAACTATACTATAAATACTCTCAAGCACCTCATGCAGAGCAAATGATATGCTCAAAACACTGAATGAGCATACCACTGATAATGAGATGACAAGTTAAAGTTTAGGTTATGGTTCCAAGTCATAGCTGAAAAAAAATAAAAACTAGAAAAAGTTTTAATATAAAAAAAACTTAAAAACAACTCAAAACAGTACAAATAATAAACATTTCAGCTTTTATAAACTAGGAACTTTTGAACTTAGCATTTATCACAGCAAGCTCTTTGGTGCCATCTGGTGAACAAATGAGACCATAGCAGCCTCATATTTACAAGCCACAGCTCTCAGAAAGCTAGAATTTGGTGTCAGGTGTTTGTTCAGAAAATCACTGCATATTTATATAGTTTTTCAGTTTTTTTTTTACCTTAAATGTGAATTTGAAATCAGTATGATGAAACACAGGATTTCTCATAGGAAATAACATGAATAAATAATTAATATGGCAAAAACTACAAGCCAATTAATGCCTTTTAACTTGCTTCATGTATAAAAACCGAGGACTGATAAGAACATTTGGAAATGTGCCTCTCAAACGCAATTCCGGGGATCCCCTGTGACTGCAGGTTTTTGTTCTCACCAGTTTTCCATCAGTTAATCATTATACCTCACATTATACCAAACTGGTCTTAATGAATTAGCTAAGTTTTTTTGTAGTGAGAAGTCAAGCAAAATAACACCTTTAATTAGCTAACTAAAAAGACTACAATATGCAAGCGTTCGAGGCAACTCAGGCCCCTTCTACATCTTGCGTGAAGAAAGGGCCAGAGTTGCCTCGAAAGCTTGCATATTGTAATTTTTTAGATAGCCAATAAAAGGTGTTGTTTTGCTTGACTTCTCACTACATCCATAATGGCTAACAAGGAACAACACCCTAGTGCTAAGGTTGTTTTTTAAAATTCTTATGTTATTCTTTATTTGGAAATGAGCAATAGTGTGGGATTTACTTTTGTTAGAAATTTATAAATATTTGTATTTTGCTCTTGCTTTAAATGCTTTCTCTAACTTTCCTAACAATTTTCTCCCAGTTGTATCCTAATAATGATGGAGCAGGAACCTGGGCAGACACCACAGAATGGTGAAAAGCATCATGATGAGGAAGGTCTTAAAAACCAAGATAAACACTAAATTAGTCCAATATAATACACAGACATGTTTGGTACTTTCTAATAAAAAACAGCAAACCCAGGGTCATCCTTCCTGACAGACTAGAGAAACAACACCTCAATCAAGAAGGCAGCCATCCACAACACAATGTTTGTTGGGACCCCCCCCCCCCCCAACCAACACCATAACTGAACACGTGCACCTCCAATAAAGTGTGTATTTTTACTTAATAATGCTGGCCATTTCCTCACGTATAATCCTCCTATTTCTCTTTCCTAATCTTTCTTATTTATATCTGCCACTTACAATTGTTATTTTGGTCTTCTTAATGATGCTTTACCCCATTCTTTCTGGATATATTATTTGTGAATTGCTTTGTCAGATCCCCCAGGATTGCAATTCTAGTTTGAGGAACGTGTGACCACCTTGTTCAAATCCTTCAATTTTCAGGCACATTTATATGGACAACAATTGTATGATATCTTCATTAAAGTCTCTTGAAATTATTCTTCTTTGTGATTTTAACCAATACACCGAGCTGGACAAGCCAGGCCGTACTGGACCTAACAAGCTTCTTTTGAATTTATCCTAATAAAATTCCAGATGCTCCAAGCCATTTCACAATTAGAATCACCTCGAGTATGTCCTGGGTTTATCATTTAGTCTTCTGCCAGTGGGTTGTGTAACAGCCAACCGGGACGACTCTGGTTACATTTCCAAATCAGCACAGCTGGCTATTCTCAGTTGCTCCCTGAGAGAAGCAGTGATTCTCCTTTCATATTTCCCCTCCCAAGTGTGAGCTCAGAAGTTCTGCCAATCCTCACAATCTTCTTTGAGTTACCACCCAGAGCTTGAGAGTATAGCTAATGCAGATTGAGAAGTATGGGACTTAGCAACCACTTCTCCACCATCATAGTTTAGATCAGCATTTCTCAACCTTTAAGTATTTGCAACCTGAGTTTTCATAACAGTTTTATTCGTGCCCCCCCCCCCCAACGTTTTTTTGAAAGGATCCCACTAATACCAATTTGTTCTTTTTTAATTAATGATATATCATAGATGCATATATTATTATACCTACTTAACTTTTATCGACATTTATCTAACTCTATTTTTCTAGTATCAGAATGTAGTTTAAGTTAATTTGTTTTGGTTTCAATAGATGTTTTTTTTTCATATTTTTGATTCTTGTTTTCTTTTTTTCACATCTTCGCACCCCCCCTTTTTGTTACATCTCTCCCCCCTAGATTGAGAACCACTGGTTTAGATTATTATCATAACATTAAATGTGTGGGTTAATCTCAGGATTACCTCCTCCGACACTTGTGAACAAGACTAAAAGGTGGCTGATCCTCCATTTGACATGGCTGTCCATTCCTTACCTGCAGTAGAGAAGCTCTTCTTTTCTGAGAACAGGAGCATAAAGCTCAGATTTGGAGATGGTCATTCATCTCACAACTGCATCACGAGTGTCTGTAAATCATTCCAGACCACAGTCCAATGAGGCCAAGAGGTTAACATCATCTAAATAACAGCAAACATGCAAACCTTTGGTTCCTCCCAAACTGGTTACCTTCTAAACCAGGGCTGCAACTTGATGCCCTATCAGTGAACATCAAAAACAGGAGAGGTGACAAGATGCAGAGCAGTGAACCTCAGAACCCACAGTGAATGGACTTGACACCCCATACTGTTGTAATATCTTTCTCAAAA
This sequence comes from Erpetoichthys calabaricus, assembly GCF_900747795.2. NCBI lineage: Eukaryota > Metazoa > Chordata > Cladistia > Polypteriformes > Polypteridae > Erpetoichthys > Erpetoichthys calabaricus. The sequence continues at coordinate 228,701,529 of NC_041396.2, forward strand.
TACCATGGGACACACAGTCATAAGTTTTTTCAAAGTTTACAAAGCACATAGAGACGTGATTAGAAAATTCTCATACGACTTCTGTATCTGTGCAAGGACAACGAGTTGGTGCATTGTTCCTTGGAGAGGACAGAATCCACACTCCTCATCCTAAATCAGAAGTTCAATGATCAGAGTCTTCACTCCAGTATTGGCTTTCCACCATCTTGTCCTGATTTATAGATATGGGCACCAAAACTCCAGTGTTCCAGTCCCAAGATACTGCTACTGACCTCCAACCAGCACTGAAAGGACCTCTTTGCCAAAACACTCCTTCAATATACACAGCTTGATGCATTTCCACTAAAATCTCATCTATGTTGCAACATTTCAACTACAGAGGTTTTTAATTAATGCAGCACCCTCAACACAAATATGGACCCAACCAAAGTCCAAACTTCAAAACTCCAACCAAAGCATCTGGCACTGCCTTCTCCATGGAGGGCATATTCACTGGATTTAGGATTTCCACACAGACTTCCGTCGTCATGACATTATTTGTTGAGGTCAATGACTTAACAAAGTCCATTCTCCACATAGACTTTCACTTTGTCCCCAGACATTTTTTTAGGAAGCCGCTACCTGTCAGTCATGTCTAGACAGTCTCCTGCTAACACTGCTCAGAATGTATTTTTGTTTCAACAGGACAGCATCCCCTTACTGCAGGTATTCACCAATTCATCCTACAGCCACCAACAGGCTACATCTCCCTATAGCAGGGGTGGGCAGATTCAGTCCTGGAGGGCCGCAGTGGCTGCAGGTTTTTGCTCCAACCCAATTGCTTAATAAGAAACCCTTATTGCTCAAGTAACACTTCAGATTCACTTTAGTTGTCTCGCTCGTTAAGATTTTGAACCCTTATTGCTTATTTTAGTCTTAAACAGCTGTATTCTTGGTTTTTAATTGTTCCTAATTAGCAATACCATGCAAATGACAAAAGAAACCAGCATTTCTCCATTTAGCTTGTTTTCATTTACACCTGTGTGTATTTATCACGCACTATTTGGTTTAATTAAATACTTGGAAGGAAAGTGAAGAGAAAAAAGTGAAGCACTGAGAACTAGACTTCAAATCATTTGGATGATATCCTTAGAAAGGAAAAAAAAATCTAGGATATGAGAATGACCTGACATGGCAGAGTTAAAGCACTAGCAAGCCATGCAATTAAATAATTGACAAGGATTGGTTTTTAATTAAGCAACTGGGTTGGAACAAAAACCTGCAACCACTGCGGCCCTCCAGGACTGAATCTGCCCACCCCTGCCCTATAGCTTCCTCCTCTAGAGGTCTGGCGCAGACTCCATTTCCCCAACCTCTTCTGAGATGCAGATGAATCTCATTCAGAGGTGAGAGTTGATGTCATCTCAAACTGAGGTGCATTTTAGTTTTTGCCAATCTTCATGCCCCCCAAAACACTGACATACACCTTAAATACACTTGGGAAGTTTGATTAAAAAAAAAAAGGTATGTGTGGGCCAGTTGTGTCCAGGTGGCTTGATTCAGAGAAAAGGTCCAAAGGTCGGATGGCTCAATGACAACCCAACACTTGGATGTTAAATGTTTTTAAGAGACAGCCAGTGAGTGAGCGAGCAAGCGAGATGGGATCCCCACTCTCTCCTTTATCATCTAATTTACAAAAAGAGTCCTATAAATAAAAGAATTCCATATATATCCTTTCTTCTCTTTTCTGTCTGTTCCAATGGTTCTACAAGAACATTAATTTATAAAGCATGTTTTCACACAAACAATGTAGCTCAAAGTGCTTTACAAAATGAAATAAACGGAGGTTAATATAAAACATAAAGAGGCAATAATATTATATGATACGTAAAGCCACGGTTTTCAAACTGTGGTATGCATACCACTGGTGGTACTTCAAGTCATGCCAAGTGGTACTCGTGTGGTCCTTTATTTTCCACGAATCGATGTTGCTAGAATGCCAATATGTTGCATATAATCATATATAGTTTAAGTATACTACTGTAAATGCGTGGAAGACTCCAAGCCGGCTTTTATTAGCGCGGGCACCCGTTTCCTTAATTAGTTTAATATCACTTTAACATCATAATTATAGTCATTATAGTGACTTTTCTTCAAAACAACACAGGTGTAAATTAACGATTCATTGACAGTGGTACTTCAGTTTACTGGTCCTTGCGGAGTGGTACTTGTTCAAAAAAGTTTGAAAACTGTGGACGTAAAGGACATTGTGCTTACAGTTGTGCTTGAAAGTTTGTGAACCCTTTAGAATTTTCTATATTTCTGCATAAATATGACCTAAAACATCATCAGATTTTCACTCAAGTCCTAAAAGTAGATAAAGAGAAGCCAGTTAAACAAATGAGACAAAAATATTATACTTGGTCATTTATTTATTAAGGAAAATGGTTGAATATTACATATTTGTGAGTGGCAAAAGTATGTGAACCTTTGCTTTCAGTATCTGGTGTGACCCCCCTTTGCAGCAATAACTGCAACTAAACATTTCCGGTAACTGTTGATCAGTCCTGCACACCAGCTTGGAGGAATTTTAGCCCATTCCAGCTTCAACTCTGGGATGTTGGTGGGTTTCCTCACATTAACTGCTTGCTTCAGGTCCTTCCACAACATTTCAATTGGATTAAGGTCAGGACTTTGACTTGGCCATTCCAAAACATTAACTTTATTCTCCTTTAACCATTCTTTGGTAGAATGACTTGTGTGCTTAGGGTCGTTGTCTTGCTGCATGACCCACCTTGTCTTGAGATTCAGTTCATGGATAGATGTCCTGACATTTTCCTTTAGAATTCTCTGATATAATTCAGAATTCATTGTTCCATCAATGAAGGCAAGCCGTCTTGGCCCAGATGCAGCAAAACCGGCCCAAACCATGATACTACCACCACCATGTTTCACAGATGGGATAAGGTTCTTATTGCTGGAATGCAGTGTTTTCCTTTCTCCAAACATAACGCTTTTCATTTAAACTAAAAAGTTCTATTTTTGTCTCATCCGTCCACAAAATATTCATCCAATAGCCTTCTGGTGTGTCCACGTGATCTTTAGCAAACTGAAGACGAGCAGCAATGTTTTTTTGGAGAGCAGTGGCTTTCTCCTTGCAACCCTGCCATGCACACCATTGTTGTTCAGTGTTCTCCTGATGGTGGACTCATGAACATGAACATTAGCCATTGTGAGGGAGGCCTTCAGTTGCTTAGAAGTTACCCTGGGGTCCTTTGTGACCTCGCCAACTATTACTATTATTATGTTGGAGTGATCTTTGTTGGTCGACCACTCCTGGGGAGGGTAACAATGGTCTTGAATTTCCTCCATTTGTACACAATCTGTCTGACTGTGGATTGGTTGAGTCCAAACTCTTTAGAGAAGGTTTTGTAACCTTTTCCAGCCTGATAAGCATCAACAACTCTTTTTCTGAGGTCCTCAGAAATCTCCTTTGTTCGTGCCATGATACACTTCCACAAACATGTGTTGTGAAGAGCAGACTGATAGATCCCTGTTCTTTAAATAACACAGGGTGCCCACTCACACCTGATTGTCATCCCATTGTTTGAAAACACCTGACTCTAATTTCACCTTCTAACTAACTGCTAATCCTAGAGGTTCACATACTTTTGCCAATCACAAATATGTAGTATTCGATCATTTTCCTCAATAGATAAATGCCCAAGCATAACATTTTTGTCTCATTTGTTTAACTGTTTTCGTTATGTTTGGAGAAAGGAAAACACTGCATTCCAGCAATAAGAACCTTATCCCATCTGTGAAACATGGTGGTGGTAGTATCATGGTTTGGGCCGGTTTTGCTGCATCTGGGCCAAGACGGCTTGCCTTCATTGATGGAACAATGAATTCTGAATTATATCAGAGAATTCTAAAGGAAAATGTCAGGACATCTATCCATGAACTGAATCTCAAGACAAGGTGGGTCATGCAGCAAGACAACGACCCTAAGCACACAAGTCATTCTACCAAAGAATGGTTAAAGGAGAATAAAGTTAATGTTTTGGAATGGCCAAGTCAAAGTCCTGACCTTAATCCAATTGAAATGTTGTGGAAGGACCTGAAGCAAGCAGTTAATGTGAGGAAACCCACCAACATCCCAGAGTTGAAGCTGGAATGGGCTAAAATTCCTCCAAGCTGGTGTGCAGGACTGATCAACAGTTACCGGAAATGTTTAGTTGCAGTTATTGCTGCAAAGGGGGGTCACACCAGATACTGAAAGCAAAGGTTCACATACTTTTGCCACTCACAAATATGTAATATTCAACCATTTTCCTTAATAAATAAATGACCAAGTATAATATTTTTGTCTCATTTGTTTAACTGGCTTCTCTTTATCTACTTTTAGGACTTGAGTGAAAATCTGATGATGTTTTAGGTCATATTTATGCAGAAATATAGAAAATTCTAAAGGTTCACAAACTTTCAAGCACAACTGTATATGTTACTATCAAAAGGGCCTTTTTCACAACTCATATACTTAGCCAGCAGCCATACCACATGGCACTTCAGAACAAGTCATTCACCTGAAGCTAAGCATGTTCAGGCCTAGTCAGTACTTGGATGGGAGACCAACCAGGAAAAACTTCGGTTGCTGCAGGGGGTGCTTACCCTGTGGTGTGAATGTGGATCCCAATGACCAAGTGCAGAGACGGGGACACTGTGCTGTAAAAATGCCGCTGTCATTTGAATGAGATGCAAAATTGAGGCCCTGATATCTTTGTGGTCATAAAAGATTCCTGGGCATCCTTCGTAAAGAACAAGGTGTCTCCCAATGTCTAGGCTAATTTGACCACCTCAGCCTAGTCATTCTGGTCCCTAGCAATCTCCCTTCTGTAACTGGGCATCTCCCTCACCACTTCACCACCTAACAGCTCATGTGTGATGAGCGTACTGGAGCCAAAATGGGTGTCATCACATTATCCAGGTGGATGCTACACATTAGTAGTGGTTAAATTGGCTCTCTGCTCAGTGTGTAAAAGCTATTTGAGTAGTGAGAAAAGCACTATAATTGTAAAGAATTATTATTATTAAAAGAGAAACTTTTGTTTGCGTATAAATGCAAGTGAAATCTTTGTATAATTACGTAAATGCTGCAGAAAAAACAAATATCAGAATAACTATTTCAGCATAAATGACATCTGAATACTACTGCCCGATATACTGTAGATGCAGAAATGGTAGGCTCAGCATTGCTAATTGCATCCATATTCCTACTATTTATTAACTTATGAGCAGCATCTGCTCATCATAATGGACTCTTGTTTTCAATTCAGGCTGATCACTAGCATCTAAAATTCCACAAAAAGGGCTACGTTCCTAGGAAGATCATTAGCCGCATCAGTCTTTCAATTCACTTTTTCCTCATGCACTGATAACTTTTGTTTCACATATATTGTACTTGGATGGTATGGCTAGTAGCTGTTATGGCAGAGGTTAAGCTATAGCAAGTCACATTCTAGAGTTACCACTGAACTATTACAATGATCCAAGAGAATGTTTTGTCAGATGTTGGGGGTTCTGATGAATAGTATTAATGGAATCAGATCTGCCTTTTTATTTTTTGCCCATTTCTAACTCTGGAGTGGTGGTGCGCCTTTTCTACTGTGCAGCGACACCTGAACACATACGACCTTCATGATAAAGAGTTAGCAGAAGAAAAACTTTCCTGAGTTCTAGCCACAAAATTCAACACCTGAAGATTGCAAGCCTGGTGCATTTTGGAAAGAAGTCCTGTGGACTGAGAAGTCAAAATTGAACATTTTGGCCACAACGTGCAAAGGTATGTTTGGAGAAAAAAAGGGTGTATAATTCCACGAAAAGAACACCGCTGCAACTATTACACATGAGGGTTAATCGATCACGAATTGGATTTGTGTTGCAGCCAGTGGCACAACGAATATGTCAATGGAATGGATTCAAATAAATAAGAGTAAATTTTGGAAGCAAACATAACACCATCTGTAAAAATGTTGAAGGTAAAAAGAGGATGAGTTCTACATCAAGATAATGATCCAAAACACACCTCAAAATCTACAATGGAATACCCTCAAGAGGCACAAACTGATGGTTTGGCTATTGGTTGCCACAATCCTCTGACCAAAACATCTTTGATAATATGTGGATAGATCTCAAGAGAGCAGTGCCTGCAAGACAGCCCAAGAATCTTGCAGAATTAGAAGCATTTTACAAGGATGGATGTGCGAAAATACTTCAGGAAAGAACTGAAAGCCTCTTAGCTGGCTATAAAAAACGTCTACAAGCTGTGATAATTGCCAGAGGGGGTCTTACTACTGACTTAGTACAGTACTAACCATGTTGGGTGCCCAAACTTTTACTTCAGGCCCTTTTAATTTTTTTGGTATTTTGTACCTGTGAATGATGTAAATAAAAATGTAATCTTGCTTAAAATATTAAAGAAACATGTCATCTTTAACTTTATGCCTTTGGGCAATCAGTTCATTTTCTGCTCACTTAACTATTCACAGTAACAGACATTTTAAGGAATGGTGCCCAAACTTTTGCATGTCACTGAAAGTTATGGATATAAAACATAGACCTAGCACACATAGGCTCTCAAAAGGATTGTAGCATTTGAACAATAATGCCAAAGGTGAATGCTAAAACCCAGCCAGCAGCAAAAGCTTTCGAACACAGACATTCTGAAGAGGGTATGCACCAAAATGCATCTATGTAAAGACATAGTTAGACAGAAAATGTCATCTGTTGGCCATATCATGAGAAGTTCAGTGGGGAATATGACTATAAACATTCTGGAAGGAAAACGAAAAGGGAGACAGGTCAGGGACTGGCTGGATTGATGACACCACCAAATAGTGTTACGCAGTCAACTAAAGTCACTTAAAGCGGCTGGTAGAACAATGACTGCAATGGAGATATATGACGGTCAGCCCTCTGGTAGAGGACACCACTTGAGGTGAATGCGGCACTGCAGTCAGAAGGAAGCCTCACGATGAAAGGTAAACAGCATATTTAGTTGTGCTATTTGACAGACATTTAGCATTTTTTTTCCTTTTTTGCAATCAACATAAGACAAAGCATATGTAAATAAAGAAAGCTGTACAAATAAAAATGTTAATTTCTTGCGATTTTGTTTAAGCTCTTGGGTATAACATCAAAATATGAAGTAATCAGACCTTGGAAAAGAAGAGAGAGAGAGAGAGAGAAAAAAAAAGGCACACATACAAGACTCTGTGCATATCTGATTTTTTTATATTTATTTTTTCATTGCACAGTAATTTCTATCTACAGATTTTCTAAATTGTTTGTGGCAGCAGATAAAGTAGACATCCATGTGAAATTTGCATAAAACTGTACAAGAAAATTGGCTACAATGAGAAAATACTGCAACCCACAGATATGTCCCTCCTCCCCCTCACTCCCGGCCCACAGAGAAGATGGCTGATGAAAAACAGGCAGATCTGCATGAAGGGTAATGGCTGCATGTGCAGTACGTAGATGTTAAAAAAAGAAAAAAAAAGAAAAAGAAAAAAGTAAGAGAGGGCACTTCAGTATTTTTTTCTTTTTCAGTTATATTTTCAAAAAAAAAAAAAAAAAAAAAAAAAAAAGTACCACGCCTAGACACTAATGCATAATCAACATAGCAGAAAAATGAGGACTCACTGGTTAAAAAACACAACATACTTCCTAATATGGAGACTAAAAAAATCTTCACATGGAGATGAGAATGGCTGGTATATTAAAAAAAAATATTGTAAACCTCCAATAACGTTATTTCTGCTATTGTGCAAGAAAAAGGAAAACACGCTAAATTCAAATCTAACACGCTAATTAGAAAATTGTTCCTGCATTCGTAAAGTGCTGGACACATCATCAGTGGAAAATGAAGGTTTGATTTTAAGCTGTTGGGCTTCTCTTTTCCAGACAACAGCCACACTTTTATGAGATGCAAGCAATTTTCATTAGAAAATGTAAAACGGCATCTTTTTTCAAATTTCTTTAATATTTAACATAGAGTATTATACATACCTTGTAAGCACTTAGACCACTTAAAAGCAGAAATCCTTAAATTATGACATAAAATTGTACATATATAAAATTCTTTAAATTAAAAGTATAGATTTGTCTTATGTATAAAATATAGGAGATCCTCAGAGGCTATCATTGAAAACAAATCTGAAAGTGCAGCCATTCGTTATTCACATCCCCCCACCCCCATGATGGACACAGTTTAGTTCGTCTCTGTACGTTTTGGTCCTCTTTAGAAATCAGTCACACACATGCAGGACAATGAATGACATACAAAACTAAAACAGACAGAAACAGAGGTTTCTAGGTGACACACTTGTTTCAGTCCAGGTCTCTTCGGCTAACTGAAAACGATATTTAAGCTGTAGTGCACCGGCAAGTAGCACACATAGGCATGACAAAGCGGCACAATTTAATTTTGAATCTCTACAGGTTTTACCCTCCTTTTTTCATTATCTATTTATTATTTTTGTATTAAATGGTCTATATTTGTAGAAAATGCCAACTCTATTTTAGAATTCCTTCTTCTTCTACCAACACATTTAAGAAGGAAGATGCAAAAAATCCAAAGATAGAACAAACCCCAACTTTTCATCACATTTCCCATTCTTGTAATGGTTTCCCGCAAATCCCACATAGATACCTCTTCTTCAGGCACGCAAGCTAAAGGGCAGGAAACATTGATTTAACTTCTTATCCAAAACAATTGAAAAATAATTCTTTGGCGTTAGAAAACATGAGCAACTTGACTTGCATCTTTAAGCCACTTTAAACACTTTCAGATTTGTCTCCGATTGTCCCACTATTTACATAATATTAGCAATTTGGCAGAATTTCCAAGCACAAAAAAAGATCATTCCTTCTTTAGAAACAAAAAATAACCCAAAAGAATTAATTCTTGACAATAAACTAACATAGAACACAAATAGCAGCAGTTTCTTGCACTTCTTCAGGATAAAATAAAACAGAATTTGGGAGAATAAGACATTGAAAACATATTTAAGGAAATGTACTGTATTTCTCAAAACAATGAGCTTCATATACAGTATGTACTGGTATTTGTATTCCGGTCCTTCTAGAGTCCATGCAGATGAAATGTATACTTAAGATTCAGACACGCAAGCGCACACACACACACACTCGCGTGTAGCACCGCACACGCACATACAAATGGGTTTTTCAACTGAAACAGCTCATGGTGACTAAGACGTCCCTGAAAGAACCATGGGTCATCACTTTGTGAAGATGGGGTGCCGTTCTGCTACAGAGTCTGGTTACAAGTAAATATGCTTCTGTTAGATGTCCAAATTGACCACTTCAAGGGCTGACAGTAAATGTGAGGGACAAAGGGTTTTTGAATTGCTTCTGGTCTGAAGAAAGGCGAGTCTAATTAACCACAGCTCCAAATGACCTGCAAGTGAGCTGTAATCATTGGTGGGATAGGCAATACTGCACCCTACTTTCCCTCCAACCCACCCAACTTTATCCTTCTGATATGTGCTTTTTAGTCCCTTTTTGCTAAACAGATTCATGAACCTTTCAGGTAACATTAATGTGTTGGTCAGTGTTGTGAATTGAAACATAAAGTCAAGTGCTCTCCTCTGTACCAATGTTAACGGCACCATTTACCATGATTTGGTTCCAATTCTCCCCATCTCTTGAATGATACAATTCAGACAGACACCAAAAAAAAATAATAATCATAATAAAATACACCAAAAAAGACAGAGGTTGATGAACACATTAGTCCCTGCAAACTGCAATCTGCATCTCCAAACCAAAGGCAACGCAGACTGGTGTATGGCATTTCTACTCCCTGTCCCTGAAACATAATACACAAATACAAACCGATGGCACTGCATTTGGCTCAATAATTCTTACATTGTCTATATACAGAAATATATAAGCTGCAAGTCTCACCCCACTGGTTTACAGCTGCTCTGGAAGCTTGTCAATTTTACCATTGAACCATCATGTTTTTTTCCTTTTTCAACTCTTAACGTTTGTACATAATAGGGGGAATAAGTCAATTATAAACAAAAAATGTATTTCATCTTAAAGATATATTAGTAAGAGTTGGGAGACTCAATGGGATATTAGAAAATCAGTACAAAAAAAGCAGAAAGTATTTTTCCCCCATTCCTGAAGACACTCTGACTTGAGCAGTATACTGAGAATACAAGAAAGAGTGAAAAGAATAATCTGATACACAGCAGGACTAAAACTACTAGGCAGCAACTTCATTGATCTCAGGTAAACTTTACTAATTAAAGGGTCTGAACTTGTGCTTTCCGGAAAGACCTAACAAATTTCAAATTAATGAATGAAAAGCCATTCAGACCTTAAAAAAATAAAAACAAAACAAACAAAAAAAAAACACCTCATTAACCAGTGAATATAAAACTGAATTCCATTTGCAATGTACCCAAAATAAATGAAGCAGATGTCCTGGAGAACGCAGAGTAAGGTATGCTCTCTGGGCCCTGCTCCTCACTTTCACTTTATGACATCTCTCGTTTGCTGCTTCACCTTTTCAGTTTGTCCTTAACCATGGCAAAAAAAAATATAAGATGAGACACATACAAATAAATGTAAGTATACTGTATGTACATACAGTGTATAACATACATATGCGCATATACACACACATATACTTCTATTGTACACACACCTTCTACAGAGTTTGTTTTTAATAAGTCATTTTTATGACCCTGGGTATAATGACATTCTGGCAGCAGACAAAGCAACACAAAACAGTATGGCATATGAAAAAGAGGAAAAACAAAAAACAGTCTGCACTCGCTCCTCTGTCCAGTTGCATACAGGTACCAACCATTAGGCGTAGTAGACAAAAAGGAGAAAGAAACAATGACAATGTAAATCAACATAAACAACAACACCAAAAAAAACAAAAAAAAACCCAAAAAAACCTTCAAGTGGTTCCACCCAACTCCCACCCCAAAAAGTTTTTTTTTCAGTATGCTCCTCAGTTAAAGCCACATGACTGAGGTAAAAGAGTGTATGATATTGTGCTAGGAAAGAGCAGTACTCTGTGATGAATCACCCTTTTCCTGCGGAAATAAATGGAGGGAGTAGGGCAATTTCTTCCAGATAGCGCAGTTTACAAGAGTCGCAGAGTGTCCCTTTATAATCAGAATTGGTACCACTTCTTATCTTTGTACTTGAGCATCATCTGAAAAGCAAAAGAATCAACAGGAAGCATGCATTACTAGATAGATAGATAGATAGATAGATAGATAGATAGATAGATAGATAGATAGATAGATAGATAGATAGATAGATAGATAGATAGATAGATAGATAGATAGATAGATAGATAGATAGAATACTTTAATAATCCCAAGGGGAAATTCACAACAATACTACAAGTTAAAGAGAAATACCACAAGTGTGACATCCTCCTGAAATCTATCTACCCACTGCTATGCTCGTTTCTTTGTGTTCTTATCAGTCTCCAAAGAGTGGAACAAAATTCTCTACTGTTACTGTTATACAATGTCGTTTGTGGCCTGGCTTGTCACTGAAACTAGCCATTAGAAAATGAACTATAAATTTACAAGTAATCTGTTGCTGTCATTGCAAACACTGGCATTGACTTGTCTCAACTGTCTTTTGTACAAGTTGTGAACTCGAGAGAAGTCACAGGGAGAGTGAAGAGGATCTGAAGGTTACCTTGTGTCTGCCAAAACTGGAACTATAAGGGACACTGAGAAACTAAAAGTGGCATGCATCATATATTTCTTTCATTAGCTGCTTGCACGGCAATCGCAAGAACCTGAACAGCTCTGTTTCACTTTACCACAGGAGTTGCTTGCCCAAAGACATTGATGGCAAAGGGCCAGTGCAAGAAAAAAAGGAAGGCGTAAAAGATTCAGACCTGGCCTGTCATCCACTGTAATGGGGGATGTTCGATCGCTTTTAAATAAGATTGCAGCATTTTGTGTATGATACAGAGCTGTCTTAAAGATGATATATCTGACATTATCTTAATGCTAGATGGATTTCACCTAATATGGGCAGGAAGAGACCAGGCACGCTGTGGAAAAAAGGCAGGAATGTGACTGGTCATTCAAATGAATGAGCAATACTGTAAAAGGGATATATTAAAGTTAAAACTAAAATGTGTAATCCACACACTGCAATAATGGCTGTAAAAAAATTGTCCACATTAACAGCCCAGGCAGATAGTCTACATCCTCCTGCTTAATGATTATATATTATAATCCTCCACCTGCAAAATGGATCCTCAGAAACAGAAATGATTCACTCAATAACCAACACTAAAATGATGAGTCCTTTGGATCACAATTTGAGCTCAATCTGATCTATCCTACTCCCATCTACAAACCAGTTATTAGATAGCAACCTGTTGCCACCAGGATAGTGAAGACATGGCCTGGAGGCTGAAATGGCAAACGACTGGGAAATGATGTGCAAGTCATATGGGGATAGTATTGAGGGCATCACAGTCTATATTATCTTCTGTGTTGACACTACTTCTCCCTCAGAAGCAGTATGCAGCTTTCCAGACCGCAAGCTCTGGATTTCTATGGAAATATAAAGTCTCCTCAATAGGAGGAGAGCATTCAAATCTGATCATAATGAGGTTCTAAAGGGTGTAAACAGACTGCTAATGTAAAATGCAAATAAAGGAAAGGAAGATTACAAAGCTAAAACATGTAAAAAAAATCACTCAGAATTACAATAATAATCTTTGGAATTGATTGAGTGTAATTACCCGACCCAAGAAACCCAGGGCTCAGATGCTGAAAGGGAACATGGAGAAAGCTAACACTATGAAGTCATTTTTTAACTGACTTTCACCAACTGGTAAGGTCAGTGATGAGTCCACCTCCAACCACCATTATGATTCGTCCATAACTGATGACCAAGTGATGAGACAACTAAGGATGTTACACACAGGAAGGGCTACAGGACAAGATAGAGTCAGTTTGAATTCTTAAGTCTTTTGTTGACCAACTTTGTGGTATCCTGAGTTAGCTGTTCAATATGCCACTAAGGCTCCAGAAAGTAATGCTTCTTTGGAAATCACCCTGTATTATTCATGTTTCAAAGGCTCAAGGACTGTGTCTCTAATATGGATATGAGCAGCCCTGGACCTCCATAAGGAACTTTCCTGTCTTTGTCTCTTCACTCTGAACACCTTTGGGACTTTAACTAAGGTCACCTGCAGAAATACTTTGTTTATCCCAACGGGTGATTCTTCACTTTTACAGTGTAGAATCACCAAAGTATGAAAATGAATGAACTAATGAATGAACTAGCTACAGTATCTATCATTTGTATATCAGTACATTTATTTTGTGCTCAGTTCACTAGTTTCTAGCATGCTAATTTAAACATTTTAACATTTTCAATTAGGACTGATGGACAATTAACAGTAAAAGGAAAGAAAGTGTGAAGCAAAGAACGTGTAAAGCAAAATGAGCCAGGTGAATGCACCTGTTCATTTTAATCCAACAATACAATAAATTTCAAGGGACGTTTCAGGCTAAGTGCATCTCTTCCCAACCAGATAAATATATAAATTGTTGTTACTGCTCAATTGCCTGATGGTGCAAGTACTTCTGGACAATGGTATTGCTTGTAAGAAAGAATTAACTGTATCAAAGATGACTGTCAGCCAGACAGAAAGACAATGAAAGTGGAAACAATGGAAATGGGATTCCATGTGTAAGTGCTCAATCACTATCTATATTTTTCCTGTGGTAAACAGGTTTACTTACTGCACTAATGATAGTTTCTTTATGTTTTGTGTTCCAAGTTTTGTCTTTGTTAGCGTAAAGAAATATAATTAAAATTCATAACAACCAGCACTTTTTTAAATGTTCATTAGTTATGAGCTTTTAATAGGTACAGGCTAGTAGATCACTACACTTACTCAAAATATCATGGTGCTGCAGAGAGGTGATATGTTATATGCTGTTCAGATATGCCACTAGTCCTTTTACTGTGCTCTGCACATATAACAGTCTTCCTACTAATACTACTACTATATAAAGCAACCACAGTGTACTGAAACATGACATAAAGGAATAAAGCAAAGAAATACTAATGATCAGCATCAGATCTTACATCATGGGCATGTTTTGAGAATGAATCTGCACTGGCCATCATTGCAGCTGTTCTTTCTTCCAGCTCCCCTAGCTTTTGTCCTCGTTCATCCAAAGCAATACGGGCTCGGGCGAGCTCTCCTACAACCCCTGATGCTGCACCCTTCATTCCTTCAATTCCTCCTGGACCGGGGATGTGCTGAGCAAGACTTCGGGATGCTTTTCCAGCTACCGATTCACCAACTGTTACCAAAGAAAAGGAGAGAATCAAAATGATAGATGTGTTTAGTTTTAGCTCAAACTACTTTTGACATCATTACAGCAACTTAACACATAAATAATGTAAGGTTAGGAAAAATATTTTGATAGGTAAAACAAATTTTGCTTTTATTTGTATTATTAATTAGCCTTTGTCCACGCTAACCTAAAGATCAGAATACAATTGTTTATAGATTTGTTTAGCTTGTTTTTTTTTTTTTTTAACAACAGGAGCTTAAGCTGGTTAAGTGACTTAGACAATCCAATGCCATTCTGCCACACATCCTGAGATAGGCTGGAAAACACTAAAGGAAACAATCAAGCACACTTCAGTTTTACACTAGTTTTACATTCAATCCAAGTTATTTTTGATAATCTGTCTTGTGTCTTTACCATAATTGCATTTCGGATTTCATTGCTCAACAGCGACAAAATAATTCTTACAGTATCTGGCTGAGCATGAGCCAATAGAACACCTAATGTCAAATATTACAAGTAAATAGTATTAATAACTGGTTGAAGCATCAACCTTCTACAAAGCTGTCAAGCTGTCACACCGTCAGTGGACTTTGAGCAACCTCATCATTTATCAAACATCAATTGTAAAATATACAGTGGCTTAAGATAAGTAAGCATTTTAATTTACTTCACACTGATTTCAACCGTCATCTAGCAAAAGTTTTTCATTTTGAGACTGAAAGTATTGTGTTTAATGTGAAAAGGAACACATATTTTAATTGGCATATTTACACTCGGATTGGAAAGGTTGTGATACTGGTATGTGCTGCGATCTCATGAATCTAGTTTCTCTATGTAGATTTAGCATGTTCTCCTCTCCTATAGCTGTCTGGGATTTCCATTCCACATGACCAATGATGGCCTGGTTAGATTAACTAGCGGGATACAAATTGGCCCGAGTGTGACCCTTCGTGGGCCCAGTAATTAATGGAATTGCGGTCCAGGGTTCTTTTCTCTGTTGTGCTCAGTGTTACCACATTGTTAAATAAATATCTGAAAATACATGGTGTTTATATATGACTTGTAACACCATGTTATACTTACAAAGCTCTTCTCTGTCAAGGGACTGTGCTCCACCACCAAAAAGACCTTTAAAGAAACCTCGATTTGGTGCTTCAGGTGTCTCTACAGGTGTAAACAATTCCCCTAACATTTCCTGAAACAACAAAAAAAGTAATTGGCAACTGTTACAGGTTAATTACTGATCAATCTTGACTGTGACATACCTTGCAAACACAGAAAATTACCAAAATTTGATTAAATAACTGGGCATTAATCTCTATTTTTGGAAAACAATTTATGTAAATAATGAACACTTAACACTGTGGACAAATCTTTTCTTGTAAATAGACACTTAACAGCCTATGTTTTAGCTCACCAAGAATACATGTTAAACTAATATACACCTTAATGTTTGCGACATTTAACTAAAGTAGTGTGTTACACTGTCAAGCTAGTATGACCTTCACCAAATATCAAAAATAAAAATGCTCAATAAATAACTGATTGCCAGAGAGATTTGTCATGTTAATAAATGAAGAGAAATTATACATTCTGTTAAATACAGGAAGTAGTCATCAAGTTGAGGACCCGCAGCAAAGAATGAAGATTTGGAAGAACCGCCAACATGAAATTCACTTTTACAACTTCTTAGCCAATGCCAGGCACAAAAATTCTTTTGTAGTATTTGACTGTGCTTTCTTTATATTTCCAATTACACACATACACACCAGGTATATAACACAGACATATTTGCCCTTTATAAATTATTTTTTTAGTATAGCCCAATTATCTCCCATCACTTCATTGGCTGTAATGTGGGCTGCCTATCTGTATTAGCCTACAGTAATTGTTTGCTGTTAACACTATCAGGACACAATGTGTTAGTGGGCTTCACATGAACTGAACAATAAACTTAAATTTCCACCACAGCGAGCAGCACAGGAGAGACACACTTCAGGGCAGTTTAACCAGATGCTCCCATATTATTTAAGTGGCGATGTCTTGAGCAGAAAAAGAAGTGGCCATGGTTAAACACATATAAAATACATTTGGTTATATTACTGTAAATTTATACTCTAAGGATAAATATAACTGAAAGGTGACTTCTGGAGTTCTTTTTAATTTGATAAGTTGATTAATTTTCTGTGGCTACTCCTATCAAAAATTAAAAAGAAAGAAAATTGAAACAAAAGTCGTGTGCATGTGACAATGGCTGCAAGACTGAAAATATGGTTCTGTATAAGCATGAAAAAAAATCTTGCTGCACGTAATAACTTCTGGGCAACATAGAAGATAAGATAATGTAGGGTGACTTTACATTAAAAAATGTAAATACTTTCCAGTGTGTTATGTCAGGATCTCACTACTTTAAAGTAACATCTACCACAAAGCATGGCAATGGTACAACTCAACATCATCTAGTTCGAGTTCAGAATTCCTGATAGGGCGGAGTGGTGGCTCTGAGGCTAAGGAGCTGCGCTGGTATCCCGAAGGTTGCCGGTTCGATTCCCCGTCACTGCCAAAAAAAAAAAGGCCACTGCTCTGCTGGGCCCTTGAGCAAGGCCCTTAACCTGTAATTGCTCCAGGGGCGCTGTACAATGGCTGACCCTGCGCTCTGACCCCAAGGGGTATGCGAAAACTACCAAATTCCTAATACAAGAAATTGTATAAGGTGAAATAAAGAACAAAAAAAAAAAAAAAATAGTGTGAATACAGAGTATTAACTAAAGAGTTTAAAGCTGAACGTTTTCCTTTTTTACTACTTTGCTTTCATGGCTTTTCTCAGTTCCACACTTGATTAAACAAAAGACATCAACTATACAAGGTTGTCAGGTACCTTAATGGTAATAACTGAAAGATCAACTGAGGTGACAGATAAATAAACAGCAAGCTTGTAAATGGAAGCAGTAACATAATCAACACTTCTGTGTTGAAGGACTAAAATGCATGCAAGGAAGTCACACAAATCCTAGCAGCTGCTAATAAAAATTTATGGCATGTGATGTATATGACTGTTATTCTGTTACAGTGTTCCATACAATGAAAGAAAAAGTAAATATCTAAAAGCAGTATAGTATATACAGCTCCAAAGAATAATGCACTTTAGTAACAAATGCTTTTGGAAGATAATTAGAATAATAGATACTACATACACATATCAATTAAAAAATGCACAACATTTTAACCCATCAAGTACTGGTGCAATCCTCTGATTTTACATTCACATAAACATACATCTGTTTACCTGAAGGTTTTCACACGTTTCCTGGCTGTATGTTATTCGCTGAATCTCAGTTGGTGATACAAGATATAATGCCTGCCCATTATTGGTAAAGCAGAATGTTCTAGCTATCCGCATATCAGTCAAGGGCAGGTAATTTACATCCAACAGCGGTCTTAGACTTGGCAAACTTTGGTGACAAAAATAGAAACACTTGTTAATTCTACAATTATATGCAAAAAGTAGGACAAATCTATTTTTAAATATACTCATTGTTTTTAAACTTGTATAGAAGGACTACTACTAAACAAGGTGTCTTTTTACACCTTTTAAAAACATTTTCTTGAATAATGCTGTGTCACCTTACAACAAAAAAAAAATAATACTTTAATAAAAATGATTTGTCCTTTGACAAATTTCTGAACACAATCTAGTAGTTATAATCCTTCAAGTAGTTCTGCATCTTAGTGTTTGTAAACCACTTTTGCCCACCTGTCAGATATAAACCTTTCGTTGCTAATACAAACTAATCTGGGCAATGCTATGCTTTTCAATGTGCACACTAAACATTCCTATGATGCAAAATAAACTGAAATATGAACAACTCAATTAAGGATATTTAAATATATAAAAGGAACAAGCAATGCTCTTGGTAGAATAAGGAGAAAATATTTCAGGTGCATTGCGAAAATTTCTTATTTTCAACTAGTCTGTGTATGCTGACTATAAAGGAAACTAACCCAGAATTAGATGCACCTCAGGAAGGTCAGTGCTGAGATGCCAGTCTTTTGTTAAGTAAAGCTTGATTGTTCAATGATTGCAAACGAATAAAAATGATTGAATTCATTGTTAAAATTTAAAGATAGCAATTTAAACAGGTTTTAATACTTTATAGTACTTAGTACTGTATTCCAAATTGTTATACTAAATAAAGTAATACCCCCCAAACAATTAGAGAAGATACATGTATCATTAATTTGATAAAAAAAGGAGGAGGACCAGGTCAGTCCGGCAAGTCACAAATATTTCCCCAGATCATTTACTACAACAATTGCAATGAACATTTTAAGCTGTATGTCTTCTTTCACACCTACTCCTTCACTCATACCCTTATTTTACTTCTTTTTCTCCCACTGACGGTTGCAGTGGTCAGAGGGTGTGGACTTCAGATTTGTGCCTAGAAAAAGTTTCCTGGGAATTTTCCAGGCATTGCCAGGGCTGAGTGACAGAAAAAACTGTTCCAGTCTGTCCTGCATCTGGTCCAACTCTACACACAGTGACCCATGACTGGAACACTTGCTACATATGAGTGACTAAAGGTGAGGAATGTACACTGACCAATAATCTGAAAGATTCATCCATGGACAGTGCTCACTTCACCATCATTGCTCAGTATAAACTCAATACTATTGCTGCGGCATGGCTATGCCTCACACCTGAAAAAAGCAGACCGCTCACTTCCATAAGACAACCATGAACTAAGGTGTGGAGGATCTGACTCTCAACTTTCATATGAAATTTGGTTACAAAACATTCCAGTGGACATCCTAAGCCAAGAGGACAGAATTATCTATAAAGCAGTGACTTACACTCAGGGCTCCAAAGTGAATACTTTCCAAACTTTAATTGTGCTTTCCAAAGGTGCGTATGAAACTTGCAAACAGGATGACAAGATGCATTGTTTACCGAGATTTATGCTAAACTTTAAAAGGATCTCACTGAACAATATGAAAACACAAGTCTCACTTTACAAATGCAAAGACCTAACAAAACAAACTAGAAGCCACAGAATGCTAGCTTTTATAGTTTTCAAAAAAAGATGCCATGGGCTATTTGGGTATTAGCCTTCTTCAAATAATGCACAAAACACATAAAAGAAACTTCCAACAGCCCTTCAGTTATTGGCATATTCTCATGTCTTTCAGGGTCTATTTTTTCCAGTCAAGCATAGGTACTACCAAGCAGACAGAGGCATGTGAGCCCTCAATGTCTGCATCTTGCTTTGTAGGTCTACTGAAGCCCTACACAAAATACACTTATACCAATCTGCTCTGAGTTGCAATGGCAGTTCTTTATGAGGTAAAAACATCCCAAACTGAGGAATCTACGAAAAAGTTTACTACCCATTTGAGCCTCTCAAAGGCAAGTGACCACCTGAGCCAGCTACAAGCCAACTAACATCTTAGCATATCCCTCAACTGTAATGTCTAGAACATACAGAGCTGGATTGGATGACACAAATATAAAGTAAATTATTGTTCTCTGGCATTTGGTAATCAAATATAAAGTAAAGGTTTAAAAAACACTGCTTGTTATCATGTTCAATGTTATGGACAACACAGATAATTCATCCTGTCACAATGCTTCATATACATAATCTGCACCACTCCTCAAATATCTACTGGAGACTCCCAGTACTACTAAAGCATCAAGTCTCAAGATATGATACATTTCAGTGTTACATAGGTCACAGGACCACCAGCAAACATCACTCCCAGGTTACCTCTACACGATGTGAACAAAATGATAAAAAGAACAAATAATACACTGCATCTTTAGTGCAACAGTCCCTATAACAGTGGACATGGAAACCATAGACTAAAAAACATTTCCATTTTATATTTTTGGAAAACAAAAAATAGTGAAATTAATTTAAAAAAAATAGCAAAATACAGAAAGTAAGCATTAAAACAAATAAAAAATGCACTACTAAAAACATACATACAGTAAATGCAAATGTAACACAGAGCAGACTAACATCTGATTCAGGCTCACAGCCTCTCTTTACGTCAAGACTGGACAGCAGTTGACCACATCAAAACAAAAAAAAAAGTGTAAATTCACTTGTGATCAGGTCAATCAAACCACACAATAAGGTGGTGAGAAACAAAAAACCCAAAGACAGGGTATACTCTTAATGTGATCTCTCATCAGGCATGATGTGGTCAATGGAGGTGCATTTGAATATCTATGCATATATTGTTTACAGAGAAGCAACAGACTGAGTGTGCACCTGCATAACCTGAATGTTGCTGGTTTGTGGCAGGTGAATAGTGATTTATTTTGAAAACAGCAATCAGGCACTCAGTGAAAACAATAATTTATCATGTCTACAAGTCAAAAATCGACGATGTATTGAGCACCCAATCATAAGTATTCCTACCCCTACTCCTCACAACTTAGTATATGTTTCTGTATTTAACCTCTTTCACACTGCCCAAGTTATTACCCTAGGATGAGTTCCACGAAAGCTCTACCTTAAAATAATGAAAAGAGTTTTTCTCTCAAAAATGAGTTAAGGTAAATAAGGGAACAGGTGACAAGTAGTAATCTAGAATGCCAAACTGTATAAAAGATGGAGATTATGGTCTCTACCTCTCCCGTGCAGTTTTACTATCTCCAAAATGCTCATTTCTTTCTCTAACTGCTGCCCCACTGGCATCAATGAAACCAGTGGCTGTCCCGTTTCTTAAAACTCCTGGGGCCTCATGTATAAACGGTGCATATGCACAGAAATGTTGCGTAAGAACGTTTCCACGTTCAAATTGCGATGTATAAAACCTACACTTGGCGTAAAGCCACGCACTTTTCCACGGTACCTCATACCCTGTTGTACGCAAGTTCTCCGCTCAGTTTTGCAGACTGGCGGCACCCAGCGTCAAAGCAGTGCTACTGTTCCTGTGTGGTTACCCTTTCTTAGATCCACATCCATGACGGCGGCTTTATCAAATACACTGAAATTAACCGCATATCGTTCATAGCCTTTCCTGTTCGGACCTCGCGTTTCATACCAAGAACTATACACGCATTCAGTCCATCAAGTGCTCCTTGTAGAACTGTTTGTACTTGCAAGGTACCGTGAGGTAATTGCACTTATGATACAGTTATAATATTGCACAACATGAGCCACTTTATAAAGCGTGTATTTACATATGATGACGATATCATTTTTAAGATGAAATGCAGCAAAATATGCTGATTATATTATACAGATAAAACTTTAACTTTAACTACACGGTGCTGCAGCGCTAGCGAGCTTGAGCTTCGTTCACGGATTGTTCCTGCCTCGTTCTGTTTTCATGCTGTGGCTGGGGCGATACTGGAAGGATGGATAGATAGAATAATTAAACATTACGAAGATATTTCGATGTTCCTTAAAAGTTTTGAAGAATCGGCGTTCTAAGCTTACAGATGGCTTAACGTCTATTACAGAACTGATTGTGTGGCGATTGGGTATTTGGAGAAAGAAAAGTAAGGACAGGAATTGGGGGTTAGTACGTTTGAAAAAGACAGTACTTCTGTAATAAAGCATTTCATTGAAGGTCGCACATGGCGCAGCAAGCATCTTGCTGTAAGACATGAACAAAAACTGTGCCACCGTGTTCCCATGTTTAATAACATGCTTTAACTTATATCATCATGAAAATGATATCATGTATACTTCTCAGTATTTTAATTATTTAGAAAGCTGTAATATTACGAACGTAATGGATCCTGTGTCCTATCGGAGGAAGAGCACGTAGTGATTCAGGCACATAGAGCACATATAAGATCAAATACATAACAAAGCATTTAACGTGCTACTTTAGTTACGATGGGATTTGGGAAACTAGTAAATTAAACGATTTTAAGATGAAGTTTATGATGTTCTACTTTAATGACAAAATAAACTACGTGATTAAAGTGGAAATTTCGAGATTAAAGTTGACATTTTGTGCTTTTTTCACATGGTGTGTCTTTTTTTTCATTGTACCCTAATAAGCTTTCATATGACACTCAGACGGTGGGCTACGAATCGCCTTTTCACGCCGACTTTGATATGTGACAACTTTTTTATTTCGGGCACTGTGCGACTTTGTGAACTTGAGATTTTGAGTTTCTCCGACACGCTATGTCACTCGATCAACTTCCTTTTGTTGCTTATATAACTGTTTAAACCAACAAATAGTACGTTTTTCTTTGCCTTCATTTGGTATTCGCTGAAATTCTTCTATTTTTCCTCGTACTTTTGCCATTGCCTTTTCACATAACGCTGGGCTTAAGGGCTATTTATATTGATTTGCATATTCAAAGAGGCTTAATTCTGGGAGGAGTTGGGTCGGGACAGCAAGCTCGTGCACGTGCGATTATTTCCACACTGATTGGGATTTATGTAGCGGAAGAATGTGGAAGTTGGCGAACGCACAGATTCCTGCATCTGGATTTTTCTGTGCGTAAGCACATTTCGGCTTTTGTGCTTACGTCATGTTATAGTGCGAATTCTACGCACGGCGTTATGCATGAGGCCCCTGGAGATTATGGTCTCTACCTCTCCTGTGCAGTTTTACTATCTCCAAAATGCTCATTTCTTTCTCTACTGCTGCCCCACTGGCATCAATGAAACCAGTGGCTGTCCCGTTTCTTTTCCCAGGCTTCTGACCAGGGGATTAATTCTTAAGTGAGATAAACAAACTATAATTACTATGCAGGCAACAGCTTATGTTCTTTCACATTATTCCATTTGTGTTTTTGTTAACACTGTATATTGTAGAGTACTTTTAATTTTGTTCAGAATATATGAATGCACTAATAAAGTGAGTATTTTCCCCTTAAATGTACTAGCTGATTCTTCTATTACATATTGCATGCATCATGCATGGTGCACCTAGTGTGGATCACTTCTTACACATTTTTACACAAGTCTTCATCTTATCTGGACTGTCCTTCCCATATTCTTCATTGGCTTCATATTGAACACGTACGGTGCACTGATTCTGGAGGACTTCTCTGGATTACTGTGTGGAATAATGAGTTTCTGTTTTTATTTTTAATTTTTCTGTTATAATCCTTCTCTTTCATTTTTTTTTATTACATGGACCTCTGCATAAATATCCCCCGCTCTGATTTATTTATTTTTTTGGGTTACTTGAACGTTGTTTCATCGTAAGTGTTTTTCATAATGAACAGGTTTGCACAATGAGTATTACTGGTGCTTTGGTACTTCTGCAGATTAAATAAGCAATGTTTTCTGTTGTTTGAAATGAATTTCATTGCACATACCATACAAAAACATTATGTATGCAGAAAATGTGCTTAGATCTCAGCATATTCTGATTAGAAGTGCACATGGGTTTCTTTACTATTTTTGCTGTCATTAACTACCAGAATTCAATGGTGTCTACTGGGCATTTCCAGTACTTTGCTACTATTATGTAGATATGAAATGGTACTTAGAGGGCAGTCCTACTCAGACACTATAGCAGTAGATGCTTGCAGATTACGGTTAAAGATAGTTTAGAATTAATTCACAGACATTGCTTATTTTTTTCCCCTACAATATTTTAAATTTGAAAATGGAAATGATTTTATTATTGTACAGGAGTGGGGATGACTACAGCATTTGCACCATTTCCTTTTAAAAGTAACAGATTAACAATCTTTAATAATAAGAAAAAGATTAATAAGAAAGCATTGAGTTTTAAATTTGTACTACCATTAATTAATGCTACTGAAGGCATGTGGAATTTCACTTCTGTATGATAAAGAAAAGAGGAATTATTACTGCTAAAAACAGCATAGTTCATTTCTGATTGTAAACAACAAAATCTTTTGACTCAACACATTTGATAAGAATCAACAAATGCTTCTAGTCAGTAAACTACGTACTGCTTTTCGTCATTATTTTTTATTTCTACCAGATATGCGAAGTGTAGGCTTTGCCCTTTTCAGTCCCAGGTTAAAATGAAAGGCAGGACTAAATTGTAAGCAGGTCTCATCTTCAGCTATGACAGATGGTGCTTTAAAAGGTTTAGTCACATTTAAACCCAATAATAAAAATATGGATTGGCACAAGTGTTCATTTTTCTAGGTTTACAATAAGTAAAAATACTGACAAATGACATAAATGATCACATTTGCAAAATATACATATAATCAAAATGTATGCAATTTTGGAAAATAGAAACAATACACACAATCCCTCATGGACGGAAAAAATTTAAATTTTATTCAAAATTCAACAAATGCTATACGAGTCATTTATTAGTTATTTTGTATAAAAAAAACAATGAGAGTATGGGTATTAAATTCATCATGTGAAATATATCATACATCAACTAGTTAATGTTTTCAGTTTATTAAAGAAAATAATAATAAAAAAAAAAAACCCAGGCAAACTCTTTGTTAGAGGTTGCTATTCTAGGTGTTCTGATTAGATAGATAGATAGATAGATAGATAGATAGATAGATAGATAGATAGATAGATAGATAGATAGATAGATAGATAGATAGATACTTTATTAATCCCAATGGATTACCATTTCTTCCTTGGTGGTAGTTTAAACTAGAAGGCTGAACGTTTCTGGTCATGATTAAAAGGCATGCCTCGCCAAATTCATAACTGATAATACTGCTTTTTGTGTTTGTTTCAATCTTTTTTTGAATAACACAAGACCCCTTACAAGCAATCCAGGCCTTTTTGTATTAGACAACAGCCAACAAAATCATGTGATATTGAAGTTAAAAGATATACATTACCATACCACCAACTTATCGTTTTTAATGGAATTTACTTTAAATAAACATTTCAAGTGAGATATATAACAAAGAATTATACGTTACCTTAAGGTCATGATATGTCCATTGGCACAGAAACATGCAAGGCAGATGCTATTACTCATTTGCACTATATCAGCCCGGAGAACAAAAGAAGTCTCTGTTATATTGTGTTTATAAATACAGTTCTGGGATGGCAGTGCAATAACCTTGGCTTGTTTTTCTGAACAGATCACTGCATACTGATTTTCACAGATTTCCTGAGATGAGGAAGGGGAAACTGAGGCAGGTCGCCGTTTCCTTTGCTTGTCCTTTTCATCTTTATCTTCTGGGGCATTTGGCTCACGCCAGGACTCATAAGGTGGTGCAAACAACATGCCTGTGGAGTCCAGGAATGACATTCTCAAAATTGCTCCTTTCAGCCTTATCAAGGTTCCTGGCATAAGAATAAAAAAAAGACTACTTTTTACCTTTACTGACATTTAAATTAAGTAAACCACAATTTTATTTTGTAAATATTGTAAATAAAATAAACATGCACAGAGCTGGTATAAATATATATTACTGAACAATCATTCATTCATAATAACATATATACCTAAGTTGTATTCTACGCTATTGTTTTTTTTTCCTCATGTTTTTTTATAGGTACCAGTAATTGCATTACTGTCACTTTTCTAAGGCAACAAGCAAGTAAGAATGTCATTGTACTATGTTCAGGGGAATAATAAAATGTTTATTTTCCAAATAAGGAATTTATATGCAGAAGGAGTATACCACAGGTGACTCAAGCTATGCAGTCTTCTTAAAACTCTTGTTGTCTAGCTTACTCTGTTTATCATGCTCTTACTAGCCCTTCACTGTGTACTCTATGCATATTTATTAGCTGACCCTTCTATGCTTTTTTCCCTGGTTTAATTCATTGTCCATATACAGTATACTTTTATTCTATGTTTTATTCGCTGACTATGTGTTCAACATGCTAAAAGAAGAGAAAGATATTGCTATTTGTGCTGGTATTGTTTAATTACTGATTTCCTGTTCTACAGTTAGACAGAGATATGCATTGAGCTAGGAACACCTACAGAATGTGCACTTTATCCCAAGAGAACAGTTTTATGCATTGGGTCAGAGACACATCAGATCTGACTATTACTTTTCAGAATTCAAATAAACAATAAAACTATATCAGTTTGATGTGTTAACATATTTTGTACGGGTTGATGTGTATGAGTACACTGATGAAGATCTTATCCTCATCTCATTATTGCGATATGCATAAGTTGGAATGTAGTGTGTGTAAGTATATAAGAAAAAAATCTGATACGATTGAATACTGCAACCCTGGATGTCTTAGCATGAACTAACAGAGTTCAAACTTGGCTACAACAGCACCTGCTATACAGAGCTGCGATTAGAGAGGTACAAATGTTCATATTGCACAATGCAGGGCCTTCAAGATAACACACCTGTTAAAACTAATTCATCTATGATATTTTTGCCTTAATTTTATCAGAGAGTTATTGTTCACAATACTATTCAATACTCATTATGGCACATCTAATTATTTCCTGAGAGGAGTGTGGCAAAACTGTCCCATTTTGTTTAGATTTTGCTTTATTAACCATGTACATGTTCTAGTGGCCCCGAAATACAAATGGCAGCACATTATAACGAAAGGACTCAAAACAACAGACAGATGGGAAAAATAGCATTAGAGGTGGGAGTTGTAATGGTTTTAAAAGGTATGACTTGGGGGGAGACAAGACCTATTGCAAAATGCACAAGGTCACTGATTTTTCAAGAGAAGTATTATTTTCTCTTTTTTTTTTTTTTCTAAAAGTGCAGCACAATAAGCAGGAGCTAAATCTAGAAGTGACTCCCTTCCATGCTGATATCATGATATGCTACCTATGAAAGCGATCTACTGCCACACAATGAGTTCCAATTGTTATTGTGATTGCTAGAAAAACCTCGCAACATTGTAAAAGTAACTATCAAATCTTACCTGCATATTTAAAATAAGAGTTAATCACTACACAGTACTACTTTAGAAAATGAGAAGTAAACAACAATTCTTTACGACAACCACCATTCTTCTTTTATTCTACATTTGTATTAATCTTTTTAGCACAAAGTGCTTACCAGTGCCCCACATACTTTTCACTTCCATTTTTTGCTTTCTTTTAATTATGAATTGAAGGGAACGAAGAGAGAGATCCCAAATCATCTCCAGTCTAGAAACTATGATCCATCCATCCATTTTCCAACCCGCTGAATCCAAACACAGGGGTCTGCTGGAGCCAATCCCAGCCAACACAGGGCACAAGGCAGGAACCAATCCTGGGCAGGGTGCCAACCCACCGCAGGACACACACAAACACACCCACACACCAAGCACACACTAGGGACAATTTAGAATCGCCAATGCACCTAACCTGCATGTCTTTGGACTGTGTGAGGAAATCAGAGCACCCGGAGGAAACCCACGCAGACACGGGGAGAACATGCAAACTCCACGCAGGGAGGACCCGGGAAGCGAACCCGGGTCTCCTAACTGTGAGGCAGCAGCGCTACCACTGCGCCACCGTGCCGCCCAGAAACTATGATTTTCTTGTTTATTAAAACAACGGAAAAGAAGTATGAAAAATGCACAGAATTGTGAAGCTAAAACTGAGGTAAGTATTGCATTGTAAAATCTGTGTCATTATGCTCCTACAATGCCACATTATAAATTCTTGACAAATATCCACAAAGTTTTGGCAGTATTCAAATGTACAACATCGGGAACAGTGTACAGTACATAAAGTTTGAGCTCTAATAGCATGGAAGGGGCCACACACTCCAAGCTGGTGTCTTTTGTTTTTATTTTCCCTGAAATCTCTCTTTAGTGATAGGATCACAACCTTTTGTCAGTGTAACTTGTTTGATCATTAACTGTCTTCAGTGGTGCTGTGGAGCAATACAGATTAGGAATGGTCTAACAAAGCAAAAAAGAACAGTTAATGAGCTGTAGAAGTAGAACAACTAGGCTAAGAAAAAAGAATGGATGTTAACTCTGTACAACACATTAAGCCAAATGTTCTTGAAAAGTGCTATATAAAAATGAGCTGAATTAAATCTAATTTGTAAAAGTATGGTTTTGAATAAAATCTAGTAGTGCTTGCTGAAGCACAGCTGATCTAAAGCAAGATTTCTCTATACATTGCTTTTAGTCATGACATATGATAAGCTATATATGAGTGTCAAAACTTACCGCTGGGTGAGACAATAACTGGTTGAAGAAGTCGTTGTTCCCCAGGAGGAGGAAGATTCAACACAATTACAACGACTGTGCCTAGGGATGTGCCCACCCATAAACTGGGAGCAGTAGCACTGTCTGTCTTCCGTGTGTACGTCTCCCCAAACTGTAATGACGTAATGGCCTCTCGCGATTCTTTGTCAATGCTTGTTACACTGGAGCTGCGTGAGCGACTGAATGAATTGTCTCTGATATCTAAAGGAAGTAAGGTCAACAGTCATTTAAAATTAAACAGTTATTTCAGTTTAATGACCTTTTCTCCAGCTTATAAAAAAATCAAACCCAGATTCTGCCTATTTCAAGTAAAACCAATGAGTTATTTTAAACTACAATGTAGTAGAAAATCAGCTTCTAAATAAGGATAATTAAAAATGCAGTTTAAGTACAACTCATTGGAGAGGCAATGCGATGTGTAGAAAGCAATTGGCTAAAATATTGCTAATAAATGATTTCAGAGAATTTAAAATAGAACACAGAAAATATCTCAACTCTGCTTTTATAATCGAAGATTTGCATTCCAATGTTTTAATGCTCAGTTCAATTTGACTTTTATCACAATACTATTCTGTTGATAATGTTAATTGAGAAGAATTAAAAAAGGTACTTAGTAGAGGGATATTTTCTTTTTTCCATTTTAATTAGCACAGATTTAATCACAGAAAAATCTTTTCCACAGTAAATTACTGTGACATGTAATCTAACATTTTGAAAAGTCATCCATGTTAGATTTTTCAGCCCAGACTGCATCAGGTACTGCATATTATGTTGTTAAGACAGTCTCAAAGGAACTGACAAGTGATTATTATAATGAGAATAAAGGACATCAGAAATTTGTTCTCACACAAACCCTTTGCACATGAAGGCAGCAGATATTTCATGTCCACTATATGTTTGATATTGTTCTGGCATCAAGGTTTTTAATTATTTCAAGTTGATTTATTAAAAACTATCTCTATGTTTTACAAATGCCAACCTGAAACTATAGCTGGTAAACTTGTGAAAGGCATGCCGAAGAAATGGGACCACAGATTCAAAAGTTGGTAAACCCAAAATATAATACATCTGATAAGAGCAAACCTTGATTAGTTGTTTGTGACGCAAACCCCTTTTGGGGGTGCATCACTCCATGTTTAAGTGCTACAGCTGGAAATATCCAGAGATATAAAGAACTGCATGGAGACAGCATTATTTTTTATACAAGGTAGGACATTAAAGCCCATAGGGTACATTTTCGGCCTACAGCAGAAAGGAGTAGGCTGCAGTGTGACGGTTAAAATTATATTAATATCATTACTGATATACTCATTTAGCAAAAATAAAATGTCAAAAAATCTGATGCAAGTTTTTTGTTGCTAAATTGACCATACTTCACATAATATACCGTGCTTCCAGAGGGCTCCTGGAAAATAAATAGGTTCCAGTTAAGATGACTGTAAAGGTTCTTCTGTCAAAAAAGTGTGGCCAGAGGCAAGTCATCTCACCAGAAGAAACCTGACTAGTCCAGGTACTCTCTTATATTTAATAGCAGAAATTCTGCACTGGTTTTAGTCCTCTGAGAATCAATAGGTATTTATAAATATACTGTAATCTTTTGGGTGGATGGCAGAGTAAACCCTCTTCATAATGAATTGAACTAGTTCTTTTTCCCCTAGGCTCCATTTGTGAATGGTCCAAGGCTGAGCAGACAACAAACACAACCTACCCCCAAGCCCTTCTTACACACACGACCTCACTTACAACCCATCCACAATTGACTAGTGTATGGACCTCACATATTTAACAACCATTCCTAAAACATTAAAATCTCTGCTGTACTAACTTTATAGGTTAATGTGGCTATCAAGCAACCTGGCCATTAAACTTGCAGATCTGAGAAACAGAGACAAACACTTAATAGTAAACAATATAAGTTGCTTATGTTGATCTGTAATGGGAGCGTCTTTATACTTTCATTTGATTGAATAATGCATTTCTTAATGCTTTCCACAAGCTCTACATGGGCAATCTGTGTAAATGTCTCGATACAAATTTAAAAGCAGGGTTGTGTGTCAGCTCTGCTTTCAAGTCTGGTTCAAGCTTGCATTTTCACTGAGTAATTAATATAATTAATAAAATCTGTTAATAAAAATTCGGCATAGTATTTATTCATGTGTATGTATTAAAAAGCATTAGACTTGTGTTTGTGTTACTTGTATTTTAGGGTTTTAATTTATCTAAACACCACTTGTAATAAGTGAAAATATGCTTTATTCAAATAAACTGAATTAATCGCTACAGTGCACATTAAAAATTTTGCCTTTATTGAAAGGCATTAAATTCCCTCTTACCCTAAATTGGATAAAGCAGATTTCAGATGTGACATATACCTCTGGACTGGACAGGATGAAGCACAGAATAAATAGTGTAATTATCGTCCACCAAACAATAATTATTACTCATATTTAATGACAAAGATATAAAAATAATAATTTACAAAAATGAGTAAATCATTAACAACTTGAAATTAAAATCCCTCAAAATATGATCTCCTATTTATAGTGTACTCATCTGACTTTTAGGACATTACATCAGTATCACAAAGGAGATTTCTTATTCTTATTAAAGCGCCTTCTTTTTTGGGATACTTGAATTGCTGTGGATTGTTAGGACAGCCATGTGAGTAAGACACATATCTCTGTTGCTTACGAAATATATTGTACCATCTTAATTTGCAGTAAAAAGAACAGAAGCTGTTATTAATTCAAATTATGTTTAAATTTCAAAATACATTTAATATTCTCTTTGGCAAGTCTTGTAGTCACTTCTTAGAAGCCACCTGTAGCACTATGATGATTGTTGAAATTTTACATTTATTTATATCCAAATTAACATATTACAGAAGAATGGAGTAAGGCAGAAAGTACTAAGTCAGACTGTAACTTGCTGCACTCTGCACATAACAATCATTCCAGGTGTGTAGATTTGTAACACAAAAAACATCTACAGTTAGATAGTTGATCAGTCGTAGTTTAAAAAAAAAAAATGAAGGGCTGAGAAATCAAGAAGACGCTTTATATGTCAAACAGAAAAAGCAAGTGTTACATTTTTTCAGCACAAAATAAACAAATATCATAAGCCACAAAGAACAAAGACATTACAGCAAAAAGGCCGTAAATCTTTGTTAATGTGTAATATGTATTTGGTAAGAAGGCAGGTGCCATCTTTTCAAACTGCTAATACCTTCCAGAAGTTGAATTTCTTTTTTGCTGATAATTAATATTGATTTGCAAATGTATACTTTTCAAGTATTTTATATTTATTAGCATATTCCAAACATGCTTTTATCAAACTGCTGGCCAAAGGACATTTTTTGAAGTTCTCAATAATAACAATAATTGCAAAGAAATTATACCACACACCTGTGTTCAATACACACAAGACAAGACTTTTTATACCTTGTTTCATTCTATAGACAGAATTGAACAACTAAAACTACCATTACAAAAGGAATAAATTTGGAAAGTAAAGCACTTTAAACAGAGGCACTGCAATGCTTGCTAGTTCTAAGTGTAAGGAAATAAGTGCATCAATTTTTGAAAACAAGAATTTTCAGAGAATTAAGTGCAGCAAGGTAATTGCAGAACTGCTGATACAAGTTAGAAGCAGCAATATATTGTACCAAAACTTATTTTATACAACTCACTGAAAAGAGGGGATGAACAGGTCCTGGGGAATTCTCCACAAGTTTTAACCTTATTCAAATCCACACTAAAACGCTTCTCACTTAGACGTAAAAGTAGTTTCCCCCTTTTATCTGGTTAAAATACAGTGAGGTATTATATTTCTGTATAATGTTTATGACTTTAATATAATGAGTACGCTATTATACAAAATGTAGAGACATGAAATATATGTAACTAATTCACTATTTGAAAAAAAGAAAAAAAAAAAATTCTTTGGAAATCATTCAGAATATCCCAAGTCACCTTTTGCATAAACATCCATCCATCCTCTTCCGCTTATCCGAGGTCAGGTCGCGGGGGGAGCAGCTTGAGCAGAGATGCCCAGACTTCCCTCTCCCCGGCCACTTCTTCTAGCTCTTCCAGGATGTAAATAGAGCACTCACTATATTTCCATTTCATTCAACAAATGGCATTACTGCTCTTTTCTCACATGACTCTTCCTATGCCTCGACCAGTGTTCCATTGGCTTTTCTTGAGGAAATCTGTTACTCACTCTGTTCACATCATTCTGATATTTCAACACATAGTGCTTGTTCTGTTTAGTCTTCACTGGCTCTCTATGACTTTTCTTTGTACTGATATACAATAGCAACTTCCTGTATCACTACACTCCAGTCGGTCCACTAACGTTGGTTGTGTTATGTTCTAGACTAATCAATGTTCCATGGGTGATAAAACTTTCATTTCTATTACATTACATTGGAAAGAACTCACTACAATTATTATATTTGGCAACTTCTGTCATTCTTTTAAAATGCAAGTTTGGACCCATCAGTGAAGGAAGTCAATGAACTGTCACTTAGAGAGTGCAAGAAACTACAATAACAGGCCACTCCCACTAAACGAATCCTAATGATGTAATCTAGATTTACGTCCATTTGTTTGTTGTTTTCCAGCATTGGGGACTTTGTTTCAATTTATTATTTTCATGAGCTAAATCTGTGTGGTCCAATTATTTATGTTTATTTCAGGGCTGGGCAAGTTAATGCATTAACGCATTAATTAATTAAGACCGACAATGATTTTATCGTGCATTAACGCAGTTTTTGTTATTATTATTATTATTTTGAAAGCCTCAGTCTCGCTAGTGATCGATAGAGATCAGTGATCTTCTTGTTACAGCGCTTTTCGATATGCTTTTGCTAGAAGGAAAGTTAGCTCTGCTGATTTGACTTTGATTCCCTGCGCGTGCATGAGTAGCGAAAAGCAAACAGCTTCTAAAATGGCACGTGGAGAGATATCAAAGTGAATGCTCAAAGTAAAATAATCCATGGATAACTTTTTTTCATATTATTGCTGAATCTGACTCCAATTTTGATACAAGTACTGTAATGTGGAGATGTAGATCGAAAACGAAAGTGAGGTACTGGCATCAGCTGATCGGTCCCTAGCTGATCATGGTGTTGAACACATTCATGTAGCTGATGCACCTATGGAAACATTCGCCTGGAAGGACAGACACTTAAGATGACAGGAGGTACAAACCATATTGCGTTTCACTGCAACTGCCATCCTCGCACACCTGTCTCACAGACAGCCAGCCCACGGTGTATTCTTGCTGGCCGTCGAGCGACTCACCCGTGCAGCTGCTGCTGCCACAAACTGCAAACAGATGTCGACAGCAGGCACAACAGGCAGCAACAGACGTTTTATCTTGATTTATGTGTTGAAACCATTGCTTTGTGCACTTTTCACAGTGTTTTGGAAAAAATATTAGCCTTCAAAGAGTTGCTACTGAACATAGACTGTTTATGCTGCTCCCTGATAAAAGAAAATGTTTCTGCTGGTATCTGTTCAGATAAAAAAGAAAACAGATTTAGAAATGTTAACTTGCTGTTGCTCGGAAGGTGCCTGTTAAAATGTTATGATTGTGGCTCTGGACTCTGAGGGTAACTTGTTTTTCTATAACAAAGTAAATATAACATTAATACCGTGGCAGTGGCCAATATCTTTGGTTTTATATTTGATTTGATTACGTTAATATTTGAGATTTACAAGAAATATTTTAACTGCTACTATGTAAAGGGAAGACTGTTGTTAAAAATCACCTTATTTGTTTAAAGTGTTTGCAAACCAAATACACGCCATACACTACTTTTGAGTTCATTATTGAATTTTGCACATAATGTGATTGTTGTGAATGTCTGTGATTAATCATGTGATTAATTGGAATTAAAAATTTTAATCATTGCCCAGCACTAGTTTATTTATTTATTTATTCTGTTTAAAGTAATTACATCCTTTGTATTTTATTAGACCTCTGTTTCACCGCCTCTGGCCCCATTATTCCTGTTTCAACAATTGTGAAGTGCTTAGGGCATGCAAAACACTTCCGTTAATTAATTATTACTAGTAAAATTGTTAATCAAAACAACAAACAAATAATAATATACCAACATCAACACAGTTTCACTGTGTAAGGAAAGACAACACTTTTCCTGATCTGTCTCCCATCACCTGTAATTTTGTCAATAATTCACTCATGTTAAAACTATATTCCTTTTGTAAGGTGCTATTTTGAGTGAACACCGCCTAACAACTCCTTATTAAATATGAAACTGCCATTGCTAAAATTATTT
This sequence comes from Erpetoichthys calabaricus, assembly GCF_900747795.2. Lineage (NCBI taxonomy): Eukaryota > Metazoa > Chordata > Cladistia > Polypteriformes > Polypteridae > Erpetoichthys > Erpetoichthys calabaricus. Next base: position 228,736,307 of record NC_041396.2, read on the forward strand.
TACAAATATTTAACTTCCATGATGATAAACATGTAATTATCACTTGTGACTAAATAACAAAAAAACTATCAGTATTTAAATTGACAATAGTAAAACTGGCAAAGTAACTTGTCCAGATACACAAAAGTAAATAACTACGTGAAAATAAAGCAGCACAATATAAGCAAAGGTCCCCAGTTTAGTCTCTGTGTGGATGTCTTCTGAATGACAATTTTCTAATCCCAAAGCCTGTCATTTCTAACATGTCCACATTATTAGTGGTGGTTAGTCGCTCCCCACTCACTGAAGCACTTTGAGTTGTGAGAAAAATGCTATATAAATATAAAGAATTCTAATTATTATTACTAGTATTACTACATTACTACTATTATTATTACTACATTGTGACAGTGTTTGTAATATAGTACAGATATAGCAAAAACCTAAATATTTTAAGAAGAACAGTGAAATATGACCTAAGTGTCAGTTAAATATAAAGTTTTTATTTTGTTAAAGGAGAAGATATAACTGTCTCTTGTGAAGAAAAATAATTAAATGTGAAGTCTGGAATGCAATAAATGAGACAACAAAAAAATCTGTATACATACTTACCTAAATCTGGCTTTAACTCAGTAGGTAAGCTTAGTTTCCGTGACATCTTTGCTGGAAGAAAAAACAAAACAAAACATAAAAAAAAAAAAGGAAAAAAAGAGTGGAAATATATTTACAAAGACAAGTCTTATACACTGAACAAGAAACAGCTAAATATGATAAAAAAAAACTTTTCATATATATTATTTAAATGTCATTAGTAACGGGTTTATATAAAGACATACAGTAGCTTAATCAAAACACATTACTGTTATATAAACTGTTAATTACATGCTAAATTATAACATGTCAAAGGGAATCGTGCTCTTCACAATCTGCTGAAAAGAGAAGTCTATTTCATTACAAATATCTTAGCAGACTGAAAGTGTCCATGCTAATACAGCGTGCACAAAACAGGAAAAAGCGGTGGAGTTAAAGTGTGCTGGGTGCACAAAGATCCTACCAATTTGTTTATCTTCAAATAGGATGTTAAACATTTAGTTTAAAAGAATACACATGAAAGCCTTTACACTTCACTTCTCCTTTTAAGATATTGTCAGTCATGCAACATAACCCTGACCTTCCATAAGACTGCAATGTTGTTTATCACAGACATTATGAACTTTTACTTTTGAGAAAAGGCATATGCCCCCACTTTTAATATAGTCATCCACCCTGACATTACAAGGCAATGAAAACATGGGACTTGAAATACTGTAAGGTCAACTGACAAAATGTAAAATATTTCTTCTGACCTTGAAAATTACCAAGAGTGTGTCCATGACATCTTAACTGACATTCTAGTGCACTGCAATTTATAAGTTGCACGGCCACACCCTCAGACTCACAGATTTTTGACTTTTGTTTCTGAATTTGACTGTTAAACCATTTTTTTTTGCAGTAGAAAGAGTTTTTCTTTATATTTCTCTCCTACAAAACAAGTGCTTGAGAAGACATTACCACCATTTGTTAACATCAAAAATATATAAGGCAGCCTGAAAGACAATCTAAAAAACAGTTGAATTTAGCATTTTTACTAATTTTCTCCTAACAAGCTCTTGCTTATTTTTAAAATATTGCATCTATGAACAAGACACAACAAAAAACACTAATATGCCTCATGCACTAAAATCTACATTGTATTTTGAACTATTTTGTTCAACTACCACAAATGGGACTCTTAGCACTGTACAAACAATTAACAAGTTGAAAGAACAAAATGACAAATCGAACGTTTATGGTGAATCTTCAGACGTTTTGTACAAATGTTCACTCTTACCTCCTTTACCTCCTCCATTGTGGAACAGCTGATGGTTTGACGTCACCACTTTTAGAAAAGTAAAGTAACATTGTAGTTAGGCATGTTGCTAGATCTTTACTATGTGCTTAGAATGAGAACTGGGTCAAACAATTGATAATGATAAAAAGAATACTTCCTTATAAAAAAAATCATCCTCTCCCAGTCAACTAAATGTTTTTAAAACATTTTCTTTTCTACTAAAGACTTAACAGTTTTCATTATTTATAATATTCACTTGATCAATTAATCGTGAGCATGCAGTTTTGCATTCAAGAAAAAAAGAAAAGGAAAGGGAAGCACTTCTTCAGAGAAGGATTAATGTGAAACTGCAGTAAACTGCCCAGCCAATTTAATAAGAAACCTTAATTTCAGAAGCAAATAGTGACTTTTTGAAGCAATTTAGTCTTGTCTAGTATTGGAGGTATTGGCTTTAAATGACTGTAATCCTAAGCAAATCACTCTAATTGTAACAAATTAATGGACACAATTGAACTATGTCTCTGGATTTGTATGGCACCTTGACAATGAGATCATTAAAAAAAGATACATAGGATAAAAGTGGTTTGTTAAGATAACAGATATGAAATCATGCCAATGAACTTTACAGTCCTCAACTCTTTAAAAACATTCTTATATAGTCTAAAATATATCTCTAATAACTTTTATTCATTGTTTGCAGTCAAAATGTAAACACTGTAAAACCTAAAAAAAAAATCGAACAATGTTATAAAATGTTGTAGTAGGTACAGCGAACGACTCAGTAACTTTTCCCTAAAACTAAATGTATTTACGTAAGGATTTATGTAACACATTTATTTACTTTTTTTCCCTATAGATAAGAATAGGAACTTCACAACAGCTAATGGAATTAATGCATACATGACAAAGTCAAATCTACAAGTCTGTTTCAGGCTCTTTCCTAACAGATTACAAAAGTATTAGTGCAGAGAATTTTTTTTTTTAGTGTCCATATAATAAAGATGACAATATAAACAGTATAATACTTCAAGCATAATTCCGCTGTAGCACTTTTCTCAATAAGCATGTGAATAATAGAATATAGTTGAATATTAGGTGATTTTTCTTTTTACATGCAGTTTTCAAAAAAAGGAAAGAAATGGGCAGGGTGAGCCAAAATTATGTTAACACTAATGGTACTGTTTGGGCGGAGTGGTGGCTCTGAAGCTAAGGATCTGTGCTGGTATCCAGAAGGTTGCCGGTTCGAATCCTTGTCACTTCCAAAAGAGATCCTACTCTGCTGGGCCCTCGAGCAAGACCCTTAACCTGTAATTGCTCCAGGGGCGTTGTAGAATGGCTGACCCTGCGCTCTGTTCCCAAGGGGTGGTGAAAATTAACAAATTCCTAATACAAGAAATTGTATAAGGCGAAATAAAGAACAAAAAAAAACATACAATTTTTGTGGACAATTTATGTGCCACATATGGTACATGTGTTGAACATGATGGCGAACAGGTTGGGACATTCCTGTAAATCATTTTTTTTGAATAAGTTGTTTCTGCCACTCAAATGTTAATATAATTTTGACTCACCTTGTATATTTTATAGTATTATCAGAGTTGCCAAAAATAAAAAAAAATAATAAAAAAAACACTTAAACACAAAAAATTCAATTTTAGTAACCAAATATGGCCCTCTTCCTTTTTATAAAAAAAGAAAGTCTAGTAACCCAGAACAAAATTGACAATCCCACAATTTTAACAAATAAAACAAAATTTACAGTAATGCAAAAAGCATGTAAATGGCCAGGATTCAATTGCATAAATTATATGTCATTTAAATTAGCGATGCAGAGCTCCAAAAACCCCTAGGGGAATACGAGATGCTTTATGAGATGCAGAACAAGGAGTACTGAAAATGTAAACTTCTAGGGAGAAATTACAACAAAAAACTACAATGGCAGAGCTACAAATTTCTAGAGTTTATGATTAAAATGAGAAGAGTAAGCATACATTCACCAACACTTTATTAGGTACACCTTGTTAGTACGGGATTGGACCCCCTTTTCCTTTCAGAACTACCGCAATTCTTTATGACATAGATTCAACAAAGAGCCAGAAACATTCCTCAGGGATTTTGTTCCATATTGACATGACAGCATGATGCAGTTGCTGCAAATTCTCAGCTGCACATCCATGATACGACTCTCATGTTCTATCACATTCCAAAGGTGCTGTTGGATTGAGATCTGGTGACTGTGGAGGCCATTTGAGTACAATAAACTCATTGTTACATTCAAGAGTTTGAGATGATTTGAGCTTTTTGACATGGAGTGTTATCCTGTTGGAAGTAGCCATCAGAAGATGGGTACACTGTAGTCATAAAGGGATTGGACATGGTCAGCAACAACACTCGGGTAGGCTACGGCATTTAAATGATGCTCAGTTGGTACTAAGGGGCCCATAGAGTGCCAAAAAAATATCCCCCACACCATTACACCACAACCACCAGCCTGAACCGCTGATATAAGGCAGGATGGATCCATGCTTTCATGTTGTTGATGCCAAATTCTCACCCTAACATTCGAATGTTGCAGCAGAAATTGAGACTCATCAGATCAGGCAATGTTTTTCAGACTTTCTACTGTCCAGTTTTGGTGAGCCTGTGCAAATTGTTGCCTCAGTTGCATGTACTTAGTAGACAGGAGTGACACCTGGTGTGGTCTCCTGCTGCTGTAGCCCATCTGCCTCAAGGTTCAATGTGTTGTGCGTTCAGAGACATTCTTCTGCATACCTCCATTGTAATGAATGGTTGAGTTACTGTTGTGTTTTTATCAGCTCAAACAAGTCTGGCCATTTTCATCTGACCTCTAGTATCAACAAGGCACTTTCGCCCAGAGATATTCCACTCACTGGATATTTTCCCTTTTTCAGACTATTCTCTGTAAAACCTAGAGATGACTGTGCATGATCCCAGTAGATAAGCAGTTTTTGAAATACTTAGAACAGACCGTCTGGTACTAACAACCATGCCATGCTCATGCACCCTTCCTCCCCATTCTGATGTTTGGTTTGAACTTCAGCAGGTTGTCTTGACAATGTCTACATGCCTAAATGCATTGAGTTGCTGCCATGTGATTGGCTGATAAGATATTTGTTTTAACAAGCAGTTGAACAGGCATACCTCATAAAGTGGTCAGTGAGTATATATGGAGTTGTAGAACTTGTCAAGCAAATGTACATAATATTTGAATAAGATGATAGAAGAGAAGAGCTACAATATCCTATTAATATTAATTAATTCACTTGTAAGTGCTACCTTTCTGGAAGTCATCAGTCCATCCAGTTTTCTGGACATTTTCCAAACCAAGCCACCTGGGCACAGGTGAAGAGCATGACAAGAGAACTCAGTGCAAAACAAGAAACTTGATCCTGTTGTTTAAGAGACTCTTGTTCTGTGAATGATGAGAATAATATACTCTTCCCTATGACTGCTTGCATTTTCCAAGTTAAACTACCATCAAAAATTCTTTTTTTTCACTAGTCATATTTTTTGTCTTGTCTTCTGTTTTAATATGTACAAATTTTTGTTTTGCAGGTATTAGGCTTGAAATAAATGAACCAATTTTTCAGGGATCATGCGCCTCCTGGAAAATGCAATATCTACAACATATTATCTATGCCTTGATGATACAGAAATTACAAGAATAGATATGCAAAGTGTTGTCCCACAACATTCCAAGCAAATTTCTCTGTAGCAAGTTGACCATTGTAAACACACTTTAGATGGTCAATACAATATAATTCTGTTGCACCCTCTATCCTTGCATGGAATGACCAACTGTAACATTTCCTTGACCAAACCTCCTTTCTTTTTTTACTATCTTAACCATATCCACTTACCAACAGTGTATCGCTAGTCTTACTGACTCTAACAGGTAGAAACAATATTTGTGCCCACAGAATTTACTCTGAAATAAAAATCTGGCAGACCCCTGTGACCTTGTCCAGGACTAAGCAGGTTAATCCAATTCTTTCAACACCAGGTGCAATGTAGGTACCCATCCTAAGTAGGACACCAGGCCACTTTACTGCCAGCTCACTCATAAAATTTAGAGATGGCAATTAACCTAATACATATGCTTTTGGAGATCTGGGAGTACAACTGGAGTAAATGGAGAAAAAACAAAACAGACACCCATGCAACTCCACATGGTCAATAATAATTTGGGGGATTTCAGCTCAAGATACCAGATCAGTGATGCAGCAGCACTAATCAATATACCACCATGCTGTTCTCTGTTTGGTTCAATGAAAAGTACATTTCTGTTAAAAAAAAAAAGCCTAAATGTGTTTTCAGTTTGGTGTATCACTGACAGAATAATATAATGAATTAACTTTTTAATCTTTATATTTCTTAAGAAACAGACAATTTAAAACAACTTTTCATGTTATCCTATATTCTGTACTGTGTGTTGTCTGATGTTCTAAAAATCGTAATTCCGAAGTACCACTAAAGTTTATAAAAATTAATCAATACAGGTGCTTACAGTGGATGAGGCTAGAATAAGAAAACATGTTCGATCTAAAAATGGATGGATATGACATTGACTTACTCTTAATAAAATCTTTCATAGCAATTCTTTGAGATTTTGAATGAACAAAATATATATATATATATATATATATATATATATATATATATATATATATATATATATATACAGTGGGTACGGAAAGTATTCAGACCCCCTTCAATTTTTCACTCTTTGTCATATTGCAGCCATTTGCTATAATCATTTAAATTAATTTTTTTCCTCATTAATGTACACAGAGCACCCCATATTGACAGACAAAAAAAAAGAATTTTTGAAATTGTTGCAGATTTATTAAAAAAGAAAAACTGAAATATCACATGGTCCTAAGTATTCAGACCCTTTGCTCAGTATTTAGTAGAAGCACCCTTTTGAGCTAATACAGCCATGAGTCTTCTTGGGAAAGATGCAACAAGTTTTTCACACCTGGATTTGGGGATCCTCTGCCATTCCTCCTTGCAGATCCTCTCCAGTTCTGTCAGGTTGGATGGTAAACGTTGGTGGACAGCCGTTTTTAGGTCTCTCCAGAGATGCTCAATTGGGTTTAAGTCAGGGCTCTGGCTGGGCCATTCAAGAACAGTCACAGAGTTGTTGGGAAGCCACTCCTTCGTTATTTTAGCTGTGTGCTTAGGGTCATTGTCTTGTTGGAAGGTAAACCTTCGGCCCAGTCTGAGGTCCTTAGCACTCTGGAGAAGGTTTTTGTCCAGGATATCCCTGTACTTGGCCGCATTCATCTTTCCCTTGATTGCAACCAGTCGTCCTGTCCCTGCAGCTGAAAAACACCCCCACAGCATGATGCTGCCACCGCCATGCTTCACTGTGGGGACCGTATTGGACAAGTGATGGGCAGTGCCTGGTTGTCTCCACACATACCAGCCCACATGGAGTTTGCTAAAAGACACCTGAAGGACTCTGAGATGGTGAGAAATAAGATTCTCTGGTCTGATGAGACCAAGATAGAACTTTTTGGCCTTAATTCTAAGCAGTATGTGTGGAGACAACCAGGCACTGCTCATCACTTGTCCAATACGGTCCCCACAGTGAAGCATGGCGGTGGCAGCATCATGCTGTGGGGGTGTTTTTCAGCTGCAGGGACAGGACGACTGGTTGCAATCGAGGGAAAGATGAATGTGGCCAAGTACAGGGATATCCTGGACAAAAACCTTCTCCAGAGTGCTAAGGACCTCAGACTGGGCCGAAGGTTTACCTTCCAACAAGACAATGACCCTAAGCACACAGCTAAAACAACGAAGGAGTGGCTTCCCAACAACTCTGTGACTGTTCTTGAATGGCCCAGCCAGAGCCCTGACTTAAACTCAATTGAGCATCTCTGGAGAGACCTAAAAACGGCTGTCCACCAACGTTTACCATCCAACCTGACAGAACTGGAGAGGATCTGCAAGGAGAAATGGCAGAGGATCCCCAAATCCAGGTGTGAAAAACTTGTTGCATCTTTCCCAAGAAGACTCATGGCTGTATTAGCTCAAAAGGGTGCTTTTACTAAATACTGAGCAAAGGGTCTATATACTTAGGACCATGTGATATTTCAGTTTTTTCTTTTTTAATAAATCTGCAACAATTTCAAAAATTCTTTTTTTTGTCTGTCAATATGGGGTGCTGTGTGTACATTAATGAGGAAAAAAATTAATTTAAATTATTTTAGCAAATGGCTGCAATATGACAAAGAGTGAAAAATTGAAGGGGGTCTGAATACTTTCTGTACCCACTGTATGTATATATATATATATATATATATATATATATATATATACATATATACATATATATACACACACACACATTAAAATAGTATGCTTTTAGATCCATGTATGTAGGAGAGATCGGCTGAGCAGCAGCCAGACATTACACAATGGAAACACACCACTGCACCTAGATAAGCTTTGTATTGCAAAGGCCTCCAGTTTGATAGTGGCAGACGGTGTTTAGAGGTGACACCACAGAGCAAAATCCTAGACTGATAGACCAGCTGACTGCTTGTTTTCTTATTTTTGTTTATTTTCCTTCAAGTAACTATAAATATGATTTTGATAGCAGCATCTTTTTAACACAATTAAAATAATGTGACTAACCTTACCCAAAAACAACACATCTGATAAACGTTGGACAAAATTCTTAACATATAAATTACAAGAGATGAAATTTGTTGTTAACCTCATTTAACAAAAGAAATTTTGCCTAACATTTAAATTGAAAAATTATATAAACGAAAAAGTTGGAACTGTTGACTTATTGCTTTTTTCAGATTTCACTACAAGGTTTTTTAGATCAAAACTCATAGCTGGTGATTCCAGAATGATCCAGTGTTTCTACTTCAGCTACTCACTCTTGGCTGCCTATGAAATTATTTTTAAAATCATTGTCCTGATAAAGGACACAAGTCCTTTGACTAACTACACTGGTCTGAAAATTGTGCTCCAAAATGCTTCAGATGTTGCAATACCTTAAACGGGTTCAAGGCCTTCAGAGGCAGCAAAGCACCATGGCAACATTATGGAACTTTATTATGTTTGATAATTGGGGGGGAGGATTTTAGCCTGGGGCGGCACGGTGGCGCAGTGGAAGCGCTGCTGCCTCGCAGTTAAGAGACCCGGGTTCGCTTCCTGGGTCCTCCCTGCGTGGAGTTTGCATGTTCTCCCCGGGTCTGCGTAGGTTTTCCTCCGGGCACTCCGGTTTCCTCCCACAGTCCAAAGGCATGCAGGTTAGGTGGATTGGCGATTCTAAATTGGCCCTAGTGTGTGCTTGGTGTGTTTGTTTGTGTCCTGCGGTGGGTTGGTACCCTGCCCGGGATTGGTTCCTGCCTTGTGCTCAGTATTGGCTGGAATTGGTTCCAGCAGACCCCCGTGACCCTGTGTTCGGATTCAGCAGGTTGGAAAATGGATGGATGGATGGATTTTAGTCTTGTTCCATTTGTCCCCAGAAAAATTTCCCAGGAGGATAGACATTAGTTTTTATAACATACTGAAAAGTTAATATGGGTTCTTCTAAATTTCTCTTTCAACAGTGAGGTCCTTCTGGGCCTCCAATCATATAACATTTCCTAGATTGTGATCTTGCAGACAATGCGGAATGAAAGTACTCTTCATGCATTGCACTTTTTCAGGAATTCTTAAAAATCAGCAATGATATCCTATCATTTCATGCTCTCATCCTTTGCGTTTCAGCACAGTTTAGATAACAGTGTGAACTGTTAGAAACATAATTGTGAAAGTCTTTATAAAATTGATTTTTTAGCCTTGAAGCTCTTTCTTGTTCGATGAGAATTTCATTTCTCAGATTACTTTTTTGTTATTTTCACAAAATAAGGTCAGATAAGAATAAGAACTGTTATGAAGTTACAGAAGTTATTGTTATCTGCAGCTTAATTAAGCCAGGCAACATGAGGTAGCTGTTTCTCAGAAAAATGTGCTGTATTCTTCGAGAGTGTGGTAACAATTACATTTACGTTTTTACTGAAACAAACAAAAGTGAGAAGGTCATCTTTTTTACCATTTGAAAATAATGTTTTATATCAAAATTGTAAGAGTGGCAATACCATTTAATCACATCACCACTAATGCTGTGCCTATGTACATGTAAATAATATAGACAACTAATTTTTTGTAAATTTAAATTCAATGAACACTCAAAAACATGTTTGCTTTAAATAAGTATCAAAAAACCAAAACAAAACAAAACAAAACAAAAAAAAACATTGCAAAACATTTAACCAGAGCCACTAAAAAAAATGCACTAGGTCAGGTCTGGTCGGGGAGCATTCACTGGTACAGCGCGTTGCTGTACCCACCACACAACGAAACAGCTCGGGATCCTAGTTGCCAACCCGCCCCACAAAGAGTCTAAAGACTTGGACCGTCATCCTTTTGCATAGATATTGGGAGCACCACACACCCCTTTCCAGTGACCTCATGACCCTCCATACTCTCCCAGTCTCTCTACTGACTTCATAGGAAGAGTGACCAGAGACATGAATGTCACTGCCGAGGTAAGTAAACCTCTCGACGAGATCAACACTCTCTCAGCAGACAGACACACTACTGATGGCTGTGCATAAGATGTCATTAAAAGCCTGGATCTTGTTTTTTATTCAGGACTCTCATAAGCCCAGACACTCAGACTCCTTGCTTAGTTGCTCGAGAGCCCCGATCACAGCCTTCATTGACTCCATGAAGATCACAGCATCATCAGCAAAGTCAAGATCAGTGAATCTTTCTTCACCAACAGATGCCCCACAGCCGCTGGACTCCTTGACCCTGCCAAACACTCAGTCCAGGCAAGCACTGAACAGAGTAGGAGCAAAAACACAACCCTGCCGAACACCAGAATCAACTGGGAAAAATGCAGGGTGTACAAGCTAGACAAGATATCCAGCAACCTTGAGGGGATCCCAGAAAGTCTCAGGATGTCCCACAGAGCAGCTCTATCAACTGAGTTGAACGCTTTATGAAAACTAAATAATTCTAATTTAATTTTTAACAGAATATTTTTATTTAAAAAGTTTTACAAACATCATTTTACTGGCAGTTTGTAATGCATCATTAAAAAATGACTGACTGACCGACCTTTTCAAGACAAATACTGAACTGCTATTTTCAGTTAAATTCTTCTTTTTCTCCTTCTATGAACTTAGGAATAGCCAAATACCACCTAAGCTTGCAAGCAGGGCAAACCATTATATAGTTATTTATTGTATTGTCTTAGATTTATACAGTTTAAGTGACTGTATAGATTATAAATAAGACAATTTTAAAGGAGTTTCTTTTCAGTCCATGTTAATATAGAAACACAGTGCTCAAAAATAGTTTGTATAATGTTAAATTGAATTAATTATCCCTCTTAGTGATCAATGTGTGCCCAACACCTCTTAGTAATAGCAGTAAAAAACATTACTTAAAGTTGGCTTAGTAGGCATAGGTGGAGAACGGTGAATCAAGGACCCTTGCAACTCTTTAAGAAAGCAGTGACAACTTAAATTCTTTTATTTTCAAAGGAAATGCTCTCTAAAATTCTGATAAATTCCATATAAAAAAATAATTCCAGTACTTGGGTGATCTTTTCATGAAAATGTTAAACCATAAATATAGATATATAAAAATAAAAACTAATACATTACTTACAGAGCACTTTTTCCCTGTTAAAAAAGTGCTTAAAATGGAAATGAAAGCCCTCCTTGTCACTATTCTCCTCATATAGCCTTTTAGCATTTATTTTAAAAATCAATCAAGATTTTACCAGATAGATAAGTGCTTTGATTAGACTTTATTATTCAGTGATTGTTAGTTGTGCACAGGAAGAAAGCAAATAAATTAGTGAAATTTAAAAATGTTTTTCTTTGTTTTCTTTTTTCTCATACCTAGGTCATTGACTACCATCTTGGAAAAGTTTCTGCTTTTGTTCCTCACTGGAAGTAAGTTTAATTAAAAATAATTAAAGGTTATTTATAACAAAGGATTAAAAAATGAAAGAAAATTGTGCATAAATTATTTGAAACATATTCGAATACTATACCCATTTCTATAAATCTAGGTATTTTCTGGTCATCCTCAGAATTGCATGGTGATGTAGAACCTATATAGCAATAACATTATAATCATTATAAAAGTTTTACAAATCTACTGGAAAACAAGAGCTTACTTCAGAAACAGCTTTGATTTTGATATGGGTTAACCATATCAAATATTAGCTCATATTTAGAATTTCAAAATGCATATAGTAAACAGCAAATTGAGTTTCATAATAGCCAAGAAAATACAACTTCACAACATCTGACAAAACAAAAAGACCTTCTAATTAAATTTCCATTAAAACGCCAGCCAAAATATTAACCACATGTATGTTACATTCTGTACATTGAGCTATTTTTGGAATTTGTCTGCTCAGGTAAAGGAAAGTAAAGTTCCTGTTACTGGTTGGAGAAGCTGATACCACTACCACATATTCTAGGGCTGGATAGGGGGAAAATGAAGTTGGTGTAAGGTTTGTGCTTTTAAGGGAAATCAACTCTCATGTTAACTATTTGAGTTTGTTTCTAGAAGGATATGGATGTTTGAAAGTTCTCTGCACCCTGCAAACACCTAGGTGTATACTTTATATCCTGGTGGGCCATGCCCATTGTCAGTGAGTAAGTGTATTTGTCATTTATATGTGATTACTTTGGATTGGTGTTTAGTGTGAACTACAACCATCCAAGGCAGAGTTAACCACCCATGATGTTTAAGTTTTGGGGTGACTCCTGACTCTGGTTATTATACTTGGTCACTGCCAGTAAGAATTTATTTTGTATAGATTCACTAAATTAACTTGAAATGAAGACTCACTTGGAGGGAGACTGAGAGGAGCCAATTGTGCATTTGTTAAAACTTATTTTTTTGGAGGTTTATGTTGGACATGACATTAACCAGAAGGGCAATAGCATGAGTGTACAAAAATATACTTATACCCAAGAATATATACAACTCACTACAAAGCAATACATGACTAACTAGTAAGTTTTATGTAATAATTAATTTTGATGCAAGACAAATTCATATAAACCAAAGAAGCAAACAAACTGAAAGCAATCAGTTTGAGCTCATGGCAATGTTTAACATGACTTTGAAAGCTCAATCCATACTAAGAATGTATATAGGCTAGGGATGCAGTAAAAATTTTATGCATTTTTGTTTATGAATTGGAGCCTACATATGTGCTCATGAGTTGTGTGTGTATGTGTAGCCTGTTAATTGCTCGGAATATAATACAATTCAGTGTATATGAAATATACAGTACATGCTGTTAAGGCTTGTCAGCACATATCCCCACAAACACATCGCTGGGAGCATAAGAAATGCTATGGACTATTCACAAAAAATGTGACAAGGAAACTAAGCTACAAAAAACAGGTTATGGTGTAAACCTTTTTTACTCTGCTTGAAATACAAGCATGTAAAAGGAAGGTTGGGCAGCAGAACTTTGGATGAGCTCACAAGAGCTTGCTTAGATCAGCTGGCTACATTTACACTCGTCTGAATCTGGCCAGCCTGTACAGGTCCAAAATAAAAAAAAGAAAACAAACCACACTGAAAATTTTCAGGTAACAAAGTTACAAAAAGCTTTTCACAAATATGGTGTCCAGTTCTTTTTAGAAGATGCCGACAACATAACTGCATCAATCTGCTGTTTATATTTGGTAATAACTGTCAAAAGATCAGTAGTACGTACATGCTGAACCAGGCACAGTGAGTGCAATGCCACAACAGTGATGTCACAGCAATAATCTACTGGTACAGCAGTGGTTTTCAAACTCAGTCCTGGGGATCCACTGTGGCTGCAGGTTTTTCTCCCAGCCAGATTCATAATCAGTGACAACAACTGATAACAGTGATCTGAATGATTTTTACATTTGTAAGACATTTAGAAATATTTCTATTTAAATTATTAACTCACTTTTGTTGATTTCATTAACTTTCTGAACAGTTTGCTCCCTTCACTGTATCTTAATAATGACAATTAAAAACTAGCAGAGCAGACACCCAGGCCAACAACATTGAATCGTGCAAGGCTACAACTACTTTAGCATCAGACCCACTAATTAATAAATAATGGATTAATTAAATAATCAGAACACCTGGAAAAGTAGAATGAAAATCTGCTAATTTCTGCATTGTTCCCAAAACACAGAATCTGGGAAATAACAGTTTATTTAATTAATTAGCCCATGAGTCCAATTAAAAATAGAAGCTGGTTAGAACAAAAACCTGTAGCCAAAGTGGGTCCCGCAGGACCTAGTTTGAAAACCCCTGTGGTAGACAGTGTGGTAGGTATGCAGTTAACAAAAGCATGCAAACAAAACAGTTGTGAAAGGTAACTGTGTGCACACCTACATGGACACTGTAAAGTAGACAGTTCTCCTTTCATACTTAAAAGTCTGGCACACAGTTTAGCTTTGGCTGTCCCAGATAAATGCCAGTCTGTGTCTTTTGAACCACACATGCAGTCAAACACATTCACACAAAATAAAAGTGTGAGGGTAACTCTTTGGTCGACTGTAGTCATCTTCACCACATAAACTAATAACTGCCTGTTTATCTGTTTTCTATTTCAGCACAGTTTGAAGTGAATATTTTAACCATTTTTACATTTTTAGAAATGCCCCCAAACTGAGGTACTTTAAGCAAGGTTTATTTGACAACTATACTGATTCTGGATTTGATATGTAGCTTAAATACTGCCCTCATGTGTCTGCTTACATGAATAGCATGTGTCAAAAAATGTCTATTAAAGATGCAATGAAGCAAGGCAATTACATTTTCCCTGCACAAATTCAAACTACCTGTATAATAAGTTCAATATTTTGCTTTAAACTTTAATCACTGAAACATTACTACATGCAATGTAAAAAGTGCTGAAAAACTAAAAACTAATTTTCTTTATATTTTCCACACAGGCATTGATTATGTCAACTGTAATGCCTACTTTTGTATTCTTATATTAAATAAATATAAAAAAAACACATAGAACCAGGTCATCAGCTTGACTATCATCCTTAGTGTTAACGTAAAAGCAGCTTCTCAGAACAGACATCTGCTAACACTGTTTACTGACACCTTAGGGATTTTAGCTCTCCTGGAGAGGTTTCATTAACTCCAGACATTGACTGAAACTAAGAATCTTTAGTTTGAACAATGCTGCACTTCCGGAGTGCCTAAAGTCATGTATATTTAAAAACAACCACTGACTACTTTTGCAATAATCAACAAAACAACAAAACTTTAAACTTCTATAATTTTTGCCAGTCCATGATATCGTTAATGATCACAGATAGACGGGCAGTATTCATTTAATAATTAAGTACATTGAAATGTATTATATGCATTGCTGCAAATTGAAAAACTGTATGTCTGAAAAGGAAAAACATCCAACTCGAGTGGAAAAGTAATACACCGACTATTCCAAGAACTTCCACTGAGCATTTCTCCTTAAATGCATATCATTCTTTCAACAGATTTTTAGATAACATATGGTGAATTCACTTAAGAGTTTCATATACATTCCGCACATTATAATTCAGCTGATGGTATAAAATGTGAAATAAACTGGATCTAAAAGACATTTTCAGAAGAGAGTATTTCAAATGTCTCTTTTACTTGTATCCATCTTAAAATCATCTGCTCAATGCTTATATAAGTAATTCATAGTAAAACTGTCAAAGCCTGTGACATATGTCACTTTTTAAAAGCATTAACACCATTCACACATAATGTATTAATGTAACTAAAAATGGTTCTCTACAAAAGTCAACAATAAAAATGCAATACAAAATACATTTTTGAAAATACACATTAAAAAAACATTTCAAACCTGAAAACAGAAAATGTTAATTATTACAACAATTGCTTATGTCCTGAAAAGGAAACCATTTAGTAATTTTAGTCATTCTTTACAAAAATATTGAATAAGATTCTGGCACTATTCTGGCTACTCAAGTACTGTAAGACAGAATATACATTTTTTAATAAAGAAAATGATGTTTTAATATGATTATGTGATACTTGTATATAAAATATTAGTAGTATTTTGTATAAACATTTAAATATATATTACCTGAAGTTGGAGATTTGCAGCGATCTTCAGAAGTCGTGGATCCTTCATTAATATCACACAGACCTGCTAAAGCATATGCTGATGTTAATAAAAACTGGTAAATAATTGCTTTAAATTGTTTTTTTTACTCTTAAAAAGGTGAATGTGGTTGTTTGCTTTGGACTCAGTTATTGTATTTTATTGGTAAATAAACTGAAAGGAAAAACCTAAAGTTAAAAAAAAAAAAGTGCCAATTACTTCAAAGTAATTTTTTAATGTATACTAAACAGCAGCACACACTATCTCTGCTTCCATCATAGAACACAAAATGAGCATAGCATTTTTGTAAGGTTAATTTAAAAAACACATTTATCCATTCACTTTCTGAACCCACATATCGTATGAAAGGATAAGGAGAAGCTAGAGCCTCTTTTGGTACTCATTCACACCAACAATCACATTATTTTAGAGTCTCCAATTAACCTTCAGGATGTGATCCAATGAAACCTCACTCACACAGGGTGTGACTGATGGCCGAGTTAAAAAACACAATGAAGATAGGTGGTTAGGGAGTGGTTTGAACCTTTTTTTTTAGTGATAACATAAATTTTGTAAAATTTAAGAATGAAAGGCGTTGCAATGTCCTATGAACTTTTCTTCATTATTAAGCATTCTAAAATGGCTATATGTATTTATTACAAATTTATTTATTCTGGGCAGAGTGCTGGCTCTGAGGCTAGGGATCTGCAATGGTAATCGGAAGGTTCCCAGTTCAAATCCTGTAAATGCCAAAAGTGAGTCTACTTCGTTGGGCCCTTGAGCAAGGCCCTTAACCTGAAATTGCTATGTCCTGGGTATGACATTAATCTGCATCCAGCCCTGCACATAGGCCCTCCAACCTATAGGGAAAAAGCTGGGGGTTGATGGCAGAATTGGCACTCCAGCCCCTATAAAAACCTCACACTGTTCCATTCTATCTTAATTAGTGTGATGCTGAGGTGTCACACATTGCATGGCTGCACTTGGGTCCTAATCTGGAATCCTGAGTTGGTTTGTCATGTGGTGGGTGTGGGAATGCGCTGTATCAGTGCGTACTTTTAACCTCTCTCTTCTGTTTATTCTCTATGTTTTAAAAAGGGAAGGCACAGTGCTTTTTGGTTGATACCATTGCCCACAGCTACTCAAAGACTAGATTCAAATGCCAGATGATCTCTGTCTGTGTATGTTCTGTCAATGACTGCTTGTGTTTTTCTTTGAGTAATCCGTTTTCCTAGTTTGTCCCAAAGATGCAGTGATTATAAATTTTCCTTATATGAGTGATATGGGTGTGTAATGGACTGACAGTCCATCCCAATGCAACCCTAAAATTGAATTTAATAGATAATGTAAGATGTAGATAAAGTAGATAAATGGTAAATTACAAATTATTGTTTGACTCTTGTAATGTAAAAAAAAAAAAAAAAATAATAAAAAGTTTAAATAGTTGAATAACAGCATTTATCCTGGAGGAATACTGGGGCAGTGGTGAGTGATGCTGCTCCACAGCTCCAAGGAGATGGGTGCTGTTTCATTGCTAGTTACAAAGTGGAGTTTACAAATTCTACCCCACGTCTCCAAGTATTTTATAGCTACCCAGGGTTGATTAATGCCGCGATCATGATATTGTTAAGAATGATTTCATCTCAGAAAGATGGATGAATAGCACAGCATGTATTCATCAATTTACTATTAATAAAACACTATCTCCCATTTTAATTAAACATTTTACATAATGTGCTATTCACATCTGTGACACTAGATGGCACTACAGGGTTAACATTACTGGAATTAGGCTACATAAAGGCTGCAAAGGCTGCACAATTAAGAAGCAGTAACCTGTTATAAATCATTTAAACAATAACTAATATAAATCATTTTTATAAATTATAATAAATAATACATTTGGAGAAGGTTTTATGAAAGAATTTTTGCTTTGTTTTATTTGTTGATTTAATTTTCCTGGCTATATATTTGATAACTATTTAAAGCAAGAGATTTTTGTGTTAAAGAACTGTCACTCTATGGAGTTACTTAAGGTTAAAGAATGAACAGTGGGGCAATGTATCACAAATTATGAGACTCGCCTCCAAATTTCAATAGTTTTGCCTTTACCGTTATAATATTAAGAGACAAATTAGGCACAGTAACAAATATTTTTTTTTGTTTGTTGACTCACTACAATTTATATGGAAACTTTGACTTATTTATTTTATGTTATAATAATATAATTCTACAAGAAATGTTCAGTGCTATTGCATATACATATAAAATATTTTGCTGCTTAGATTCTGGAGGATAAAACACCTATATTTCCAGCTGATACCAACCAATGTCCTGCAACTGCTAGCACTGCTCATCTCTAAAGACAACATAGTACACTGGAAAGGAAAAAACAACCCACCCTTACATACAGAGTTGGTATCTGCTTTATGTCTAATGCATAACAGGCTCTGAACTATTAAAAATGTGGGTTTAGGAGGTGGATGGTGTTTACCACTATTTCTGTTCATGCTAATGTAAACTGTTCCAACTATATAGCACATGGGATATAAAAGCCTTCTTGTTCCTACATATAGAAGAAGCCAAAGAGAAGGGCAACCATGACTGTACCGTGGTCAGAAACACAAAACCTGCAAATAATAGAAAAGCAGCAAGACAGAAATGTGTCAAGAGACTTACTTAAATAAGAGCTGCGAAGCTTTTTCACAGATTCAGAATATAAGTTAGAAAGGCCGCACATGCAAGAAGCCACAGTCAGCATACCTTTATGAAGCCATGGAAAAAAGGAAAAGACGAGGACAGCAAAAAAAAGTATGTGTGAATCAAACAAGACTAAAACAAATGTAACTTCTTAAGGATTTTCTCATAAAGACATTTTATATATGTCACATCAAAACAAAACAAAAATAAACAAATTTAATTAACATTTGTCATTTTATTTTTACAAAATCATAATAAAGAGAAAAACATGAAAATCAAAAAGCCATAAATGGAATTATGAAAGACATGCAAATAATGACAAATGAGACAAAAGAAACAAAAAAATGAACCATGTACCGGTAAAACTGACATTTATGTGGAGATTTCTGTGTAATATTTTTAATTAATAACTACAAACTTGTAAGCAGTTTGGCTTAACACTAGTATTACCAAAGCCTACGAAAAAAAACTCGCAAACCCGGCCCACCTTATATCCTTTCACACCTTTCTGTCAGGGTCTTTTGTCTTGTAAATGTGCCGATCAAGACAAGCAGCAAGCAGCCTACTATTCCATCCCCCACCACTGCAGAACGGGCACAAAGTTCTCCCAGTTCAAGCCTTGATTATCTGGGAGTCAGGTACCTAGAGTTGTATAGGGAAATAATAGATCGTTATTTCGAACACATGCATTTCATGTGTATTCCGTTTCTACAATTATCTGTGTAAACACATTGTTAAAACAAAAATGTTTTTCATATTTTAGTAATAAATGTCAAAATGTAGACATAAACTACATAATGTGTGAAGCCTGAAGTCCAAAGATCAAATTAACACTTTAACAAAAGGTTCAAGGATGATACAACAGCTTCTGTGGCGCAGTGGTAAGAATTGCTGACTTGTAATCAAGAGTCCTCCAGTTCGATCCTGATTGCCTCGTATATTTACCGTTTTGAGTAGTAAGCTGCTCTTATTGTTAATATTTTACAATAAACATATACATTTGGTTTGTGCCTGTAACACCCGGTGTAAATTTATAGTACTTGTTAAAGTTAGCATTTTTTTATTCACTTTTATTCTTTCAGTCACGATCATGATACATACTACCACCTCCCAGGGATCTGACACTGTTAGTTTAATTTGAAACTGGGAATAACTGTAGATGTGAGTGGTATTTTGAGACAATGGAACTGGAAATTCTGATTAGGATGACACACAAACATTGGTGATTCTGCCTTATTTGTATCTCATTGTTACTTGATTTTTTTATTCAGTTTTATTGAGTGTTCCTGCTTATGCTGAATTAGTATGCACCAGGTCCATGATGTCAAAGCTGCACTGACAAAAAACAGAAACATAGGTATATATATTTGGAATTATTCATTTTATGACCTATATAGTACATTTTGGAAAACACTGTGGCACGGATGCAACATTATTTATATTCATTCGCAGACCATCTTGCGGTTGTAATCAGCGACTGCATAGATTTTTTTTTTCTCCCGATCTTGCCCAGTCTCCACATTTTGGTGCATGGTGGTGTTTCTTTTGTACTCCAGGACATGCAGAGGAAAGAATAGTACAGAAAGGTTAGTTCCGCGCTATATGCAATAATTGACGACGAAGTTCCTCTAAAAGGTGAGCCATGAACACTCTTCTTTTCCCAGTGGACCCCGTACATGCCTTGCACAAGCAACTGGCCACCTGCATACTCCTGCTCGCACTGAATAAGCTCACGCCTTCTGGTGCATGATGTCAGTGCAGCACCAGAGAAAAACGAGACAAATATACGTGACATTTTCAAGAAATCATTTTATGACCTGAATTGTACCGATTAGAAAATATCATTGCACTAATACAATATTATTTGAAAATGAACAGTGTCTGATCGGGTGTAAATTTATGCTGGAGCTGTTAGTTAGGGTCAGATTGGGGGGGGGGGGGGGGGGGGGGGGGATTTGGTTCTCGGGCGGAGGGAGAGCATGATCGTGACTGGGAGAATAAAAGTGAAAAAACCTAACTTTTACAAATACAGCAAAGTCTCTCTTATCCAACATTCTGTATTATCCGGCGTCCCCACCGCAAAAAAAAACAAAACAAAAAAAAAAATGCATCAATCGGCAACAAGAACTGCAAGTTGCGAGCGTGAGCATAGTCTATTTTTTGTTGCTAAGTTCATTTTTTCAGTTAAATTTTTCTGTTGTTTTGTTGTAAAATATGATTACAGTGGATTATGTGGCTGGCACTCTCTGGCGTGTGTGTCTCTCACACGTGTGTGTGTGTGTGTATGTGTGTGTGTGTGTGTGTGCGCGTGTGCCTCTCTCTCGTGTGTGTGCGTGCATCTCTCTCTCTCGTGTGTGTGTGCGCGTGCGTGTCTCTTTCACGCGTGCGTGCATGCATGTCTCTCTTTCTCTCACGCGTGCATGTGTGCGTGTCTCTCTCTCTCTTGCGCGTGCATGTGTCTGTCTGTGTCTCTCTCTCGCGCTCTCTCTCTCTCTAACGCTGCACAGGGAATGCACAGGGAGAGACTGAACACGTGCGGAAATCATCGGCACGCACAAACCGAAAGGGAAACTGGCTTGTTCCTATACCGAGTGTGTGGTCGTGCACAGAGGCAAAAGTTTGGCGAATGTTTTGGTCATAACCCGATTTGTACGTGTTCAGAGATGTTCGTGAACTGAGGTTCCACTGTATTAGGCTCGTAATGTGTAAAATTATAACATAGTTTGACGTTTAATAGGCTTTTTCTTAACACCTCCCATTCTCCGACGTTCTGCCGGCCCGTTTATGTCAGATAAGCGAGACTCTACTGTACCATAAATTGCAGAGGAACTTCATTGTCGCTTCTTACAAGAAAAGGTGATGGAAAAAGGAGGATGCAATACTGACAAACTTCTGTTCCAAGACAGCTGCTTTCCCCAGGAAAGCAAATTAAGTCAGTGTCAGGTGCACCTTCAATTTAACAGAAACCACAGCACAGAGAGAAGTGTGTACATTGCAACAGGTACACATGTCGTAAATGTAGGAAGGACGGCCCTTGGGTGTGTGGGAACTGTTAACATTTGAATTTGATGATTGCATATAGCGCGGAACTGACCTCTCTGTACTATTCTTTCCTCTGCATTTCCTGGAGTACAAAAGAAACACCACCATGCACCAAAATGTGGAGACTGGGCAAGATAAAATAAAAAAAAAAAAACATTTTTACAAGTACTATAAAATTACACCGGCGGTTACAGATCCAAATCAAATGTATGTGTTTATTGTATAATATTAACAATAACTGCAGTGTCATACGTAAGGACCGTTCCATCAGCCACCCTGACTGCGACTCTCCGAGGAACAGATTCAGATGTGAGTAATGCTTCGATTCCTCTGTAAGCAGAACGTGGGTCGCTAAACCACAGATGGTGTGTCACTTGCTCACAGATTCCTCTAACAAACACCTCTTTATCTGCCCTCAGAGCCCTTGCAGCCATCTTTCTCAGTTCCCGGTACAGACCAGAGTTGCCATTGAGCCATACGCTGCGACTCCTCTCGATGATATCCAGGATGCCCTGCGAGATGAAACACCTCCTTCTGGGAACACCGGTAACACCAACACAACCCTCAGCAACCTACAGGGTCTTGTCATGGAAGGTCTCCCACATCACATTAGGATTGGCAAGTTTCTCACAAAAACTGCGTGCAAACTCATTAGAAACAGCCTGGTCTTGGAGTCTGGCCAAGTCCAGGCTCATTAGGTGGTAACCTACTGGACCTAAGCTGGATCCTAAGAGTAGCAACAACAAGTCTGTGGTCAGAATTCACAAACTGGGCACTTCTGTAGACACTACAGTTTTGCAAGAGCCTCCAGTGTCTGTCTGCTGGGCTGGCTACTTTGAGCAGTTGTTCAAAGCTGATCCTCCGGTTAGGACGTTGGATATCTCTGGGTCCACGGTTCTTGAGGCTGATCCTCCAATTAGCTGTGAACCACCCAATCTCACTGAGATTGCACAGGTGGTGAACCAGCTGAAGGGGGGAAAGGCTGCAGGGATCTGTGGTATCTAGGGTGAACTTCTCCAGGGTGGTGGTAAGGCTGTCCTCCTGGCATTTCAAGCAATCTTTGCTTCCATTTGGGAGACTGGCATCATCCCAACTGACTGGAAAACGGGACTTCTTGTCCCTATCTGGAAAGGGAAGGGTGATCGCCTGGATTGCAGCAACTACAGGGGGATAACACTGCTCTCGGTGCTAGGTAAGGTCCTTGCTAGGGTTGCCCTCAATAGGATCCGTGATCACTTGTTCACCTACCAGAACAGTCTGGTTTGACGCCTAAGAAGTCTACCATCGACCGCATCCTGGCACTGAGGGTTCTCATGGAGAGCAAACGCAAATATCGGCAGAGTTTCTTTGCAGCCTTTGTCAATTTTCGTAAAGCGTTTGACTCAGTTGATCGAGCTGCCCTGTGGGACATCCTGAGGGTTCGTGGGATCCCCTTGAGGTTGCTAGATATCATGGCCAGCCTGTACACTAGTACTGTGAATGCTGTGCAGAGTGGAGGCAGAACCTCTGTGTTTTTCCCAGTTGATCCTGGAGTTCGTCAGGGGTGTGTTCTTGCTTCTACTCTGTTCAATGCTTGTATGGACAGGGTGTTGGGCAAGATCGTGGGATCCAGCGGCTGTGGGGCATCTGTTGGTGAAGAAAGATTCAGGGATCTTGACTTTGCTGACTATGCTGTGATCTTCGCAGAGTCAATGGAGGCTCTGATCAGGGTGCTCAAGAGACAGAGCGAGGAGTCTGAGTGTCTGGGCTTGTGAGTGTCCTGGATAAAAACCAAGATCTAGGCCTTTAATGACTTCTTGGGCACAGCCATCAGCAGTGTGTCTGTTTGCGGAGAGAGTGTCGACCTTGTCGAGAGGTTTGCAGTACTTACCTTGGCAGTGACATTCATGTCTCTGGTGACTCTTCCTATGAAGTCAGTAGACGGACTGGGAGAGCATGGGGGGTCATGAGGTTGCTGGAAAGGGGTGTGTGGTGAAGGTCCAAGTCTTTAGAGTTCTGGTGCTTCCTTGTCTTGCTATATGGTTGCAAGACATAGACACTATCCAGTGACCTGAGACGAAGACTAGACTCCTTTGGTACTGTCTCTCTCTGGAAAATCCTTGGGTACCGTTGGTTTGACTTTGTGTCGAATGAGCGGTTGCTCATGGAGTCCCGAATGAGGCACATTACCTGCATTGTGAGGGAGCGTCAATTACGGCACTACGGCCATGTGGCACGTTTCCCCGAGGGTGATCCGGCTCATAAGATCCTCATTGTTGGGGACCCAAGTGGCTGAACCAGGCCAAGGGGTTGCCCACGTAACACCTGGCTGCGGTAGATAGAGGGTCATCAACCAGGATCCCGAGTTGTTTCGTCATGTAGTGGGTGTGACAACACACTGTGCCAGTGCATGCTCCCCAACTTGACTTGACTTGATTAACAATAACGGAATCTTGATTACAAGTTAGCAATTCTTACTGCTGCACCTCTGAAGTTGTTGTATCATCCTTGTACCTTTTGTCAAAGTGTTTATTTGAACTTTGGACTTCAGGCTTCACACATTATGTAGTTTATGTCTACATTATGTCATTTATTACTAATATATGAAAAACATTTCTGTTTTAATGATGTGTTTACATAGATTATTGCAGAAATGAACACACATGAAATGTATATGTTCCAAATAACGATCTATTATTTCCCTATACAACTCTAGGTACCTGACTCCCAGATAATCAAGGCCTCAACTGTGAGAACTTTGTGCTCGTTCTGCGGCGGTGGTGGGGATGGAATAGTAGGCTGCTTGCTGCTTGTCTTGATCGGCACATTTACAAGACAAAAGATGCTGACAGAGATGTGCGAAGGGATTTAAGATGGGCCGGATTTATGAGTTTTTTCGTAGGCTTTGGTAATTCTAGTGTTAAGCTCTATTTCAATCACATGTGATTACAAAGAACTTTATTTAATATAACAATAAAAAGATATCCTCATTCATACTGTTGCTCTTGTGAAAAGTAAAGCGATCAGGGCTCCATTTCCCCAATGCGATTAGCATCAAAACGGGTATTATTCCAACTGTCTTAAGGCTTAAGACCCTTCTACCTGGTCAGAAATTCAACATTTATATGTAAACCATCAATTCTAATTATTTATAAATGGTTTATAAACTAAACATAGATAAAGACGGGTTGGTGAGGTATCACTTTTGTAAACACAATATAAATATACAACTCTATAAAACTCTATAAATGCAACCTAGCCAAATGTGGACATTAAAATCTAAAAAAAAAAACTAATACTTTAAATAAAATGGTCTGTTATAGCTTCCACTGTCCACTGAAAAGAAGCATCAGCTTTCTGTCAGTATATTGTCATACAGTATATGACTGTATTTGCACATGTTTTACTGTGCTATACAGCAAGTAGGATGCAGATCCATGCATAAATCAAACAGCATTTTCAGATAAGACACGTGTGAGTCCACGTGTGATTAAAAAAAAAAAAATCCATATACACACAAACAATGCATAAATGTCTTTTAACCAATGTATATACCTCAACATTTGTACTCAGAAAAAAATTCAGCACTGAAAAATTTTCACAATATGTGAGTTTAGTATTGGTTACAATGTTCAGAGTGTTTTCATATTGCCATCAATATCAGTATTGTAAAAATGTCCTGGAATATCAGGATATCATTTTAACCAACTAGATAGGATTACACAGAATGAAGTGAATTTGAAGTGGGGCATACTGTAGTGGAGCAGATCATGTGAAGT
The DNA here is from genome assembly GCF_900747795.2 of Erpetoichthys calabaricus. Taxonomy (NCBI): domain Eukaryota; kingdom Metazoa; phylum Chordata; class Cladistia; order Polypteriformes; family Polypteridae; genus Erpetoichthys; species Erpetoichthys calabaricus. The sequence continues at coordinate 228,761,847 of NC_041396.2, forward strand.
GCAAGTGACAATGAAATTTTACTTAATATTATTACTATGCTCCATTGACAAAGAGTCTACCACATATGTAACCTATAATAATGAATCCTTACATTGGGGCTGCTTTTTTATTTTAACAATGGTAAACTGATATGTGTATAAATATAAAATGAGTAAAAAGGGTTGTAAAAAAATCACCTTTTGGAAAATTACCTTAATGTCATACTGAAAAAAATGAGAGAAATCCAATCTTATTGTGAGAAAAATAATTCTTTAAAAAAATCACAGGTAGCAAGAATAATGGCACCCATAATACTTTAGACAACCTCCCTTTGCCAATAAAACAGCACTGAATCTTCTCCTATAACATCTTATAAGAATGGAGAATACAGAACAGGCAATCTGAGACCATTCCTCTTTATAGAATCTCTCTGGATCATCTAGTGTCCTAAGTCCTCTCTCATGCACTCTTGTTTTCAGCTCACACCACTGGTTTTCAATAGAATTGAGATGACCATGGCAAAAGCTTGATGTTTTGTTCTTTTAAATTTTTTTGTGTTTATTTGGACATATGTTTTGGATCTGGAAGATCTAACAATGACTCAGTTTTAGTTTCTTGGCAGTCAGATTTAAATTTAATATCAACCAGTATTTCATTAAGTCCAAGGTGCCATGTACCCAGATAAGGTTCTCAGCAGTGGTGGGGACGTGAATCAAGTGACTCGGATTCAATTTAACTTGAGTCACACTTTTAATGACTTTTGACTTGACTTGATCAAAATAAAAAGAATTGTGATTTGACTTGAATGTGACGGATAATTACTTGAAACTTGAATTGACTTAGAGGAGCATGACTTGGGTGATTGGGGACTCAGCTCCCCTTTTCTCCCTTGTTTGCTCCTGAACTTCCTTAAGGATGCAGTACTTTCAGAGCAATAAGTCTTCATGTTTCACACACTTGAAGCGGTACATTATTGGTACTGCTGAGATACACTATCTACATGATAAACATAAACGTCAGCAATCTAACAATCTAAGCAAAGTACTTCAAAATAAATCAACGATCAATGATGAAAGAGGAGTAAAGAACAGTTTGGTTATGTCAAAAATAATAGCCTATTGCTTTTCAAATTTAAAGTAGAAGACAAACACTGAACCACTGTTTATATAAGATGGAGTAATACAATTGCTGATGGGATAACCACCTTCATCAGGCATTACAAAAGGCAGCAAATAGTGTGGTAATCACTTCTAAAATGAGCAACCTGGTGTCAGAGAAACACGTAGACATTATGTTTCATTTAATATTGTAGCACGTGCTTTAACTTTAATGGCATCTTTCCCTGGGTTAGGGTGCGACTCTTCAATTCCACCCGGGAGGGTAAACATTAACATTACACAAAGTTATTGTCTGTTTAACCTGCATTTTTTATCAGTATTTAATTTAATATTGTTTCTTTACCAGTATGCTGCTGCTGGAGTATGTGAATTTCCCCTTGGGATTAATAAAGTATCTATCTATCTATTCAGCATTACGTATTCGGAATACAAAAATAAGTACAGTGGTACCTTGACTTACGAGTGTCCCAACTAACGAGTTTGAGATACGAGCAGTCTCTTGGCAGATTTTTTGCTTTGAGTTGAGAGCTAAAATTTGGGTTACGAGCCAGCTTCAGATACCCCACCCCACCGCTAGTTCGTGCAGCTCGCCACAGTGAACGCTGCAACATCCCGTTCACTTTAAGCAGTTAGCTCGCAGTGGAAACTTCAGTGTTGTGCTCGAAGTTATTTTGCAAAACTTCATTTTTCCAACTATGGGTCTGAAGAAAGTGAGTGCAAAGGACAGAGCAGAGAAGAAGCAGCAGATGATGTGCATTGAATTAAAGAAAGAAATTATAGAAAAAACATGAGCAAGGTGTGCATGTAGTCGATTTGGCGAAGCAGTACGAGCGTAGCACTTCTACAATCTGCATCATACTTAAGCAGAAGGAGTCGATAAAGGCTATAACGCCAGCCAAGGGCGTTAAAATAATTTCTAAACAGCGGACATCTATCCATGAAAATATGGAGAAGCTGCTGATTGTGTGGTTGACGGAGAAGCAGCTCGCTGGAGATACCGTGACGGAGGCTATAATCTGCGAGAAGGGCACAAGCGATTTACACTGATTTGCAGCAGCAGACCCCAGGCACTTCGACAGACGAGGGCATCGGGTGAGCCGTTTAAAGCCAGTCGGGGCTGGTTTGAGAATTTTAAAAAGAGGACCGACATTCACTCCGTTGTCAGGCATGGTGAGGCAGCGAGCGTGGATATAAAGGCAGCTGAGGATTACCTCAAAACCTTTAGCAGGAATTATAGCGGCCGAAGGATACATCCCCCAGCAAGTCTTCAACTGTGATGAGACAGGACTCTTCTGGAAGAAGATGCCAAGGAGGACTTATATAACAGCAGAGGAGAAGAGGATGCCAGTCCACAAACCCATGAAGGATAGGCTAACCCTCGCACTGTGCGCCAATGTGAGTGGCGACTGCAAGATTAAGCCGCTGCTCGTTTATCATTTGGAAAACCCCAGAGCCTTTAAGTCACAAAAGATTATGAAAGAAAGACTGCAGGTTATGTGGAAGGCAAACCCGAGGGCGTGGGTCACCAGGCAGTTCTTTGTGGAGTGGGTGAATTTGGTCTTTGGTCCTGACGTTAAAAAATATCTCCAGGAAAATAACCTACCTCTGCAAGCCCTTCTCGTCCTGGACAATGCGCCTGCTCACCCACCTAACCTTGAAGATGACATCCTCGAAGAGTTCAGGTTTATAAAGGTTCTCTACCTTCCCAGCCCATGGATCAGCAGGTGATTTCTAATTTTAAAAAGCTCTTCACCAAGCACCCGTTCTGCCGCTGCTTTGAGGTGACGGAGAGCACAAACCTCACCCTTCGAGAGTTCTGGAAGGACCACTATACCATTGTGATATGCCTCAGAATTATCAATTTGGCCTGGCAGGGTGTTACAAAGAGGACATTGACCTCTGCGTGGAAGAAGCTGTGGCCTGAGGTTGTGTCTGAAACGGAATTTGAAAGACTTGAATCCGAAGTGGCAGTGGTGGAGGAGATTGTATCCCTCGGCAAGACCATGGGCATGGACATGGATGAAGGTGACATCAATGAGCTCATTGAGGAGCACTCTGAGGAACTGACAATGGAGGAGCTAAAGGAGCTACAGATGCAGCAGCAAACAAGAGGTTTTGCAGGAAATAATTGACGCGGAGGAAGTTATCTCTACAAGTGAGATAAAGGAAATGTTGGGAATGTAGGAGAAACTTTCAGACTTTATTCAAAAGAAACACCCAGAAAAAGTTTCAACTGGGCGCGCGACTGCGCTATTTAATGAAACTTGCATGACGCATTTTAGAAACATTCTGAAAGGAGAATGAAACAGACCTCATTGGACAGGTTTTTTTCGAAAACCCCTGCAGGTGAAAGTGAGGAAGGTGTGGCGAAAAGGGCAAAAATCAGTGAATAACATTTAGTTCAGCCTTTATCCACCACCTCCGTCAGCATCTTCAACTCGTCTGATCTCCAAGGTAAATGCTGTACTTATACTGTACTGTACGTAATAAAACCAGTTTATTGCAGTACATTCTATTGTATTGTGTTTTTTATACAATATTATTAATTTATAAGTACATTTTTCTTATTTAAAAACATGTAACAAAAAAACTGTAGTGTTTTTTGGGGGTCCGGAACGGATTAATGGCATTTCAATTCATTCAATGGGGAAAATTGATTTGAGATAAGAGCATTTTGACTTACAAGCTCGGTCACAGAATGACTTAAACTCATATCTCAAGGTATCACTGTATTCAATGTAGACAAGTGCTGGTGGCTTACTAAATAGTGCTGTATCCCTTTAAGAACATGACTCTCTTGAGTTTATTTCAGGCACATGCTGCATGCTAGGAAATAAGGAAGGAAGCTTCCCCGAAGTTCAAAGGTAATTCTTAATACCATAACATTACAGTTTAAAGATAATGTTAGTGGACATTATTGCACTGGCTGTCAAAGTTTTACCCTTTTATTAAAAGTAAACTAATGACATAATACTTTATTTAACAGCAATATGAAACTGGAGAGTTTGTAGGCTGTATGTGTTGTGTGCCGGTTTTGGTACAAGGTATTTCTAATTGTATATGCGTCTGAAATGTTCTACATTTAAAGTTATGTTTTGAGAACTTTAAATCAAATGAATAAAATCTGCAATTAAATTTGCCCTTGTATATCTGTAAGTTAACAGTAGCAATTTTTTGGAAGCCAGTTTGTTGTCATGTGTGTGCTGTAAAAAACAGCTAATGGTGGAATTTTCTGTTCACCAACAGCACATTGCCATATCTCATGTACTATTATTCAATTCTTGACTTACCTAACGACCGATGTTTCTATTCTAAAGTAGCAATCAGAAATAAAGACCCAAAAATTAACATTTTTGTCCTGTGTGGATCTGAGTGTGACAGGAAAAATTACATCAGGAATTCAGCTTACAGTACTTTTTTAAAGATGTATTCAAGAATACAGTTACTTAATGAAATATAATACTGAATACCTTTAAACTACATCTCCTAAAAAAATATGTACATTCAACTTTCCATATCCGTGGATCCAATCAACTGCTGATCAAAAATATTAACAAAAAATTCCAAAAGTTTGAAAAACCAAAATTTGAATTGTAATAAATAAATACTATGTGAATCCATGTATAAATCCACAAATAAAATGATGTGTAGGTAATGTCATACCTTGCTATAGCCTCCCAGAATTTCACAGATCTTAGGTCTCTCTCCAGCACTTGCTGTTTGAGAATTATTCGCCTCTTGTCGCATTTGTTTGCTATATGTGTGGTTTGCGTGGAGTTGGTTAATTTAATGTTCAAGGACAGCCACACCCATAATTCACTAAGGCAGCCAACCATGGCAGGCAAGACGCAAGACACAGCCACGCCGGCCAACTCACAGAGCCCCCGCCCACCAACAATTCACTAAGCAGCCGACCATGGCATGCAAAACAGAGCCCCGCCCGCCAACTCTAACACTCCTCCCACGTCCATTACCTTCACATTGTTTTCCTTTTATTTCTGATCACGTTCAACAACTATATGGTGACATCGACTTCTCAACTGTGACTCCGGAACAACTCAGTACGCAAGCTATATTAAGCGTCACCAACGAAGACTCGCTACACCGTAATGAACAAGTACTGAAACTTATCCCTACCAACGAAGCAACTTTCACCAGCATTGCCTCCATCGTCACAGACGATCCTGCAGATCAAGTTTCATTCCCCGAAGAATTTCTTAACAGTCTTACTCCCACTGGCATGCCTCCACATAAACTCAAAATTAAAATAGGTTCAGTCGTCATGCTTCTCAGAAACCGTCCATGGCAAGCAAGACGCATGCAAGACAGAGCCCCGCCCACCAACAATAATTCACTAAGCAGCCGTGCACGCACGTGTTCAGTCTCTCCCTGTGCATTCCCTGTGCAGTGAGCGAGAGACCCAGAGAGAGAGAGAGAGAGAGAGAGACAGAGCGACACACACACAGGCGCGTGAGAGAGACACACACATACAGGCGCGCGAGAGAGACACACACACACAGGCGCGACAGAGAGACACACACACACAGGCGCGAGAGAGAGACACACACACACACAGGCGCACGAGAGAGAGACACACACACAGGCGCACGAGAGAGACACACACACACAGGCACGCGAGAGAGAGAGACACACACAGGCACGCGAGAGAAGTTTTCACTTCTGTTTACAGCGATCGGTTCATAGCGTGCATTGTTGCAATGTTACTTTTCTTGGTGGTTTATTACATTACAGATGTTTCAAATGTTCATTTTTTTCCCTGTGCTTAAAACTCATTAAAAAAGTGTTTCTCAACTGTGACTCTGGAACAACTCAGAACGCTAGCTACTGTATATTAAGCGTCACCAAAGAAGACTCGCTACACCTTAATGAACAAGTACTGAAACTTATCCCTACTGAGGAATTAACTTTTACCAGCGTAGTCTCCATCGTCACAGACGATCCAGCAGATCAAGTTTCATTCCCCGAAGAATTTCTAACAGTACTTAGTACCACTGGCATGCCTCCGCATAAACTCAAAATTAAAATAGGTTTCAGGCGTCATGCTTCTCAGAAACCTCATGCCAGCAAGAAGTCTCGGTGATGGCACTAGACGAACTGTTACCAGCACTTCACCGCAATGTACTCGGAGTGTAAAAACTATCACAGCTCCTACCTCACAGTCCTTATTCCCCGGATATCCCTGACCCCATCAGATCAAAATTGCCTTTTACTTTTACATGCAACAATTTCCTGTTAGATTGGCCTTTGCAATGACAATTAATAAGGCACAGGGACAAACTTTCAAAACGATATGCCTGTATCTGCCAAACCCAGTTTTCAGTCACGGACAATTGTATGTTGCTCTCTCCAGAGTTCCATCTATTCATTCATTCACAGTCGTATCCCTCAAACCCACCCCATTTGGACAACTGTGTCGTTCAGGAAGTGTTCACCCATCAATAAATATTATGCGCGGGTTGCTAGTTTCAATAATTCAAAAAGAGAACATTTTTATTTTTAGGGAATATACATTTTAGTTTAACAATGACTGGGTTGCAGTTTCCATTGCATTTCAGCACAATCATAGAAGCATTAAAAGGTTCACTGGGTTAATAGTTTTACTCTATAATGAATCAGCCCTACATCCTGATTAGAGCCAGGCTATGGGATTTTGTTCACTCAAATGTGCTGCGAAAAACCGTAGAAGTCACACTTAAACAGCATAACTATAAATACTGTAACTTTAGATGCTGCTGTCCATGACAAGTAATAGATGGACAATGCAACCACTATATTAGCTTTTGTTAGCATTAATTTTTGCCACATACAATGCTCAATTTATTATTCCCCATTTGACCATGATAGGACTATAACCATGACAGTCATTCATAAATTGAATTAGTGTAGAAGAAATTTAAGATTTGTTTAGATATGATTGCCTTTTTTCTAATTCCTTAGCTTTGAAATATGTATTTGCAGCTTAGCATCTTTCATGTCATTGACTCAAGTGCTATTAAACTATTACCTCCAACTACCCTCAACAAAAGTTCATCACCAATGAAATATTGTCAAACTTAACTGTTGGTTGCAGCTTGCAAAATGACCCACTACATAGCTGAACATACTAAGTAGCTTTTCATCTCCTCAGATCCAATGTCAATAGGAAGTGTACACCAGTTTGCCAGAAAACAATCACCTCTAAAACAGAAAATTTGTGTTACTGAGAAACAGGCAAAACTCAAAAAAAGAAAATAACAATTGTAGCAAAGTGAACACCCTCTCTGTAACTATCGATATATGGTCCAGTAGGAAGATGAGAGGGTATCTTGGAGTCAATGCCCATTGGATAGCAATGGAGAAAAAAAACCCTTGAACTGAAGTGGAGTCTGCTGTAATGCAAATGGTTTGAAGGAACACAGACAAGTGATCGTGTATGTGAACAGTTTGAAAGTATGTGCAGTGATTTTGAAAATATGTGCAGTGATTACAGGATCAAACACAATATTGATTACATTATTACTGATGTTTTAAAAGCTAATATATATGGATAAATGTATTGACCAAACAGGAGATTTGAAGACTTATGGCACAAAATTACAGACTTGACGACGGACTTTACCTCAAGGACTTGAGACTTACTTAGGACTTGCTTTTTATTATTTGAGAGTTGCTTGCTATTTAAAGTTTGCTTGTGCTTGTAAAATAGAGCCTTTGGAGGAAAAACAATCCCACAAAATCATGAAATGTCCGCCATACTTGACAGTAAGGATTAGGTTCTTTTCGGTATTGCCATCCTTCTTTTTACACCAAACCACACCTTGAGTGTTTATTGCCAAAAACTCATTTAAATTTGTCTAAATATAGAACATGGTTCCAATCAAAGTTCCAGTAGCGCTTAGCAAACTCCAGATGCTTATGTTTCTGGTTAAATGATGGGAATTCTTTTGTCTGCATGCCTTCCAAATAATCTTTTGGCATGGAAGTGGAGTCTTATGGTAGTTTTGTAGACATTGTGAACCCAGGTACTACTCTTTTCTGTATTTGTCCAACAGTAATCTTGTGTGTGATAGGAAAATAAACTTGGGTCCTCTTCCAGGCAAGTTGTTAAGAGCTGCAGCTGATTTGAACTTTTTAATTATAGCCCTTGACTGTAGATAAGGCTAGTTTTAGGTGAGAATTTTTGTACAGCTATTCCTTGATGTATGAAGATCAGCACTCTTTGTTCTCCTTTGAGCTGCATGTTCATAAATGAATACGGGAATCTGGGCTCTATATGTCCCTTCATATTAATACCCCAGTAAAACAGAAAGTAATGGATTACTACTTGAAAGTTTCAACCCACTATGATGAGCTTAAAGATATTGGAGTTACACTTTGTTCACAATAATTTCTGGGGATGCCAATAATCATGGTACATGTGGTATTTGTTAAAAAAATAATTATTTCTGAATACAAGGTTATTTTTTTCTCAGAATACATTTACTTAACTTGAAGGTTGGATTTCTCTCATTAAGAGATGAAGGTAATTTACCAAAAGATACATTTCTACAACCCTTTTTACTCATCTTTATCAGGAGTGCTAATAATTGTGGAGTGGACTATGCATTCTGTCCAAAATGTCCACTCTTAGTGGATACCTAGCACCCTAGATGTACTAGGTTTTTAACTAAATGGGAAACAGTGGTTTCGTTATTGAGTGAGTGAATGAGTTAGTTAGATACATAGTACTACTGATGTATTTAAATAACTGACAGCACTATAAATCAGGGTCCACTGTCTAAGTAAATTTCCAGGGTGAACACAGCTAATGTGTCTATATACAGTGGGTATAGAAAAGAATCACCCTCTTCGAAATAGTCCCATTTTTTTGCTTTAAGCCTTAAATGAAAACACACAACCCAATATTTTTCCAGCTTTACTTACTCAATGCAATTTAAAACATCCAAATGAAAGATATCACTGCTAAAGTTCAGAAGAATTTAAAAAAAATAAAAAACAAGAAATACTGAGATTAACAAAGGATCCTAAACAATATTTGTAAACTCAATCAGGTGTAAGTAACCACCATTTCCATTGCAGACCATGGTTACTGGCTTCCACCTGTGATCAACTGTAATCAGTGTGATTAGTGAAGCATAAAAACCAGCTGTTCCTGGAGCATTCCCTTGCTTGGTAGTGCAACTGACAGCAATCAACTGACTATGGGTGGAAGCCACTTTCAAAAGATCTCCGGGATACAGTTGTGGACAGACATAAGGCAGGAGATGGATACAAAAAAATCTCAAAGGCATTATCAATCCCAAGGAGCACAGTAAAGTCCATAATAAAGAAGTGGCAAGTGTTTGGTACTACTAGGACCCTCTCTGGATCCGGCCGTCCCTCTAAACTGGATGGAAGAGGAAGGAGGAAACTGGTAAGAGAGGCTGTAAGAGAGGCTACCAAGAGGCCAATGGCCACTTTGAAGGAGTTACAGGATTTTATGGCAAAGAGTGGTCATTGTGTGCATGTGACAACAATTTCACAAGCGCTCCACAATTGTGGCTTGTCCGGGAGGGTTGCAAAGGAAAAAGCCACTTCTCAAGAAAGGCCACATTAAGGCTCCTTTGAGGTTTGCCAGAATGCACCTTGAAGATTCTGATGCCAAGTGGAAAAAGGTCTTATGGTCAGATGAGACCAAAATCGAACTATCTGGCCTCGATACCAAACGGTACACCTGTCAGAAATCCAATGCAGCTCACCATCCACATCAACACACCATAACTGCAGTAAAGCATGGCGGTGGCAGCATCCTATGGTGGGGGTGTTTCTCTGCCGCAGGGCCTGGGGCTCTTGTTAGGGTAGAAGGAAAAGTGGATGGGGTTAGAAACTTAGCTATGCCATGACATAAAAATCACAAATAATGCCTTTTTTTAAAAAAAAATACATGTTAAAGAAGATAAAAATGCTTATATTTTAGTCAGATTCTATTTAATATATTGTCCACTGGGATGAGCCATCTCTCACATAATATCTGGACATTACATTCCATTAAATAAAACAAGGTTATCACGAATAAAAAGCAAATAATAATGACATGCACTGATGACAGCAACATGCTGCGTGGAGCACAAGATGATGGATATTCAAAAGAAAATCATATGACTTAAGTTTAAGATTTATATTAGACTTGGGGGTTATTGAAGTTGAATGAGTCAGAGGCATAATAGTTTCTTTTTTGCCATCTAAGGCATTATATAAGGATGAAGTTATAAACTTATCCAATTTAAATTCAGCATTCTTAGTAACACATATTAATCAATGACTCAAATGTCATTAAAGGAGAAATCATGAGAATGATAAAAGAAACAAAAATAAAATTATGCTTATTCATCTACTGTATAATACTATAATAAACGAAAAAAACTTGCAAAAAGTAATAGACAACAAGATTTACACAGCAAAGAATAAAAAACAGAGGAAAAGGAAAAGGAATATTTCAGATATAGTGAAAATCAAAACAAATACATTAGAAGCAGTCTGCACAAGACTCTGTTGTTCAGAAAAATAAATGCAAAACATTAAGCAGCCTGATGGGAGGACCTTTTAGGAAAAGCTGAAGTTGCTGCTGGAAGAGGTGTTGGTGAGGACAGCAAGGGGGTGCTTACAATGCAGTTTGAATGTGGATCCCAATGCCCCAGTGCAGTGATGGGGACCCTGTGCTATAAATGTGGTGCTGTCATTTCGGATGAGATGTAAAATCAAGGTTTTTACTCTCTGTGATTTTAAAGGATCCCTGGGCATCCTTCGTAAAGAGTAGGCTATATCCCAATGTCCAGGCTAAATTGCCCTCCATGTCCTGGTCATTCTGCAGTTTCATGAGTGTTATACCAGACTTTGTGGTGTCAAGGAAGCTCACTTTCTATGACAGGATGAAGATCTTAGAAATATGGAAGGATATTGGAGCAGAACTGCTGTTAATCTGCATCAAAAGAAGCAATGAGGCTTAAAACTGATTATGGCTACCACAGAAGACATAAACATGACACGATCCACTGAGGGAAAAAAGTCAGGGAGCAGGACCACAATTTTCTGGAGGAAATAAGCTTATTTGTATCTGGATATTTTCTAATGCTGGTTTGACAAAGTCCTAAGGAAATTGAGGGGGTGGTTTGGTTGTTATTTTAATGTGATCCTCATTACTATAAATAGTGAAAAAATTCATGGTGATGATGAGGGGTGATTGTATGGTCAATCTACCTTGCAAGTTTTTCTTATGCGAGGAAACCCAAAAAAATAAGGCAAGACAGCGTTGAAAGCAAGAGAGTAAATCTTTACTACAAGAAACATTAATTTAACATTTCTTATTCACGTATCACATTAATTTCATTTGCAATTTACATGATAACCTGATATTTTTCTCTAATGGACTTAATGCATGTAGAAATGTAAAAAAAAAAAAAAGATGTCAAATTTTTAACAGCTGAAACATTATATCACTGTCTTTTATAATTATTATATTATCATGATAAAGTGTTAGTCTTGCATTCCTGTTTTAATAAGACACACATATTTCAGTGGTTCACAATCTTTTATTATTCCTGTATCTTTTTTTGAGGTTTTCATAATAAACATGTCAATATTAGGTTAAATGATAAATCTCAATAGTCTAATACGAAAAAGTGTGGGCATGTGAAACCTGTGATGAACTGATGCCCCTCCAGGGTTGGATTCTAGCTTGCTATTGATATGGTTGGGGATAGGCTATGGCTCTCACCAATGCTAAATTGGAGAAATAGACTCAGTAAATGAAAAGATGGTGTCAACATCAAGAAAGCAGCACTTAAAATAAAAGAGTAGGGGGGGGGGGGGGGTTTATAAACCGTTTTTTAATTTATTCAATATATATTTTTATGCAATAACAGTCAGACTGAAGGTTTGACTTTGTAAATGTATTAAATCTGGTTTTGGATGCCTCACATCTGGTGTATCATGGTTACTGCCCATCTGCCATAAACTTTCTGAACTCTGAATCTCTCTCAGTTGAGACCATTTTAATTGAACATGTGCAATAAACTATATTGGTAATGTGCAATATACTAATGTAATACAATATACTGTAGAATATAGTAATGTACTATTCATTAACAGGTGCAATAACAATTATGCTGCCTGTACTTTGAGCAATAATAATAATTTGCACTGGTTACTTGATCACTTAACACTGTATATGACATATTTCGAATATTTGACTTTTCTTTAAATTGCACCTCGGGGCTGTCACAAAAAGTTAATTACGTTGTGTTACACAATGACAAAGTGCTTGAAGATTGAAGATACTTGAAAGTCATGTGAAACACATGCTATCTCTGTTTCAAATACTGTATTTCTATTTCTTCGCTTGTTTTTGAACTGCATATCGCACATTTAAAGTGTGATATACTGTATAAAGAAAATAATATTTACTAAAGACTATTCATTTCACCTTTGTAAGCAGTCAAAATGATCATGGGTCTGAGCCTGCAGACTGTAACTACCATTAAGAGAGAGGGAAAGTGGTCTTGATTGTGATTTATTTACTTTTTTGGTTGGCAGATATCTCTTACAGATGAGAGATAAGTGCTGGTGGGTAAGGTACATTGTGATGGAATTGGTTGGCCCTACGCTACTAGGTCCTTCCAGGGAGCCTCTTGAACCCGCTACCGCCGATAATGTACTCAAGGGATGAGCCAACAAAGGAGGGACACAACACACAAACATAGCAAGGGGTAGATGTACAAAGTACCTTTGGTGCTTTTATTAAAAACAATTGAAAAACAAACAAGGTTTCAATAACCTGCAGTGCTCTAAACTCTCAATAAATAATAATCCAATAAAAGGGCATTACGCCAAGCCTCTGACTCCTGCTGCCAGGCTTGCGTCCCCTGCAGTCCATGGCTCCATTGAAGGACTCCTCACTGAGCCTTTTAATTTCCCCTGCATGCACACCACATCTCTCTGGCCTTATTCAGCAGTTTGCTCCAACTGAGCAGCGTGTCACTCTCTAGCTAAGGTGGATTGACTTCCTTCAGCCCCTGAGCACTGGCTGCATGCTCCCCAAGGGACAACCAGCCTTCTATCTCTCCCACTTGTTGACACGCACTGGCTTCCTCCCGCCTCTTGCCTTCTTCTCTCCAGTCTTTTAACCTCATTCTTTTTTTTTCCCTTTTCCTTTCTTCTTTGATCTTCTACTTTCTCGTGCCTGTTCCCCCCTTATATGCCTCTGTAGACGCAGTGCCTCAATTGCACAACGCAGAAAACCGATGAAGCAATTGAGACAACCACAGCCTTACATACAGTACAGTACAATTACCTCACCAAACTCCCACAGCTGCGTGAGCATGCACACCCCATGGAGATCGAGCTGGCCATTCAATTATTTATTTATTTAAAAATAAGCTCCTGATTGTTAAGCCATGCCATTCCACATACCGTATAATATGTGGGAATGTTTTTCTCATGGTTGTTTAGATTTTTTGTATATATAGTCAATGGACAGTTTCTATATAAGGTTACACTATCATTTTTCCAATCAGTTCATGCCTGAGCTACCCTCACCAAAAATGAGATAAAAAAGAAATTCTTGTAATGACTTGTTGTTTGTTGGAATCCATAATTTGCATATCATAAAGATCAAAACATAAAAGACACAAATGAACCAAGACAGTATCAAAACTGAAGAACCAAATCTACCAAGGCAATCCATTTGGCACATAAGACCCAGCTACAGATTTAGCTGTGCTATTGCAAAAATAAGTAAAACACTTTCCAAGTGTTTGGGGATAGTGCTATAGAAACCAGCTTCAACATCAATGTTTTTGTAACCTACAACTAGGATAATGGAGAAAAGACAGACTTTGGACAACAACCAAAGAGAAAATTATTTTGTTTTGATTACAATTAGTAGTAACGGCGCACTGCACCGAAAATTGTGCAGTGAATACACACAGTTTTCATACTCTGGTCTGTACGTTTAGCATTTTGTTTGCACAGAGGTTGACGCGCTTTTCTGCTTCCTGAGCAGCTCTTCTTTTCTCCAAACCTAGTGGCCCATTTCTTCTCCTTCTTTCGTCAGCATCTTTTCACTTAAAACTGATTAAGTCAGTGTTTGTGTTGCAATTACTTAGTACGTTTTTCCTTAATTTTTCACTTAAGCTGGCACTTAAGTCTTTAATCTGCCTCAAGAATTATTTAAGATAAGAGGAGGAAGGGGAAGTGATGTCGAAGGCGGTTGGGATGAGAACGGCGTACATACACATGTGCCACATGGCCGCTGCCAAGAGTTGATTCTACAATAAAATAAAAATAAAAAGAGGAATAACCTTGGAGGTCAATCATCACCCCGAAAGCGGATAGTAGACCTCACATAGTATATTGTACAAAATTTCAAGTCAACAGGTCAAATGGTTTGCGAGCTAGAGGTGATTTAAAATCTGGACAGACAAACGAACAGCCACGTAGCGTATTATATAAGAAAATACGTACAATATTAAATTAGAAATGTGTAATTGACAGTAACACTAATAGACCTTTTCTTAAATATGAATTTGAAATTCAAACTTGACAGCTTGCATTTTTTTTCTTACCTCCAGAAGGCTGTCGCGTTTTACGTGGTGATCGTGGTTGTCTTTGATAAGGATCATTGGAACCATATAATTCAACAGTTCCCCAGGTTGAGGAGGACTGTCTTCTGAAGATAGTCAACAATTGCAAGGCCATTACTGTTGCCAAAAACCACACTAAAATATACAAAAATAATTATTATCTATGCAACTGTTACAAAGTTTTCATAAAAGCAATGCAAATCAATCTTTTAAATTATAAAAAAATAAGGCTGTAAAGTTCATTTGTTGTTCTTGTGATTTTATAATTTTGAACATGAAAACCTTGTTCAATCAGAAATAGTGTTTTTTACTTTTCTACCATAAATTATGAATACCTAAACATTTTGTTAATTCTGTAGTGTAACTGAAGCATGCAAAAGAAAAATAAAATAGATAAGATCATATGATAAAGTCATATACAAAACTGAGTGAATCCCTGGCTTTATCATTTTCTAACAAACTAACTTTTTGTGTAAAGAATAATCAAATAGTACAAACTGAATGGAAGATCATTAGCGATTAGCACTTAAGAGTTCAACTTTACATAAAGTTGAGAAAGGTACAGTGTAATGTATCATAATCATGCAAGTGAGAGATAGTGCAACATGACTCAGTTTATTAAAGCTCTTCAAAGACTCTCAGGAGGAAAGAAAAACTTGATGTTCAATGTGCCCTATATAGATTACAAATGAATTACAAAGTGATCTGGAACTCCAATCATTTTTCATAACACTACCAAATATATACAAAGAAAGAAAACCATTCAGTCTGGGTATACGGGATGAAATTTTCTTCCAGACCATATGGATTTTGAGAAAATAGTTTTCCCTGTATGCTAAAATTTAGTGAGAAACTTGTGGACACATATAAACTAAAACGCCAATATGTACGTGCAAAAGGAAATGGGAAAATTAATTTTTTGGTAGGTTACTAATACTTTAAATCAAATGTCTTTGTATATGGACGCTTCTGAAATGTATGTAATAAGTGAGCCTATCCCTTTAAAAACATTTACCCAGTGTGCTGTGCAATTCAACCAGATTGGTAAGTTGATGGAAACAGAAAGACAGGAGAGGTACTGTATTTGTTTGGCAACATGAGCCAACAACAGAGTGAGAGAAACAGAAGCGGTACATCTGTTGGTTCAAGAGAAATAAAAACCTGAAATCAAATCCATAGGGAGATAAGGATAAGAGGTGCACTTCTACAAAAACTTCATAAATATTTACAGTACAGTAGTCTCTTCTAGTGTAAGGAACCCTGCAACAGGGGATGCACAAACCAATGTGTTTCTTCGTGCCGGTCCCAAGCCCGGATAAATGGGGAGGGTTACGTCAGGAAGGGCATCCAGTGTAAAATTTTTACCAAATCAATATGTGGACAACAATACAAATTTCCATACCGGATCGGTCGAGCCCTGGGTTAACAACGACCACCACCAGTACTGTTAGCCAACAGGGTGCTGGCGGAAATTTGGGTACTGTTGGCCGAAGAAGAGAAGAAGAGGGGGGAGGTGTGTCCAGAGGCAGGAGGAGAGGAGGCAAGTAAAGAGAGTAGAACTGAGGGTAGGAACTTTAAATGTTGGCAGTATGACTGGTAAGGGAGAGAGTTAGCAGATATGATGGAGAAAAGGAAGGTTGATATATTGTGCATGCAAGAGACTAAATGGAAGGGAGTAAGGCCAGGTGGGTCATAGGTAGATTCAAATTGTTCTATCATTGTGTGGATGGGAGGAGAAATGGGGTAGGAGTTATTCTGAAGGAAAAATATGTTAAGAGTGTTTTAGAGGTGAAAAGAGTGTCAGGCAGAGTAATGATTAGGAAGCTGGAAACTGGAGGTGTAATTATGAATGTTGTTAGTGCCTATGCATCGTAAGTTGGGTGTTCAATGGGGGAGAAAGAAGATTTTTGGAGTGAGATGGATTGAAGTGATGAACTGTGTACCCAAGGGACAGAAAGTGGTGATTGGAGCAGATTTCAATGGGCATATTGGTGAAGGGAACAGAGGAGACGAGGAGGTGATGGGTAGGTATGGTGCCAAGGAGAGGAATGAAGAAGGTTAGAGGAATAGTGGATTTTGCCTAAAGGATGGACATGGCTGTGGTGATACGTATTTTAACAAGAGGGAGGAACATAGGGTTACGTACAAGAGTGGAGGAAGATGCACACAGGTAGATTACATCCTATGCAGAAGAGCTGATCTGAAGGAGACTGAAGACTGCAAGTGGTGGCAGGGGAAAGTGTAGTTAAGCAGTATAGGATGGTGGTCTGTAGGAATGACGCTGGAAATCAAGAAGAGGAAGAGAGTGGGGCAGAGCCAAGGATCAAATGGTGGAAGTTGAAAAAGGAAGACTGCAAGGTTGAGTTTAGGGAGGAGGTGAGACAGGTACTGGGTGGCAGTGAAGAGTTACCAGACAGCTGGGAAACTACAGCAGATGTAGTACGCGTGACAGCAAGAAGGGTGCTTGGCATGACATCTGGAAGAGGAAGGAGGAAAAGGAAACCTGTTGGTGGAATGAAGAAATATAGGAGAGTATACAGAGGAAGAGGATGGCAAAGAAGAAGTGGGATAGTCAGAGAGATGCAGAAAGGTGAAAGAGAGAGGTGGCAAAGGATAAAGAAAAGGCATATGATGATTTGTATGAGAGGTTGGACACTAAGGAGGGAGGAAAGGACCTGTACCGATTAGCTCGAAAGAGGGAATGAGCTGGGAAAGATGTGCAGAAGGTTAGGGTGATAAAGGATAAAGATGGAAATGTACTCACAAGCGAGGAGAGTGTGTTGAGAAGATGGAGTACTTTGAGAGGCAGATGAATGAAGAGAACGAGAGAGAGAAGAGGTTGGATGATGTGGAGATCATGAAGTGCAACGGATTAGCAAGGAGGAAGTGAGGACAGCTATGAAGAGGATGAAAAATGGAAAGACCGTTGGTCCAGATGACATACCTATGGAAGCATGGAGGTGTTTAGGAGAGAGGGCAGTGGAGTTTTTATCCAGATTGTTTAATGGAATCTTGGAAAGTGAGAGGATGCCTGAGGAGTGGAGAAGAAGTGTACTGGTGCTGATATTTAAGAATAAGGGGGATAAGCAGGACTGCAGTAACTACAGGGGAATAAAATTGATGAGCCACAGTATGAAGTTATGGGAATGAGTAGTGGAAGCTAGGTTAAAAAGTGAGGTGATGATTAGTGAGCAGCAGCATGGTTTCATGTCAAGAAAGAGCACCACAGATACGATGTTTGCTTTGAGGATGTTGATGGAGAAGTTTAGAGAAGGCCAGAAGGAGCTGCATTGCGTCTTTGTGGACCTGGAGAAAGCATATGACAGGATGCCTCGAGAGAAGCTGTGGTATTATATGAGGAAGTCGGGAGTGGCAGAGAAGTACGTAAGAGTTGTGCAGGATATGTACGAAGGAAGTGTGACAGTGGTGAGGTCTGTGGTAGGAGTGACTGATGCATTCAAGTTGGAGGTGGGATTACATCAGGGATCGGCTCTGAGGCCTTTCTTATTTGCAATGGTGATGGACAGGTTGACAGACGAGATTAGACAGGAGTTCCCGTGGACTATGATGTTTGCTGATGACATTGTGATCTGTAGCAATAGTAGGGAGCAGGTTGAGGAGACCCTGGAGAGGTGGAGATATGCTCTAGAGAGGAGAGGAATGAAGGTCAGTAGGAACAAGACAGAATACATGTGTGTAAATGAGAGGGAGGTCAGTGGAATGGTGAGGATGCAGGGAGTAGAGTTGGTGAAGGTGGATGGGTTTAAATACTTGGGATCAACAGTACAGAGTAATGGGGATTGTGGAAGAGAGGTGAAAAAAGAGTGCACGCAGGGTAGAATGGGTGGAGAAGAGTGTCAGGAGTAATTTGTGACAGACGGGTATCAGAAAGAGTGAAAGAGACCAGCTATGTTATATGGGTTGGAGATGGTGGCACTGACCAGAAAGCAGGAGACAGAGCTGGAGGTGGCAGAGTTAAAGATGCTAAGATTTGCACTGGGTGTGACGAAGATGGATAGGATTAGAAATGGGTAGATTAGAGGGTCAGCTCAAGTTGGACGGTTGGAAGACAATGTCAGAGAGGCAAGACTGTGCTGGTTTGGACATGTTCAGAGGAGACATGCTGAGCATATTGGGAGAAGGATGCTAAGGATAGAGTTGCCAGGGAAGAGGAAAAGAGGAAGGCCTAAGCGAAAGTTTATGGATGTGGTAAGAGAGGACATGCAGGTGATAGGTGTAACAGAACAAGATGCAGAGGACAGAAAGATATGGAAGAAGATGATTCGCTGTGGCAACCCCTAACGGGAGCAGCTGAAAGAAGAAGAAGAAGATAGTCTCTTCTAATGTAAGGGGGTGAAAATCATAATCTGTTTAATGATAAAGCCAGAAGTTCACTTACCTTTGTACATGTGACAGTTCTTATTTAGTCATATCTTTTTTCTATTCCACCTACAGTTCCTCTAAAAATACATTTATCTGTATTATATACCTATCAGGACATATAATATCAAATGCTAAGTAATAAAATTACTTTTAAATTTCCATTTCTAGATGGCCTAAATTTGGTCCACACAACATATTATCGGGAACTTTAATGTACTTTTATAGTATATATATTATCTATACTCACAGCCCATATGAAGAATTAACAGCAAGACTGGTTATTTGTTGTGGAGGTTCCCCGCTGACCCAGACTAGCTGAATAACTAGCTCCACTTGGTAACCAGCAGACTGTTTTAATGGAGTACTTCTTACTCTAAAGACAAAAATAATGATTAAAGATTTCAGTTTATCTTTGCAGGAAAAAAACCCAACATTTTCTAAATATATTATATCTTTTATTATTGCATTATTACATAAATGGAATATGATGAAAATTTAGATATAGTAGTAGTCAGTAACAAATATGGTATGCTAAATAGTCATTTTATACACACACACTATTTGATCAATAAACACAATTTAGGCAACAAATTCTGATAACAGACAGGTAGATGGCAAACGTAGCTATTCTAGACATTTTATCAGTTACTCAGGTATATGTTTTAAGTA
This sequence comes from Erpetoichthys calabaricus, assembly GCF_900747795.2. Taxonomy (NCBI): domain Eukaryota; kingdom Metazoa; phylum Chordata; class Cladistia; order Polypteriformes; family Polypteridae; genus Erpetoichthys; species Erpetoichthys calabaricus. The sequence continues at coordinate 228,781,616 of NC_041396.2, forward strand.
TAGTTGTACCAAATTCACGTGTATGTTTTAACCATTAAAAGCCGTTTTAATTTGTTAAAATTAATGAATAAATGGAAGCTTAAAAATACTACAGAATTTGCAGTTAGGAGATCTTCACAGAATGAGGCGGAACTTGCTTCTCATTTTAAAGGTCCCAAACCTGAGTTTAAAGAGGCAGAGATACATATAATAGCACACTGGCCTTATTTCAACTGTCACAATACAAAGGGAACTGATGCTCACACATAATCTAGTTCATCCACCATATACTTTTCCAGAAATCATCTGTGCTTTATCTATGTGTTTATTAGACTGGAAGATGTATCTTATTGTGGGTAACAAAAATGTGTATCAATGATGTCAGTGATATCTTTCGCACATTTCATAGTAGCAGATTTTAACTGCAATGCAGATTAACACCTATAGGTGGTCTAATTAACACTCTTAGGTTCATATCCCTTTACTCTGCAATGCATTTCAGTTTAATAAAGATGCATATCATAATGTGCACTGCATGTTAATTGTGCAACAGAAACATAGCAGAATTTGTACACTTTAAAGTAGAGAAGCGTCTATGGCTTTTTTTATCATTGCGGAAATTTAGATATCCAGGGTGCCCTTCAAGATGAAACACCTCCTGCTTGAAACTCTTATCAACACCAACACAACCCTCAGCAACCTACAGGGTCTTGTCACAGAAGGTCTCTCACATCACATTAGGATCAGCAGTCACACCCAAGTCTGCAAGTTTCTCATACAAACTGAATGCAAACCCATTAGAAACAGCCTGATCTTGGAGTACGGCCAGGTCCAGCCTCATTCTCCTAGTAGGTGGAAGCCTACTGAACCTAAGCTGTATCTTCAGAGAAGCAACAAGTCTGTGGTCAGAATTCACAAACTGGGCACTTCTGTAGACCCTGCATTTCTGTAGGAGACTCCATGATCTGCCCATGAGGATGTTATCGATCTCCTTCACTGCACCACCAGCACTGAAGCACAGTAAAACTTCAATTATCTGTCACTCAATTAACAGTCACGCCAAAAAAAAACATTGCTGTTGTGATGTGAAATTTTGCATACACGTTGATAAATATTTTGTATGTCTTTATTTGCAACTTAGGCAAAGCAATGTAATATTAGTGCGACATTAGTGAGAAGCATTCATGTTGTTATTGTTATTATTTATGAATATTATCAATAATACATTGTTTAAAGTGTAACTTAACTCCTGCTTGTCTTTTACTACACCTAATTGCCTGAGGTTATAGATATAGAAGGGAAGGTGGGGAAAGGTTATATGGTTCAATACCTTATAAACAGTGGTAAGTCTGTGAGATTTGAGGCATTCTGACAAAGGCCATATATTAATAATACAAAAGGGGAAAGTAGAGCAAAATATTACTCTACCAAGACGAAACAATTGCATACACCAGTGTCTACCTATTACTACTGCAGCTGCACGATATGCTGCAAACTATGCACATTGAAACAACACTCCCTTTTGCTAGCATGTAGTGTTTTTCCCCAGCACCAAGAGTCATGTCACATTTTGAAATCACAGTGTCAGTTACATACCTTCAGCTTTAATAGCATTTCGTAGCTTTATTCTTTTGTTATAATTAAAATACTATAAATTGTTATGGCCCATAAACATATGTGTGTGGTGTTGGAATTGTCACAAAATATTTAAATTATTAAATGTTTACAAAAAATGGCAAAAGCACTTTAAGTATTGCTTCAATTTACGGAGTAGGAAGAACAACAGTGAATGATATAAAGCGTGATGCAGAGTAAAGTGAAAAATGTGTTAAAAAATGGAAACTAACAATTGTAATTTTATTCTGTATTGATATTAATATTCTTCCACATTGTCATTTTCTTTTAAATTGTTATGTTTTGTTAATATACTGTGACATGCAGGTAGCTTGTGATGCACTGTGCAGGAGCAGAAAGATTGAAATGCTGTGTAAGTGATAGAACTGGGTCAAAGGCTTCTGTTCTGTGAGGGGCAGACACACCTCTTAGGAGATGAGTGACAGGAGAAGTTAGGAGAAAAAGGATGGTGCAGTGGAAGGAAGTTTTGAGTAGAGAGTCAGAAGACAATAAGCAGGAGTGTTTGTGGTATAGAAAATGATAGAATGCGAGTGGCAGGAGATAATTATCGGTAGGGAAAGCTTTCTTTTCTCTGCCTCTGTCCTGACCCCTAATGGATAATCAAGGTTTTACTGTACAAAGTCTAATGATGAGGCTCAGGATGCTGGAAACAGGATCCAGTGATTCACAGATCCTGAGCTTTTTGCAAAGTCAAGGTACATGGAACCACTTTCACCACGGTCACCAGACCCATGGGGACCAACATAATTCTCATATCCAGCCCTGTCAGTGACAGTGGTCGCACTGAAGACACTCATGATCAGAGGAGTGTCACCACGCGGGCGTCCATCAACTACTTAGTGAAGTAGAAAATACAATGTCTCCCTCACCGAGACATCATTCACCGAGACACCCACAGAGTGCCTTAATCTGAGTCGAAAATGCTCATTGAAAGAAGTAACACTGGACACCATTGGAAAGAGTCTATCTGCCACAAACAACCATCAGAGCGACCAGACCAATAAAAGGTGTACCCACCTAAAGAGATCTTGCCAGACCCAGGTCTGTTCACCTCAGAGAATGCTGCCACTGAAATGCAGAGTTTACGAAGCTCCTTCGACAGCAGAGGTTGATGATAATCATATTGGAGAGACAGGACGTTCCACGCGCCTACCCAGATGGGCCGTCTCAAATTGGGACCCAAGTGCTGCCGTGCAGCGGTAGCACCACTCCTGCATTGATCCCCAACAAGCCTAACTTCATTAGCTCTCCGGTGGTTTTGACTCTTCTGGGAATGAGGCTCCCGAGGGCTTTCCCCCATCACTTCATAATGCAAGCAGCCTTCCTTTGGGTGGCTTCAGCAGAGCTACTGCTGCAGAGAGCAGAAAGGAGTCCTGTCTGCCGTTTCTGAGCTGTGTGAAGTATTTTATGGTGGCTAGAGTGCCAATTATGCCACCAATCCCCAAGTTTTCCCTACAAGTTGGAGGACTGCTTGCAGGGCCAAATGCAGTTTAACATCATACCCAGGACTGATATCATCAAGAGGAGTCGCAGCACAAGGCTTGATGGCAAGTATGGTCTGTAAAGGGAACTGAGAAGGATCAATGCTTGCATGGACTGGGTGCTAGGCAGGGTCGTGGGGTCCAGCAGCTATGGGACATCAGTTGGAGAAGAAAGATTCACTGATCTTGACTTTGCTGATAATGCTGTGATGTTAGCAGGGTCAATGGAGGCTCTGACAGGGGTCTCTCAAGAGACTGAGCGAGGGGTCTGAGTGTCTGGGCTTGCAAGTGTCCTAGATAAAAACAGATCCAGTCCTTGAGTGACCTCTTCGGCAAAGCCATCAGCAGAGTGTCTGTCTGCGGAGAGAGTGTCAACCTCATTGAGAGGTTTACTTACCTCGGCAGTGACATTCATGTCTCTGGTGACTCTTCTTATGAAGTCAGTAGACAGATTGGGAGGGCATGGGGAGTCATGAGGTCGCTGGAAAGGGGTGTGTGGCGCTTCTGATATCTCTGCAAAAGGACGAAGGTCCAAGTCTTTAGAATCCTGGTGGTTCCTATTTTGCTATATGGCTACGAAGCACGGACGCTATTTAGTGACTTGAGACAAAGACTGGTCTCCTTCGGTACTGTGCCTCTTTGGAGAATTCTTGGGTAACGCTGGTTTGACTTTGTGTCAAATGAGTGAGTGGTTGCTCATGGAGTCCCAAATCAGACACATTACCTGCGTTGTGAGGGAGCGTTAGTTACGACACTACGGCCATGTGGTGCAATTTCCTGATGGTGATCCGGCTTGCAAAGTCCTTATTGTTGAGGACACGAACGGCTGGACCAGGCCAAGGGGACACCCACGTAACACCTGTCTACGGTAGACAGATGTTCATTTCCTTAAGGAAGTCTGCCTTGGGGGGTTGTGTGGTGAGTGTGGCAACACGCGGTACCAGTGCATGCTCCCCTGCCTGACTTGATCTGTAATTCAGAGCTGAGTGAGTTCTATGCACTGGTATAAAGATCAGCAAACTGACACCCTTATTCGTCTGTAGTTGTTTTAATGTTTTCCAGAGAAAGCACCCAACTCATGTTATTCAGTGTTGCGTTAGTCTCTCACCAACAACATTCACAAGCATACACCCATACTGACTCATGCGATGGAAATTTATAGTTGCCAGCTTACCTGATAGCATGACTTTCAACTGTAACAGCAAACTCTATACTGAAAGCAACACACCCAGGAATTAAACATGTTATCTATTACAGTGAAAATGAAACTACATCCAATTGAAAAGGGAGAGTATTTATGTACCTGTTAGAATCTGTGTGCACACAGTGTTCTTTATACTGTGGTAATGAGGTCAACACACCTTCATATAATGTACTGTGAAACTGGGATTCCATGTTTGGCAGCACTATATGGAATGGTAGTTGTGAAAAACACTTTTGGTGCTTCCTCTGCAATATTGACTTTCATAAGCTATAACCATGTCAGAGTCAAGGTCTTTTAAGCCTTTACTTTTATTATTATGTACATAAGATAAACTTATCCATGCAATGTAATGTCAGTATTTGAGATAAAATGAGGTTAAAACATCATAAAATTTGAAATTCCTAAACAAATGTGATTTCACTTTGGTCAAGTAAATATGTTTAGGAACATTTACAAATACTTAATACATCAAAATTTTTGAATTTAGAATATGAGGTTCATTTATATTTCTCATATAGAAAAAATAACTTTGGTGACCTAAACAAGCGCAAGAACAACAAAACGAATACACACTTGAGACAGGGTACATTGTCCCGGAGGCCATCTGAGGAGCTGCTGCTTGTAGAAGGATGGGACTGAGGTGCAGGAGGTTGGGGATTGGAAGAGGCCCCTGGAGTTGGCAAAGGTGGTATCTGATCCACATCTGGAGAATCAACATCATTGAGTTCATACTGTAGGCGAACTTCGAGCAGCTATTGGAATAATATGGAAACACATGTAATAGTTGATATGAAAGTTAATTTTCTAAGGATGTACAGTACTGTGAAACTATATTCCAATATTTGATCTACAATAGATTAAGATAAAATTTTGTTTTGCTAAATGTGTCATACTGTGATATATAGTAGGTATTACATTTACAAAAAAATATTGCATATTTTAATACTTTAAATCACTAACAAAAATTTGCATTTTGCAGCTTAGAAATATTACAAAATGTTTATATTTCTTTTTGTTCAACATTTATATTTTAACATGCAAAAATATACACTGGTTATACTGTTTGGTCAAACAACCATATGTGACACCCTCCGTTACCTACAGGGCGTTTAAGCAGTAAAAGAAATTCTAATGGCAGTGTTATTAATGTTATACTGTTAAAAATAATGGGTTAATAAAATAACCAAAAAGAAACCTAAATATTGACAAGCAACACTTAACAAGAGCCAGAATTAAATTAATTTTAATTGTGATGAGTTTTTCACACACTTGCCAGGAATCTATTAAAAAAAATTAGTAAATTAATTTTCAGGGCATTCTGAAAATATACAATCATTCAAAAAATAACATTTATGATGTAAATCTTCTTAGACCATGATCTGATTCACAGGTAGACTGCTCTGCTGTTCTGGCACACAATAATGTGTCAGACCTCTGTTACTTTATCCAAAACCAATAATTGCTTGGTTGTTTGTTTGTCTTTCTAATCCCCACAATCTTGAAATCATGAGCAATTCCACAGTGGGCATCTTAGGATATAAATCATTTGTTCTTTTGAAACAATTTAAAGGCTAGTTCAAACTATTTTTTACCAAAATATACACTAAGTACTATTTGGAGTTGAGCTTAAATAATAGTGGGTGTGACACTGGCATACCATTTGTGATGCAGTGGCCAGATTATTTCACTTAGTGATCTTTCATTGTTGAAAGGTTCATCTGCAAATCCAGGCATTGACTTACTGTATAATGGGTTAAGTAACAGCACACTGAACAGTTAGGACACAAGTACATAAGCATACTGATGATGGCTATACTGTGTTACTGTACCAGTGGGTATAAATCATAAATTTTATGACAGCTTTTGCATTGATGCAGTAAACTATTACATTGTTTTACAGGCCTCAATGTCATTAACCAAACATCTCAAGGACAAAAGGTAAAAAATAAATAAATGAGTTGATGTGATTTGTTTAAAATAGTTGAAGCACTTATGTTAAATACACACAAAGAGGCTACTTCAAAATATTAAGCTTTACCTTCCTTATTTGTAAACTGGTAACTAATATTAAAACTACAACTTAATTTATGAAGGGTGATGAGATTTTCACAAGCTTTTCATACCTGAACGACCTCTGTGGTAACTTCCTGCTTGCTGAACTTATAGATGATAACATGTGCAGAGACGCCAGCAACACACAACATTCGACTCTCTGGACACCAAGACAATATCTGAATGGCAAAAGGGTCCTCGTCTACAATGTCTGTGCTTGGTTTATCCTCTTTGTTCCGGGATTTCTCAAAGACTTTAGCAGTTTTCAGTTTATAAAGTACTTGTAACATTACTGGTAGACAAAGAAAATACAATGTTAAATGTACATAAACCTGCATATTCACCACCGTTAGAAAAATTTTCATGAATAGTGATAAAAAATAATTAAAAAAATATCTATTATTATATTTGTATTAGGCTTATAAAAATGTGCAGGCTTAACTACCATTTATAGACATGAATGCATTTTTCTGAGGTATGACTTGTACTAATGAAAATTGTTTAATAGCTCCTTTTATTCAAACAAGAAAGAAAATTATCACAAAAATTAGATTAACAACAATCAGAATGTAAGCGCTGTGTTATAAAAGCTATGGCAACAGTACTAACTATTAACATTTCAAATAAACTTAATCTAGTCACTGTTGTAGGTAGTCAATTCTATTTTTTCTTGCAAAAATTACTTGTACTGGGTATTGTGAGATACATTCTAACCTTACAGACAGACACACTACAACAAGACAATTACTACACAAATCAAATGCAGTTTTTCTTTTTTAATCAATCCATTTGTTAGAATGCAAACCAGAATTTACCATATCATTAAAGTGTCAAGGCCAAGAGCCTATTAATTTATTCATATGCTCTTTTAAAGTAATCCTGTGGCTTACAATAGTCTTCTGGATAGACTGTGTACTAAAATGGTATGGCCAGTATTGATGTCATTGACATGAATAAATAACATAAAAACACATTTATGCATTAAAGAAAAAAAAAAAACACCCTAAAACAAACCAAAATCATAGCTTACACAAGCAGACAAGCAGAATAAAGAAGATGATTTAATGCATCAAAATGGTACAAAGCTTTTTGCAGATCAAGTAACAGACTCCAAAATTAAGTTGTATTAAAAACAGCACAAACAAACTGGAGCATAAAAGAGAACTTACTTGCAGAGGCATCCCAGAATTTTACTGATCCATCAGCATGCCTGGTGCCAAACAAAATACAGAAGAGATTAAGTATCATTACAAAACCATGTGCTTTATTCATGGTTTTGTATTTTTACTTTTATATATAATGTAGAAATATAACAACAGAAATATTATAATCTGTAAAAATATAACAACAGAAATATTACAATCTCTATTACAGTCTAACTCTGCAATTCTGAGTATAACATCCAATCTTTTTTTTCAGGAGACAGAAATGTGGTCCAGCTTGTGGTCCAGACAATGCGACTCCCTTCACAGTAAAACATTGTGTGTTTATGGACATTTTCATTTGGTCTTTGGCTCAATGCAAAATTTCTGCATTCTTCAAAGAATCAACAATAATCCTGGGTCTAAGTAGGCCAGTGGTGGACACATTTGAATATTTAATTCTTCAGCATCTCAAGCCTATCACTGATTCTCCTCTTGACCCATTACATTTTCTTTACCATACTAACAGGTTAGTTAAGGAGGCATTAAACATGGCTCCTCACTAAATCTTGCACCATTTGTGTGGTTAAAATGCTACAAGGATCCCAGGTGTTTATGCTACGATGGTGATTGTAGATTTTAGTTCTGTTTTAAACACAATCACACCAGAGGTTCTGCTGGACAAACTTCCCGGTATGAACTTGAACTGTGCACATCTCACTAGACTTCTGACTTTTTGAGAAACACAAATCAGACTGTAAAACTGGGCAAGTATCAGTCATGTTCACTATTCTGAGCACAGGGTCCTGTCAGGAGTCTGTTCCATATTCTTTTCTTTTTTTTTCTCTCTACACCAACAGCTACACAATCACCTACAGTGATATATCTCTTAAACTGCAGAAATCTGCTCATTAAACAGCTGTGATCACAAACAGGGACAAGGTACAATATTGGAAGGAAGGGAAGCTGCTGGCTAGTTGGTACACCTTCACCAATCTTAATCTGAATACTGTGAAAATGCTGTAAATGGCTGTGAATTTTAGGAGACACTTCTCAGCACCTCCTTCAAAGGCTATTAATGGTGTCACTGTCAGCAGGGTAGAATCCTTGAAATTTCTTGCCACCACTATCGCTGACAGTATGAACTGCGATGAAACCATAATTTCTCTCATCAAAAAAGCTCGGCAGTTTATGTATGTACGTTATCCATCACCTTTAAAAGTTTAACCTGTTAGAAACAGTTATAGTTCAGTTGTAAGCAGTCACTTTCTCTGCAGCTGTCTGGTATGGTCTTATCCAAAACAAAAACCACATTTCATTCAGAAAAGCAAAAATTATTGTACTGTATGTCTGAGGATGCATTCTACTGAGGACCTACTGTATGTATAATGCAAGTCATGTAATGTGAAGAAAATATAATCAAACAGCACACTCTCCTGGCGAAGCATTTGTCCAGTTATTGCCCACATGGAAATATTAAAGGTCACCAAAAATAAGAACCACTTGTTACATAGTTTCTTTTCTGCTTAAAAACAGTCTAATTCATCTCTGTCTCCAGATCTACAAGCTATTACATTTAATTTTATTTATGTTTACTTTAAAAAAAAGACTAGCTCTTCATATTACTGGACATGAGCACAAATCTACATTGTCAAATCGTTTTATATTATAATTTCCCATCTATCTATCTATCTATCTATCTATCTATCTATCTATCTATCTATCTATCTATCTATCTATCTATCTATCTATCTATCTATCTATCTATCTACCTATCTATCTATCTATCTATATGTGATTTTGTCCAACAGATCATCATTCAATACTGTTGTATTTTCTGTTATATTGTGATGGTGTCATAAATTGTATATTGTGCTGTTAACTTTATTTACTTTAGTTATGTCAGATGTAACAACAATAGAAAATCCCAATAACAATGCTGCCTGGCAATAAAGTGCAAGTTCATAAGGAGTTTTAAGCCAGAATGATGACAAGTTCTTTACTGTCAGGTACAAACAGAGTCTGTCTACATTATGATTTGTTCATTCCTAAGGTGCAAATATTAACAATATTAAAATCATTTTTGACTTAACAGTGATAAATGCAGTTCTGAGGCGTCTGTATTGGGAAATGAATACACAATGGAATAGCTTCAGATTTTCACAAATTGCCTGAGAATGGAGTGGCATGGTATAATTTATTATGAATTTGTGGATGTGCCTTTCCTGTATGCCATCTGTGCAGCTGTGCAAAGGATGTTTCGGTGGGATAAAATATAAACTAAAGTAGCCCTAACTCTGACCCATGAAGAACACAAGTGGAGATATTGCTAAGATTTGGTGTGTGTTTACCTACAGCAATATTTCATCTACTCAGTAGTATCTATCTATCTATCTAGAAATACCATTCCTTAGCAGTGCCTGTGGTTCCAAGTACTGAAGGCAGATGCAATAATCAAAATATCAAAAGCTGCACTTGCATCAAACGGCATGAGGAAACAAGGGAATCTGGATCCTTGTTTATAAAATGTGCATACACTCAGGAACTTGTGTAAACCACTTTATATGTAAAAGTTGGGATTTATAAAACATGAACTTAGCCAGAAAACTAGCTTAATGTTATGGCAAATTATGAACATTTGTAAGTCCTACAGAGACATTTTTGGTGTTGGAATTTTAGCGATTCCAGGTGGCAGGACAATGAAGTGAACAGAAAATGCTGTTTCAGGGCACATTTCATGCATTAGTCACATTATGATATTCCTAAACTTGTATCACAGTTAACTGACATGTTCTTTGAATACAATGATCTTCAATGTTGGTAATAATGCCTTAATGCATAAGCTTAATGTTAACTGCCTCGGTGTTATGTACAGTCTATCTATTCTACCTTATTCTATAAAAATGGTGTTCTGTATGTTGTAAAACACAAGTGACAGTGGCAGAGCTACCAAGAAGCCAATCATCACTCAGAGCATGGCCCGGACATCTACATCGCACACTGCTATATGATAAAATAAAAGAATCAGGGTGTTCAGCCAGGTCAACTTGCAACTATGCTGGTCAGATACATTTGAGCATCACATATTAATTGTATAATAACTGAATGAAAGTGCATTCTATTTACAAAGCAAATTCATTCTGTGTTAGTGCCTTTATCGTAACATGTGTTCAGTCAATTACAACAATTACATTAGGAAAATAAGTTATTGCTGAAAATTGCTTTTTGATCTCAGCTTGCTCACCCTGACTGTAAGTAAATTGCTAGCATATTATTTATACCATAACATACAGGTGGCGTGACCAGTCAGCCAGTTTATGTTGAAAGGAGCCCGTTGCAAAATACCCTGCTTTGTTAAACCCTGTAATGGAACAGGGACTATATGATTTCTGTATGATGATCTCTGTAATATAGGTTCAAATTCAGCACACAGCTCCAAGAGGATGGCTCCACGAAGTCTGTATCGGCTTATAAGCCAGTCATCATCATGAGCAAAAAAAAAAATCATTGTGAACCTTGAAAACTAGCTCCTTGTGTGTCCTGCCATTGGTGATACCCTCCAAAAGAACTAACACTGCCATTGGCAGTCATGTCATACACCATGCAAAACAACTTTTTTTTCAGGTAATAGTAGGTAGAGCGTGGCTCCTGAAACCACCCATCAACCCACAAACACCACAACCGAGAAGATAAAGTGAAAGTCACTCCCACACATTTAGTGATAGAATGAATCACTGCATCAGTAAAAGGTTGATGGAGAGGTCTGGACTTGTCAGGCAGCACATTGGTATGCATCCCCACAAAGATTTGCCACATTGTGATAGCTTGTTTGGTACTGCACAATATAGCGCAAAAACACGGACTGCCTCTGCTACCTGAGGTAGGTTAAGAAAAAAGGGAAATCAACACAATGGCGATTCCAAGTCATTTGGATGCTGTATGTTGAAGATAAACAGTATTGCAATATTGGCAAGTACTTGGCTAAATTCCTTTTTTTTACCAGTTTAATAAAAATGTTCTTAATATCTTGTAGTTCACTGTGCAAACAGCCTGCATCGATTCACACTGTGTGCTGTTAATGGTCTGGGTCCTGAATGATGGCACAGTACTACTGCTATCTCGGCTCAGCTGTTGTCACTTGCTCCCTTCTCTTGAACAGAATGTTTTTGTGGTTCTCCACTTCAGTCAGTAATACACCACTTTCACATTCACTGAAGTTTCGTTTTCTGAATTCTCCCATTTTATATGGTGATTAGATTATGAATATTCAAAAAAGGATTTTTTTGTTTTGTTTATATAAAGAAAATTGGGGTAGCACAGCAAAATTTTAGCATAAAATCTAAGTAAAGGTTTAACATGCGAGGCCCCTTAGAACCTACTGCCTCCAATTCCAGTCTCCGTACCAAAGAATGTTCACACATTAAAGTAGATGACTTGCATAATACATACAGATGTTTATTTACTTACTGCTCTAAAGAGACAATCTTTACCAGACTCTGTCAGACAGAAAGGGTAGCATTGAAATGGAGCAAGTAAAAAAAACACTAAATCAACTAAACAACTAAAATAAATTACATCTTCAAGTTTGTGTTTTTCAGAAGAGGCTGATGAGTCTACCTGAGGAATGAGGTAGCTTGGTTTGCAGAGATTGCCATGCTAGTGATATTGGAGAAGAGTAGGAAAGAGGGACAAACAAATGGTATAGTAATTTAACCTAAACAGAATACTAGGTAATTTTAGGAAAGAGCCATAAAAGATGACAGTGAATTAAAAATGTATGCACACATGGGAATACTATTTCTTTTTTAATTACTGGTCTAACAGAGGTTTTTCCTTGAGACTACTGCACAGTTTTTGGATTTCACTGTGGCTGCAGCACAACTACAGCATGTGGTTTTCATTTTGTACAATACTATGTGTATTTTTATGTTGTACACCACACCATTTTATTTGTAGTTCCTCAGTGAAATAGCCGTGTTTCCTAATCTAGAAAGCTACCTGCAAAGCAAGCCTTACATTGTTGTGATATAACTAGGTATGACTATATTCATCTGCATAGAGTACAAATTCTTAACTACCTGCTAAAATGCTCAATTTTCCAAAATTATTTGTTTCTATATTAATCTACACACATCTAAGTAAATGAGACATTGTGACTTCACTTTCAAAGATGAAACAATTTGATTTTATATTCCAGCGTTATGCAGTTTGTTGTTTACTCCAGAGCTCTAACATTTTATTGGGAGTTTGATAAATGCACACCCACTCCAACACTACTAATTATACTAATCAGAAACAATCACTGATTGCTACTTTTCAGATCAGCAGGCTCATGTAGATTAGATAAGCATTTTATCATGCCTTCTTTTTTTCCAATTGTTGTAAGAAGCAACATACATTGAAATACTTTCACAATTAGCAGTTGTTTACTAAATTAATTCTTTACAAGACTAAGCTACACCCTTTTATCTTCGTGAAGGCTTACACATACAGCACAAATGTCTCAGCATTATATAACCTGAAACACACTTAGCTTTAAACTTACCCAGTGATAATTATCTCAGGATAGCACTGATTACCTAAACCCCAGTTGCCACCACTGATAGGCCATTCCTGAAAGGAAAAATGAATGGAAACCAAGTTAAGAATTAAATAGAAGTTTAATAAAAATGCATAAAAATATGTGTACTTTTCTTTCCAACATAACTTCACTTCTTGATATATTTCTTTACTATATATATAAACATCACAGGATAGGTTTTATTTGGATTGTGAGGAAGGAGAAACTCATTTTGATGTACAGTTTGATTTAATTTACAAACAGCAAAGCTAACACAAGCACCCACACCAGTCCCTGGGCTTGTTTACCTAAACTACATGTATCATGTGATAAGTAGGAGTACTTACAAATTACCCATAAACCCAGGACAACACTAGGAATGCCCAGTTAAAAGAAAACAAAACCCATTGTTATTAGCAAAAATAAAAACACAAAGGTACTGTAGATAAAACAGAAACACCTGCAAACTATAAAGCAATAAGCAAAAAAGAAAGGCCACTTTGAGCCTTCCTAATACAAATAAAGGTCAGCAACTGTTGTGGCTTGTCATTGTTTCCACCAGTTTATCGTGCAGGTCTGCAAAGAGATCCTTGTACTTCATGGCTTGGCTTTTGTCCTGACATGTAGTGTGAACAGTGGAATCTTAACATACTGTACACAGGTATACTCCTTAATAAACAATGTCCAATCAATTCAAATTGCCACAGGTGGACTCCAATCAAATTCTAGATACATTTCAAGGATAATTAAAGTAAATATGTAGAGGACAGGAAGATATGGAGCAGGATCTGCTATGGCAACCCCTAACAGGAGCAGCCTACAGAAGAAGAAGAAGAGGATGCACTTGACCAAAATGTGCAGTGCCACATCAAATGGCCTGAACACTTACATAAATAAAGAGATTTTAGTTTTTAATTGTTAAAAATGTCCAAACCTTTCTGAAAACATTTTCACTTTGTGACTATGGATTACTTAATCTAGATTGATAGACAAAAATGGCAAATGTATCCATTTAAAGTGAAGTCTGTAACAGAATAAAGTGTACAGAAAGTGAAAAGGTATGAATCTACTGTAAGTCACCACTAAATACTCTCCTTCTCACCACCAACTTCCCATTTACTTCCTACCCCTCCACCCAAGCCAAGTTCTTTGGTCTGGGGACCAGAAGGAGCTTTTTACCCTACTGCTGGAGACCACCTGCAAGAGCCAACTCATATATACTATATGTTCAGAGTTTAGGAATGTTCAATCAAACTTGTTAGGCTGCCCATGAAGAACTCCCTCAGAATGCTCACCTGTCCCTGCAGTCTCGAAAAACCCCACCTACAATATAAAGGCTAGAACACTCAGCAGTGGCTTCATAACAGGAAGCAGGTAGATGTGCAAAAGTCAATACATCTCTCTGTTGTCAACTGACATCCATGGTATAGTTATCCTTACCTTACATACAGTATAGACTTGGGAACTCTACCAGGACATATTAATGTTGGTATTTCTTCCTGGAAGGTTCTTAACTAGCTACTATGACAGTCCTCCTCATGAAAACCTACATTATATACACCAAAGAGGAGGAGAAATTCATATATTAATCCATCCATATATTAACTTAAACTATTTAATTCACTATAGGTTTTCATTTAGCTGAAGGCTACGGTAACAGCATTGGGTTTCCAGTTCAGGAACCATCTCTGGCCAGGGAACCATTTCACTGACAGGCAAAAAGTGAAAAGAACTATATAAAAGCAAAAATGGATACTGGCATTAATACAAAGAGGGATAATGCTCTAAAGTATTTATACTGGCATGTCAAAGTATTCAATTCCCTTGAAAGTAATCATAATTTTCTGCATGGTAAAAGTGTTGTACACATATTTATCCATTCAAATTTTTTAATGTGAACTCTTATTCTGTAACAACAGCAGCTTCACAATAAATGGGCAGATGGATACAAAAACTGTGCTTTATTGAATTACACAACACAATGGGTGATTATAACTGTTTATAAAATTACAGTGATTCTGCTTTATAATGATGTGTAATGTGTTAAAAGTACCTTGGCATACACAAAGGAATGCTCCGTTCTATTGACAGTGACAAGTAAAATCCCAGGCAGCTTGGGAAATTTCCTTAGATTCTGATCAATTCACTCCAGAGTAACATGAAAGATGTCTTTCCAAAGCTAATAGGCTAAGGATTTTAGTTATTTTATTACAGAAAGACTATTCCATCACATTAACATGAAAACATATGTTTGATTACAAGCAGAGGCTTTCATTCAGTAATTGCCAAAGAAAGAGCCCAAATCAAACAACTGCCATATCTTTCAGAAGTAAGCCAACATGCATTAAAAAGATAAGCCTCTGTTCCTTTTTACTGGATAAAAGCCTGTCCACTCAAAGGAAAATGACTGTAATTATCTAGAGCAGGGGTGGTGAACTCCAGGCCTCGAGTGCTGTAGTGGCTACAGATTTTCATTCTTACCATTTTCTTAACATTAGAATTACCAGAGCCTACGAAAAAACTCATAGATCCGGCCCACCTTAAATCCATTCGCACCTCTCCCTCATCGTCTTTTGTCCTGTAAATGTGCCGATTAAGACAAGCAGCAAGCAGCCTGCTATTCCATCCCCCCCGTCGCAGAATGTGCACAATGTTCTCCCAGCTCATGCCTTGATTATCTGGGAATGAAGTGCTGGAGATTTAGAGTGTAAATAATAGATCGTTATTTGAAACACATGCATTTCATGTGTGTTCCGTTTCTACAATAATCTGTGTAAACACATTGTTAAAACAGAAACGTTTTTCATATTTCAGTAGTAAATAACAAAATGTTGGCATAAACTATATAATGTGTGAGGCCTGAAGTCTAAAGATCAAATAAGCACTTTCACAATAGGTTCAAGGATAAGACAACAGCTTCCTTGATGTAGCGGAAAGATTTGCTGACTTGTAATCAAGAGTCCCTGGTTCGATCCCGACTGCCTCCTATATTTGCCGTTTTCAGTAGTAAGCTGCTCTTATTGTTAATATTATACAGAACACACATTCATTTGGTTTGCGTCTGTAACAGATGGTGTACATTTATGGTACTTGTAAAAGTTACTGTTTTATTTTCACTTTTATTCTCTCAGTGACGATCACGATACATACTACCGCTCTAGGGATCTGACGCTGTTAGTTTTTATTTGAAACTGTGAATAACTGTAGATGTGAGTTGTGTTTTGAGGCAATGGAACTGGACACTCTCTGATCTGGAAGGATAAAAGCTGACACACAAACGCTGGTGGATCTGCCTTCTTCGTATCTCACCATCACTTGATTTTTTTTATTCAGTTTTATTGAGTGTTCCTGCTCACACTGAATTAGTATGCACCTTATGGTCTATGATGTCAAAAAAAAAAACAGTAGGTATATATGATATTTGGAATTATTCATTTTATGACTTGTATAGTACATTTCGGAAAACATTGTGGCACGTATGCAACATTATTCATATTATTCATATTCATTTGCATAACATTTTGCGGTTGTAATCAGTGACCGCATGTTTTTTTTTTTCCGATCTTGCCAGTCTCCACGTTGCTGTATGTTACTGTTTCTTTTGTACTCCAGAACATGCAGAGGAAAGAATAGTACAGAGAGGTCAGTTCAGCGCTATATGCAATCATCAAATTCAAATGTTAACAGTTCACACACACGCAAGGACCATCCTTATTACATTTACGACATATGTACCTGTTGCAATGTACAGTACACACTTCTCTCTATGCTTTGGTTCCTATTACATTGAAAGCGCACCCGACACTGACTCAGTTTACTTTCCTGGAGAAAGTGGCTGTCTTGGAACAGAAGCTTGTTGATGTTTTATCCTCCTTTTCTTTTTCCATTGCCTTTTCTAGTAAGATACGATGACGATGTTCCTCTGTAAGGTGAGCCAGTGGCCTCCGTGCATGCCTCGCACAGGACATGTGCGTTGATCGCTGCCAAGTCAAGCTTGTTATAACACAAGCAACTGGCCACCTGCGTGTTCTTGCTTGCACTGAATAAGCTCACACCTTCTGGTGCATGATGTCAATGCAACACGGAAAAAAAAGAATGAGACAAATATATGGGACATTGTGTATAAATTTATTGTACTTGTAAAAGTTAGCTTTTTTCAGTTTTATTCTCTCAATCATGATCACGCTGTATGCCCCATCCCAACACCCCCCCCCAAAGATCTGCCTCTAAGTAACAGCAGCAGCATAAATTCACACCCCATCTGACACTGTTTGTTTTCAAATAATATTGCATTAGTGCGATGATGTTTTCTGATTGGTACTATTCAGGTCATTTCTTCAAAATGTCACATATAATGTCTCTTTCTTTCAGGTGTGTACAGTAATCCCTCCTCGATCGCGGGGGTTGCGTTCCAGAACCCCCTGCGAAAGGTGAAAATCCACGAAGTAGAAACCATATGTTTATATGGTTATTTTTATATTAGTCAAGCTTGGGTCACAGATTTGCACAGAAACACAGGAGGTTGTAGAGAGACAGGAACTTTATTCAAACACTGCAAACAAACATTTGTCTCTTTTTCAAAAGTTTAAACGTGCTCCATGACAAGACAGAGATGACAGTTCCGTCTCACAGTTAAAAGAATGCAAACATATCTTCCTCTTCAAAGGAGTGTGCGTCAGGAGCAGAGAATGTCAGAGAGAGAGAGAAAAAAGCAAACAATCAAAAATCAATAGGGCTGTTTGGGTTTTTAAGTATGCGAAGCACCGCCAGATAAAGCAGCTGCAAGGAAGAGAGCAATGTGAAGGTAGTCTTTCAGCATTTTTTAGAGGAGCGTCCGCATCCTCTAGGCCAGTGTGCGAACAGCCCCTCCGTCAGGAGCAGAGAATATCAGGGAGAGTCAGAGAGACAGAGAGAAGCAAACAATCAAAAATCAATACGTGCCGTTTGAGCTTTTAAGTATGCAAAGCACCGTGCGGGAAGCATGTCGCTTGACAAAGCAGCTGCAAGGAAGGGAGCAACGTGAAGGTAATCTTTCAGCATTTTTACATGAGCGTTCGTATCGTCTAGGGGTGCGAACAGCCCCCCTGCTCACTCCCCCTCCGTCAGGAGCAGAGAATGTCAGAGCGAGAGAGAGAGAAGCAAACAATCAAAAATCAATACGTGCTGTTTGATCTTTTAAGTATGCGAAGCACCGTGTGGGAAGCATATCATTTGACAAAGCAGCCACAAGTAAGCCCAGCAAGGAAGGGAGTAATGTGAAGATAGTCTTTCAGTGTTTTTTGAGTTGCGGCCATATCCTCTAGGGGTGCGAACAGCCTCCGTGCTCACAATATATTTGAGGAGTTTTAATTAATACGTAATACGCACTGTGGTTGGGTAGCTTCTCAGACATCTGCCAATAGCGTCCCTTGTATGAAATCAACTGGGCAAACCAACTGAGGAAGCATGTACCAGAAATTAAAAGACCCATTTTCCGCAGAAATCCGCAAACCAGCAAAAAATCCGTGATATATATTTAAATATGCTTACATATAAAATCTGTGATAGAGTGAAGCCGCGAAAGTCGAAGCGCGATATAGCGAGGGATTACTGTAATAGAAACCACAGCATAGAGAGAAGTGTGTACATTGCAACAGGTACATGTCATAAATGTAGGAAGGACGGTCCTTGCGTGTGTGTGAACAGTTAACATTTGAATTTGATGATTGCATATAGCGCTGAACTGACCTCTCTGTACTGTTCTTTCCTCTGCATGTTCTGGAATACAAAAGAAACAACACCAGCAACGTGGAGACTGGCAAAATCAGGGAAAAAAAAAACACGCGGTCACTGATTACAACCGCAAGATGTTATGCGAATGAATATGAATAATGTTGCATCTGTGCCACAATGTTTTCCGAAACGTACTATACAGATCATAAAATGAATAATTCCAAATATTATATATACCTATGTCTCTGATTTTTTTTTTGACATCATAGACCATAAGGTGCACACTAATTTAGCGTGAGCAGGAACACTCAATAAAACTGAATAAAAAAAATCAAGTGACGATGAGATACGAAGAAGGTGGATTCACTAGCGTTTTATGTGTCAGCTTTTATCCCTCCAGATCAGAGAATGTCCAGTTCCATTGCCTCAAAACACCACTCACATATACAGTTATTCCCAGTTTCAAATAAAAACTAACAGCGTCAGTTCCCTAGGGTTGTAGTATGTATCGTGATCGTGACTGAGAGAATAAAAGTGAAAAAAAAGGGTAACTTTTACAAGTACTATAAATGTACACCGTCTGTTAAATGTATGTGTACACTGTATAATATTAACAATAAGGGCAGATCACTACTGAAAACGGCAAATATAAGAGGCAGTCGGGATTGAAACGGGGACTCTTGATTACAAGTCAGCAAATCTTGCCGCTACGCCATGGAAGCTGTCTTATCCTTGAACCTTTTGTGAAAGTGTTTATTTGATCTTTGGATCTCAGGCCTCACACATTATATAGATTATGCCAACATTCTGTCATTTACTACTAAAATATGAAAAACGTTTCTGTTTTAACAATGTGTTTACACAGATTATTGTAGAAACGGAACACACATGAAATACATGTGTTCCAAATAACGATCTATTATTTCCACTCTAAAACTCCAGCACTTCACTCGCAGATAATCAAGGCATGAGCTGGGAGAACCGTGTGCACATTCTTCGGTGGTGGAGGGATGGAATAGTAGGCCGCTTGTCTTTATCGGCACATTTACAGGACAAAAGATGCTGATGGAGAGGTGAGACGGGATTTAAGGTGGGCTGGATCTACAAGTTTTTTCGTAGGCTCTGGTAATTCTAGTGTTAAAGGATTGCAGAATGTGTATCTTGTTGAGATTATATGAGAGGTATAGTTTCATTACATTATTATCATAGAAATGTAATACAAGAATTTTAATGTTACATTATGATTAAGTTTTATAATTGTAAATCACTTTTATTTACCAAAATGGTCGATTTGACAGAGATGATGAATTAGAAAATAAAGTGGTACCTTTTTACTGTATCCCTGTCGCTTTTGTCTTGCTCCAACTGAATAAAGTGCAGGTATGATGTCCACGGGGCAGTCTGAAAAGTATTCACAGCAAGTAACTGGAGACTCATGAATACTCAAGGGATATGGATTTTCAAATATGGGGTATCTGTGAAAACAAGTAAAATTTATTAGTGTAAATCAAACAAAAGTTAAAGCCGAAAAATAAAGGTATAATAACTTAATGTGATGACTGTTGACAATGATGTACATGTATCACCTTTTTGGTTGCTACAACTCCTAAAGCTGGCTTAGTTAACTGATATAGGAAAACCATAACTACTTTTTAACACAAATCTGAGCCTAAAGTGTTAAGCAAATGTAGCAAAATTACATAAATATAGCAGCTTAATGGGAGGTGAAATCTACAATGGATTTATTACCAGAAAGAGAATGTAAAATTTCTCAAATGGATTTTCAACAAACTTGGATGAAAAACTTTGAAAATCTGCATCTACTTCCAGTAGTGCATCTTTGCAGGAGGAAAAAAAAGGTTCATATAACATCACATAATATCAGTAAACTATCTGCATCCATATCAACTAAGATGGTAATTACAGCTACGTGAACTTGGTTGGCTTGTTAAGAAGAACTTTTAGGAGTTCAGTTTTAAGCCTTCAACATTTTGGTAACATTTTGCCAAGGATCAAAGGCAGCTACAGTGCTCTCAGAAAATAAGTTGTTGCGGATCATCATTTTAGGAAGGTGCATCAGGCTTTTTCTGAACCATCCTAAGTCAAACATTTAACGTTAAGAATATTTACAAATTGAGAACAATCAAGACAAGTGTCTACCTTCATGATTCTACCATGACAAAAAAAAATTGAACAAGTATAGCTGTCATGGCAAGGTAGTTTGGAGAAAGTCCATAATAGCAAAAATTACATAATAGCATTGTTTGCAACCTGACTAAACTACAAGACTTAAGGAACAATAATCTCTTGACTAATAAAACCACATCAAACCTTTACTGTTTAACTGTTACTCAATGAAGTGGAAGCGTGATGATCTGTGGTTTGTTTTCTGCCATGGGACTTCAACACTACAGTATTCAAGAGAAAAATTGCAGGACATCTGTCCAAAAGCTGTAGTTCAAAATTGCATCGTACAACATGACAACAATTCTAAGGACTGCAGCAAATCTAAAACTGAATGTGTGAAAATATTCTGAAATTGCCAAGTCAAAGTAAACACTTCAAGTTCACTGTGATGCTGTAGCCATCTCTAAAGAGAACAGAGCTTAAGCGAAAGCCCTCAAACATCAATGAGCCACAGAACTGATAAAATGAGGAATAAGAGATGTAAGAGACTGATAACATTCATATAAGAAACTATTACTACGAAGTATTTCGGTTAACTGTGGTTTAACTAGCAAACTGAATCATAACAGTGCACTTTTTCACAATTGAAAATAACAATGTAAAATCTGGTATTTGTTGATTGTCACTTGAGGTTACAATTACCTAATTTTAGCTTTTAGTTATTTCCTTCTATGTAAAACAATGATATGTACAGTACAATTTGTATTAAAATTAATGAAAAGACAAAAATAAGAATTATGTGCATGAAAACACACAACAAGCATGAAAATATTCATGCTAACAGAACTTTTGAATAGCAGATGGTAGCATTAGCACTTAGGTTTGCCCAAAGCAATATTTTTTGCATTCTCCGTCTGGCATGCAACATGCTGCACATTATATTCGTCACTATTATTTTACATCTATAAGGAAATTTGTGTATAGTATAGTATTATATTTAATAATAATAATTCTTTGCATTTACATAGCGCTTTTCTCACTACTCAAAACGCTCAGCAATTGCAGGTTAAGGACCTTGCTCAAGGGCCCAACAGAGCAGAGTCCCATTTGGCATTTACAGGATTCAAACTGGCAACCTTCTGATTGCCAGTGCAGATCCCTAGCCTCAGAGCCACCACTCCGCCTAAATTATATTTAATATTATATTTAAGTGGTAAAGTTGAGCGAAATAAATATAAAGTACCTATCACTGTTGTTCTTTTGGGTGGGGGAGATAAACAGATAACTTATCATACACATTAAAATAAAAATATTCAAGGATGTTGAAAATCATTGCAAAAACAGATACCTCAGTGTACCTTAGTGAAAACTAAGCAACCGTTCTCATCCAGATGAATAGTTGTTATACATGGAAAAAAATACTTTCAAATGCTTGCATTAACATGAGAAAGGTATGCACCAAGATAGCCCAATAGAGCCTGTCATCTAAAAGATGGAAAAGCAATCAAGTCTTCAATTTAAGTAAAGAGAGTGATATTTTTTGCATTGTACATGAAAAGGACTGTCCAGCAAGAATCTGATCCTCCCAAGACTAAAGTGATTCAGTAAATGAAGTAAATAAAAATGATGTGATGAAATATTTGCAGAGAAAGATATCAGTACAGCAGGTTGGAACACCTCACTGCTTTTCTTGCAAAACATGTTCTTATTTGTAAGACCACTAACTGCAATGAAACAGAGGACATGGAGATTTTCAAGGGGATGCTGTCAGGTATGACAACACTTGTCAACAAGTACAGAGAATCAAAAAGACATTTTCAAAATTGGCATTAAAACTTATTTTGTATGCTTACAAATACAGACAAAAATCTTACTGTTTAATCCCTTAACAACAAATTGGTAACAAAAACCATATTGCCATACCATTAATTTTGTTTCTGAATATTGAGAGAGAAATTAAAAGAAAGGGAGAGTGTAAAACTCATAACTAAATGTACCTTTTTTGGTGTTTAGTTTGTGTAATAAATCTAGCTTTTATAAAACAAAAATATAGGCAATTTAAGTATCCCTAAAAATGTAATACTTTTACCTAATTATAACAGAAAACACAAAACTTGTTAACACTGCTAACAATCTCACTGATCTTAGTCATTTTTGTATATTAATACCTTTTATTGGTACATTTTAATAATATGCCAGTTCTTCACATACCAAGTACTTTAAACAATGCTGTAAAATATTAATGACTGCTGTAACACATGCTGTTCTATTTAAGCAAGACCCCATTTTTACAAGACAGATGGATAAATAGATGATGGTGGGTTATTCATTGGTAGTGTTTTAGATACATTTAGGCCAGAAAAGTGCAAAAGAGCAACTGTATATTTAGTTTTAATCTTTACAAAGTATGGACAGGTTACTGACCTGTAAAGGTATTATTTCCAGCCTGAGGAAGATCACATCAAGATGTACTCCTTTTTTTCTCTGACCCCGTTGGTAGGAGAAAGAACACAATCCCCTTGTCCTCAGTAGCTGTATAGTGGAATGATCCTGGGGTCAGCTAAACTAGTCTTACTCCATAAGGCTGGTGCTTGAAAATCCCCTGGCAAAAAGAAGTCAAGGGGAAGGAGGACGGAATTACGTGATGCAAGGGTCATCAGGCTGAAAGAAATATCTTTATAGGTAAGCAATCCGTTTTTTTCCCCTTTCTTACTAGCCTTTTCTGAACCTCTTTTGTAGATGCACAGTATCCAAAGTTTTCAGTAAAGATGAAGGCTGGACATCAAAGGTTACTGAAAATACTGAAGGTAACTGGGATGGTGTTAAATGCATATCCACATCATAATGTTTTATGAATGGATGAAAGAGGCAATGCAGCTGGACTGCAGATGTCACGGATATGTAGCGACAATGCTAATCTCTGAAACATCTTGGCCATGACAGGCAGACAGTGTGCCTTTAACATATTAGTCCAAAAAATGCTTTTAAGCTTGCAGAAGTAGACAATGTATCCAAACATCCAAAATGAGTATGATGAACAAATTTTAAACAGCAACCTGACTATTAAATCCCATGCTGCAGAGTTGGTATTGGACCATTTTAGGAAAAACCGGCTTCTCGCATACCATGTTGAAATTAAATTTACAGTTGTCACCTATTTCTCTTTGTACTTAGAGGAACATGTTCTTCTGCCCAGTTTGGTAGGCTTTCAATAACAAATTTTCTTTTGGAGATTTTTGTTGACCTTAGTTGCCGTTGATTTGTCTCAGCTGCAAGATCTTCAACAAAAAGGATCCCAGCATTCATCCCTTTCAAAATTACTGTGGCCTCTTTTAGCTGCCATGCACGCAATAACTATATTCTGACTAATTCTGGTGATTTGTACCTGATCCTAAGCATTTCACATGAATATTTCTTTTGCAAATCCCTTATTCTGCATATTCTTCACTTAACCAAGAAACTCCATGGCTTTCTCCATAGTTAAGGGTATTGGTCCAACTTATGCACACTGACAATACTCTTTAACAGATGAATTGTTAATATTAAACAAAGACAAAACTTTTGTCAACAAAAAAAGAACACTGACAAAAATTTTAAAAAAGACTAACATGCACAGGAAGGCATGTGATTTATATGAGTTATAGCTCAATAATGCCTAGAGAAGATGGTGATTATGTAGTAAAAACACTGCAATCACTGTAAACATTCATAAACACTGTTGTCATGGGAAGCCCAAAAAATTAGATTAAATCAATATGCAGAATATCTATCATATATGTAAAAGCAATCAAAGGATACAATCTAACTCAGTCAAGGCTTAATTGTTAGACTGACAAAACTCAGTAAAAAGCCTTCAATGCAAAAACTAAGCCTCCAGACTACAATGCTACATATTGGCCTTGGCCCAAACTTGAAAAGGCCAAAATTTACATTTACATTTATTTATTTAGCTGATGCCTTTATAAAAGGAGATTTACAACATTTATGATACAATTGATTACAATTCTTTTGGTTTTCCAATTGGAGCACTGGCAGGTCTAGTGACTTGCTCATAGTCACACAGTGTCAGTAGTGGCATTTGAACACACAACCTCAGGTCCAAAACCTTAACCACCACATAAAGTAAATAAAATAAAGCCAAACTTTAAAAATTTAAGAGAGGTGGGAGGGTTAAAAAGTTTACTGAAATGAAAAATTTATTAAACAGCAAAAAAGAAGATAAATTCAACCTAAAAAGAAAATACCAAATCCAAAAATCAGAAGCAAAATCTTAAATTGTAAGCAAAATTTCAAAACCAAAATAGGAATACAAAACAGGGGTTCCAAGAAGAGCTTTGCAGACTTATACAGGTCTTTATTTATTTATTTATTTATTTATTTAAGGGGCTTCTGTAAAAAGCCAAATTTCCTCCAGGGGACAAATAAAGTTTTAGCTGGTTTAGCTGAGATGGTGCAGCTGTTTTAATTGAATCTGTGCTTCCGGATTATAATTTTACTCGTGCGGATTGCCAAGGAAAGAGAGGTGGCGGACTAGCAAACATTTACTCAAGCCAGTTAAAATGTAAAGATGTCAGTTTTGGTAAATTCAAGTCCTTTGAGTATCTTGCCATCGTTATTCATGGAGATTCTCACGTTCTAGTATTATCCATGTATAGACCTCCTAAATTTAACCTGTCTGTCTTTGAGGAATTCTCTGACTTACTGTCAATTTCAATTACGAACTATGACACACTCCTAATAGTCGGCGACTTTAATTTTCATATAGATAATCAGTGTGACCAAAAAGTAAAAGAATTCATGAACCTCCTTTTGATTTGAGACAGCTCGTTAATCAGCCTACACATAAAGCAGGTCATACGTTAGACTTAGTAATTACTAAAGGACTAAAAGTTGATATAAAGCAGGTCATTGATACGGGTCTATCAGACCATTTTCTTCTACTTTTTAATATATATACTCATGAGAAGCATATTGTTAAAAAACGCTTCTTTGACTCCTCAGCAGCTTTAAAACTTACAAACATTCTAAGCAATCAGTCCGTTTATAGCGCCAACTATAATAGCGAGGATATTGTAAATAATAAGGTGGAAAGATTTAATACTAAAGTGAGAGCTGCTGTTGACATAGCTGCACCTGAAAAGACAGTTAAAAAATCTTCTAGCATTGTTATACCATGGAAGACCCAAAGAGTGTCTGATTTAAAGAGAACATGCCGGAGAGCTGAGCGTAAATGGAGGAAAACTAAACTAACTATCCACTATGAAATATTAAAAGTTAAAATAACAGAATACAATAACACAGTCCGTCTTGAGAGGTGCTGCTATTTCTCTAAGAGTCTTATTCTCGACGATTGATCGTCTGCTAAACCCAGGTAACTCAAAGGAATGCCTCCTAAGTACTTCCAGCAGAACCTGTGAGGCTATTGCTGTATTTTTCAATCACAAAATGAATGATATTAGAAATAACATAGTATATCTCCCCAACACTAAGGATCCTCCTAAACCCCAGTACTCCGTTATGAACAAATTATACTCTTTCACTAGATTTAACCCGATTTACATAAAATAATTTCTCAACTGAAACCCTCCACCTGTGTCCTTGACCCAATACCAACAAATTTTTTCAAAGAGGTATCGGCGTGCTAATTGATAATATTCTTGACATAGTAAATTCATCATTAGATACAGGGGTCTTCCCAGACTGTCTTAAGGCTGCTGTAGTTAAGCTCCTACTTAAGAAAAATAATGTTGACCCCTCTGCTCTTGAAAATTTTAGACCCATCTCTAACCTGCCTTTCCTGAGTAAATTTCTAGAGAAGGCAGTCATTATGCAGTTAAATGACCACCTCAATAAACATACTACTCTTGATAAATTTCAGTCAGGTTTTAGAACAAATCACAGCACAGAAACTGCACTCGTTAAAGTAGTAAATGACTTGCGGGTAAATGCAGACAGAGGCCATTTATCTGTTCTCATCCTCTTAGATCTGAGTGCCGCATTTGACACCATTGATCATAATATTCTTAGAATTCGCCTTAGTCAATGGGTGGGCCTCTCTGGCAGTGTCTTAAATTGGTTTGAATCCTACCTGGCAGGGAGAAAATTCTTTGTTAGTTGTGGTAATTACAATTCAAAGACACATGATATCCTATATGGTGTTCCACAAGGCTCTATCCTGGGTCCGCTGCTCTTCTCAATCTACATGCTTCCGTCAGATTATCTCAGGGCACAACGTGAGCTACCACAGCTATGCTGATGACACACAGCAGTATTTATCAATAGCACCTGATGACTCTGATTCTCTTGATTCACTAACACAATGTCTGACTTGTATTTCTGAATGGATGAATAGTAACTTTCTCAAGCTAAATAAAGAGAAAACTGAAATCTTAGTGATTGGCAATAATGGATACAAGGAGGCTATTAGAAATAAACTGGATACATTAGGATTAAAAGTCAAGACGGAGGTAAAAAGCTTAGGGGTAACTGTTGACTGTAATCTGAATTTTGAATCGCATATTAATCAGATCACTAGGACAGCATTTTTTCACTTAAGAAACATAGCAAAGTTAGACCTTTTATATCATTGAAAGATGCTGAGAAATTAGTTCACGCGTTTGTTTTCAGTCGAGTAGATTACTGTAACGCAATCCTCTCAGGAATACCCAAAAAAGACATAAATCATTTGCAACTAGTGCAGAATGCAGCTGCTAGAATCCTAACCAGGTTAAGAAAATCTGAGCACATTTCTCCAGTTTTGATGTCACTACACTGGTTACCTGTGTCATTCAGGATTGACTTTAAAATTCTGCTTATGGTTTATAAAGCCTTAAATAATCTCGCCCCATCTTATATATCGGAATGTCTGACATCTTATATTCCAAATCACAACCTCAGATCCTCCAATGAGTGTCTCCTTAGAATTCCAAGAGCAAAACTTAAAAGAAGTGGTGAGGCGGCCTTCTGCTGTTATGCACCTAAAATCTGGAATAGCCTGCCAATAGGAATTCGCCAGGCTAATACAGTGGAGCACTTCAAAAAACTTCTGAAAACACATTATTTTAACATGGCCTTCTCATAACTTCACTGTAATTTAATCCTGATACTCTGTATATCCAATTCATTATAGTAACTATTCATGGTGGCTCTAAAATCTGTACTAACCCCTACTCTCTCTTCTGTTTCCTTTTCTGGTGTCCTTTTGGTGGCGCTCGCCACCACCATCTACTCAAAGCACTGTGATGTTCCAACAGTGATGGATTAAAAGCCAGAAGTCTGCATGACAATCATCATCAAGTCCTTCCGTGAGAACCCTAAATACAAAGAGGACTATTTCATTTATGTTAGGTAGAATGCCCAGAGGGGACTGAGCGGTCTCGTGGCCTGGAACCCCTGCAGATTTTATTTTTTTCTCCAGCTGTCTGGAGTTTTTTTTTGTTTTTTCTGTCCCCCCTGGCCATCGGACCTTACTCTTTTTCTATGTTAACTAATGTTGTCTTATTTTATATTTCTTATTTTGTCTTTTATTTTTCTTTTCTTCATTATGTAAAGCACTTTGAGCTACTTTTTGGTATGAAAATGTGCTATATAAATAAATGTTGTTGTTGTTGTTGTATTACATGAGAAGATCAAATATTAGAAATGTTATAAAAATGTCAATGTACTAATGTTATTTCATTTGGTATGAAAGTGAATATTTCAAAAGTGCATAAATGATGTTGTTTTCATACATACACACAAATGCTAGGAGCTAATATTAGTACAAGGATACTATAAGCTGAAATCCATTCATGAGTGCAATGGTTAAAAAGGACATTAAGAATGCTGAAAGGCAGTTCAAGAGAAGTATAACATAAAATGTGAAAGATGACTCAAAGAGGTTCTTTCAGATTACTTTCACATGTGAAGAAGCCAATTACCTTCAATCAGTTTCTGTGACTATTATTTAAAGAGATACTCAGTAATTTGGAAATTGCATAGTAAAGTGCTGTTTAGAATAGAAAGTCTGAAATCAAACATCTCTAGCATCATGTAATATCCATCCTAGAGTACTGTACTTTAGGAGTTCAGTGTGTATGTATATATTTCACACAATTCATATTTATCAAATAAATTTCAGTATGTACAGAAATGTGCTGACAGTACTTAGTTGTTACACAGAAGATACGTATGGTGTTACACAGCACACCATATTACTATTTTCACTTTTCATGTTTCCATTGGGAATTACCATTAGAAACATTTATTTTCTTTTATATTCAGACAATACCATGCTATACCTTCCTTTAGACTGAATGATGTTTTGTGTGAGAGAATAAATTAGAGTTAGTAGTAGTTAAGTTTTCTGGTTTGCAATGCACAGTGAAATATATAAGCATTTGTTTTTCTAATGTCATAAAGAGACTACTGAAATGGTCAAGTAAACAAGCAGAATGTTACAGGAGCATGGTTCTAGAAATGGCTCATGTAATGTTCTTTCATGTACCTAGTAAGACTTGTTGGTTGGATGTATACAGTTTTCATAATAGAATAAGATCTGAATTCAAGAAATATTGAAGAACAAGGATAGAATGGAGAAAGACTTTTATTTTAGCCTTGTTGTCTTCCATGCTAAAAACAGTGTTTTAACGCATTTATTTCAAGTAGTATTGAATACTACAATATGTTACTCATTGGCTATTCAAACTGTTCTGTATGTAGCTTTAAGCTTTCAATACAAAATATAGTTGCAACAATCATTACAGGGACTACAAAGTGTAAACACACAAGTCCTGTCTTTAAGTCATTACATAAAATTTCCAGTTAAGCTTAGGGCTGATATCAAGATCCTCTCCTATTTGCACATAAAGTTCTAAATGGCTAGGCCCAGCTCAATTATCTGACTTTACCACTTTATACAAAATGGAAGGTTGCGTTATGGTCTTAAGATTCTAGCCTACTAAAGATACCAAGACTTAACAATATAACATTGGGAGACTGCGCTTTTAGGAACTGGGGTCAAAAGCTATGGAACCACCTGCCTGTTTATATACAGTAAGGTGAGCTCCTTTGGTCTTTATTCTACAATACCCTGGTTAGAGTTGCTGATTAGCTGAGCATACTGAACCTTTATTTGGTAACATTATAATCCCTGAAGCCTACAAAAAAAAAAACTCATTCTCGGGCCACCTTAAATTGCTTCGCACCTCTCCATTAGTGTCTTTTGCTTTGCAAATGTGTCAAGCAGCATTAGCAGCAGGAAGCTTGCTCTCCCATCCCCCACCGACACAGCTTTAGTCGTAGACCAAGTTTCCCCAGCTCAAGTCTGTTTATCTGGGTATGAAGTGTCTTGAATTGTATAGAGTAAATAATATATTGTTATTATTACTGCATTTCATGAGTGTTCCATGTCTACAATGATCTGGGTGAGTGTAGGATGACAGGAAAAGAGAGGCAAGAAATATTGAACACATAGCTAAAACAGAAAATTTTTGCATGTTATAATACTAATGACAAAATGCTGAGGTGAAGTGCATAATGTGTGAAAACTGAAGTCCAAATATCAAATAAACACTTTCATAAAAGACACAGATATAACAAAACAGGTGTGCTTTTTTTCAAGAATTTAACCAAAGTAAAAGAAATTGGGATAGGGTATGACACATACACCCACATATACATCTACTTGGCTGGTGTAGAGGTAAGAACTGCTGTCTCCAAGTCGTGAGGTGGCGGGTTCGATTCCAGGTCTTTCATGCATTGAACTGTTTTGAGTAGTGAGCAGCTATTATTACTACTATTAAAAAATAAAAACATACATATGATTTATTTGAGTCTGTAATAGCCGGTGTACATTTATGGTACTTGTAAAAGTTTGCATTTTGTTTCATTATTCACTTTTATTCTCTCAGTCATGATCACGCTCCCTCTGATCTGACACGGTTAGTTTTCAAATAAAGATGTGCAACAACAGAGGTGAACTCAGATGAGGATGAGGTTTCTACATTGGAGAAAGAGAACAGAAGCCCTCCCCGCAAGAAATGTCCACTCACACATAAGAACAACACAGCTGCACCAGGCATAAAGCCAAAAGATGGCACCGTTTGGATGCAGCAAGAGGTTAGGCGTCACCCTGCCAGTGAATCTGCCACACGCATGTCCTTCAATGAAATAGCAGGGCTTACCAAGGTTTTGTTATTATGTTTTGTGGTTGTCTTTATATAAAAAAAACATTTACAGTATATGTTACTTATATAAAAGCCAGATTGAATGTTATTTACCTTGATTTATTTATCTCCGTACAGCGTAAAGTCAAAAGTACACTGCAGAGCTTCCTGTGTTTGATCAACACGGGCATTTCTTGCCTCGCATTTCCTGTCATCCTACATTTGTACAGATCATTGTTGACATGGAACACACATGAATGTGTTCCAAAAAACGATACATTATTTACCCAATACAACGCAAAGCACATCATACCCAGATAAACAGACATGAGCTGGGAGAACTTGGTGTACAACTAAAGCTGCGTTGGTGGGGGATGGGATAGCAGGCTGCCTGCTGCTGATCGACACATCTGCAAAACAAAACACGCTGATAAGGAGGTGTGAGGGAATTTATGGTGGACCAGGATTATGAGTTTTTTTGTAGGCTTCAGGGATTCTAGTGTTAATTACATGTACATAAAAACTAAGTAATACAATGATTATGAAGCATTATGAACACTCTTCCATTCTTTCTCTACTGTTTCACTTCTTTGTATCCTGCAGTGGAGACAAGATTTATATTCTCCAGGGATGCTGCTGAATGCAGTTTTTGACATCCTCTACACTGCTGCCAACAGTCAATAGATCAATGATAATGTTAATGGAAACATATTGTTAATACCCATTTATGTTGATCAGTTTGGAACTGCTTTGTTTTCCTGTGTGTTTAAACAAATCTTTATTTTTAAGGGTATTCATTATTTAACTAGTAACAGTAAATTTGTACAATTTTAATTTTTTAAACTGTGTGATTGTTACTGTGCTCTGTGCCTGAACTCAGAGAGGTGCTTCTTCTTCTTCTTCTTTCAGATGCTCCCGTCAGGGGTCACGAAAGTGTGTCATCTTTTTCCATATCCTCCTGCCTTCTGCATCTTGCTCTGTTACACCCACCACCTGTATGTCTTCTCTCACCACATCCATAAACCTCTTCTCAGGCCTTCCTCTTGTCCTTTTACCTGGCAGTTCCATATTTAGCATCCTTCTCCTAATATATCCAGCATCTCTCTCTGCACATGTTCAAACCAATGCAATCTTACCTCTCTGACTTTGTCTCCAAACCGTCCAACCTGAGCTGACCCTCCAATGTACTCATTTCTAATCCTGCCCATCTTCGACACACCCAATGCAAATCTTAACATCTTTAACTCTGCCATCTCCGGCTCTGTCTCCTGTTTTTTGGTCAGTGCCACCGTCTCCAAACCATACAACATAGCTAGTCTCACTACCATCCTGTAGACCTTCCCTTTCACTCTTACTGATACCTGTCTGTCACAAATCACTCCTGACATTCCTCTCCACCTACTGCACCCTGCTTGCACTCTCTTATTCACCTCTCTTCCACACTCCCCATATTTAAACTCACCCACCTTCGCCATCTCTACTCCCTGCATCCTCACCACTCCTCTGACCTCTCTCTCATTTACACACATGTATTCTGTCTTGTTCCTACTGACCTTCATTCCTCTTCTCTTTAGAGCATATCTCCACCTCTCCAGGGTCTCGTCAACCTGCTCCCTACTCTTGCTACAGATCACAATGTCAAAAGCAAACATCATAGTCCACAGGGACTCCTGTATAATCTCGTCTGTCAACCTGTCCATCACCATTGCAAATAAGAAAGGGCTCAGAGCCAATCCCTGATGTAACCCCATTTCAACTCCTACCGCACCCCTACCACTTCCCTCGTACAACAAATCCTGTACAACTCTTGCATACTTCTCTTCCACTCCCGACTTCCTCATACAATACCACAGCTCCGCTCTAGGCACTATACTTT
Organism: Erpetoichthys calabaricus; assembly: GCF_900747795.2. Classification (NCBI taxonomy): domain Eukaryota; kingdom Metazoa; phylum Chordata; class Cladistia; order Polypteriformes; family Polypteridae; genus Erpetoichthys; species Erpetoichthys calabaricus. Next base: position 228,814,529 of record NC_041396.2, read on the forward strand.
CTCCAGGTCCACAAAGATGCAATGCAACTCTTTTTGGCCTTCTCTATTCTTCCCCTGCTCATTATTCATCACCTTCCTTGTTAACCTAGCTTCCACTCTTCTTTCCTATAACTTCATGCTATGGCTTATACATCTTATCCCTCTGTAGTTACTACAGTTCTGCATATTCCCTTCACTCTTAAAAATTAGTTCTAGTACACTTTATCTCCACTCCTCAGGCATACTCTCACTTTCCAAGATTGCATTAAACAATCTGGTTAAAAACTCCACTGCCATCTCCCCATAATACCTCCATCCTTCCATCTGGACAAACAGCCTTTCCATTCTTCATCCTCTTTATAGCTGTCCTTACTTCCTCCTTGCTAATCTGTTGTACTTACTGATTCACTGTCTCCACATCATCCAACCTTCTGTCTATCTCATTCTCTTCATTCATCAGCCTCTCAAAGTACCCTTTCCATCTGCTCAACACACTCTCAAAGCTTGCAAGTACGTTTCCATTTTTATCTTCTATCACCCTAACCTCTTCACATCTTTCACAGCTTGGTCCCTCTGTCTAGCCAATCAATACAAGTCCTTTTCTCCCTCCTTAGTGTCCAATCTCTCATACAACTCATCATATGCCTTTTCTTTAGCTTTAGCCATCTCTCTCTTCACCTTACATCTTATCTTTGTGTATTCCTGTCTACTTTTGCATCTCCCTGACTATCCCACTTCTTCTTCGCCAACCTCTTTCTTTGTATATTGTACTTCCCCATTCCACCACCAGGTTTCCCTTTCCTCCTTCCTCTACACAGATGTCATGCCAAGCACTCCTCTTGCTGTCACGCTTAGTACTTTTGCTGTAGTTGCCCAGATGTTTGGTAACTCTTCACTATCACTCAGTGTCTGTCTTACTTCCTCCCTGAACTCAACCTTGCAGTCTTCCGTTTTCAGCTTTCACCATTTGATCCTTGGCTCTGCCCTCACTCTCCTCCTCTTCTTGATCTCCAACGTCATCCTACAGTCCACCATCCTATGCTGCTTAACTACACTTTTCCCTGCCACCATTATGCAGTCTCCAATCTCCTTTATATTGAACCTCCTGCATAGGATATAATCTACCTGTGTGCATCTTCCTCTATTCTTGTACGTGACCCTGTGTTCCTCCCTCTACTTAAAATATGAATTCCCCACAGCCATGCCCATCCTTTTCGCAAAATCCACTACCATATTACCTTCTCATTCTTCTCCTTAACAATGTACCTCCCCATCACCTCCTCATGTCCTCTGTTCCCTTCACCAAAATGTCCATTGAAATCTGCTCCCATCACCACTCACTCTCCCTTGGGTACACTCTCCACCACTTCATCCAACTCACTACAGGAATCTTGTTTCTCATCTATCACACACCCAACTTGTGGGGCATACGTACTAACAACATTTACCAACACACCTTCAGTTTCCAGCTTCAGAATCATTAATCTGTCTGACACTCTCTTCACCTGCAAAACACTCTTGACATACTGTTCCTTCAGGATAACCCCTATCCCATTTCTCCTCCAATCCACAACATGATAAAACAATTTGAACCCACCTCCGATCCACCTGGCCTTACTTCTCATCCATTTAGTCTCTTGCACGCACAATATATCAACATTCCTTCTCTCCATCACATCAGCTAACTCTCTCTCCTTACTACTCATACTGGCAACATTCAAAGTTCCTACACTTACTTCTGCTCTCTTTACCTTCATCCTCTCCTCCTGCCTCTGGACATGCCATCCCCCTACTCTTCTCCTTCTTTGGCCAAGAAGGAAATCTGTATTGTTGTCCGCATACTGATCTGGCAAAATTTTACACCAGATACCCTTCCTAATGTAAATCTCCGGCACAAACAAACACACAGATTTGTGCATCCCCTGTGGCTGGGTTCTGCAATCAGCAAGGAACACTATACACAAATAAACGGAATTAAATTGAATAAAACTATGACATATTTTTAAAAAAATAAATTATCCTAAAAGTTGGAAGTTAGCAAATTATATAATTTTATAGCATGAATGACAAGTAAATTAATGGTAGCAATTTTTAAGGAATAAACTGAGTATCCCATGGCAAAAACAGGTGTATTACTGAACAGCCAATATGGTTTAGAAGTAGGAGATCCTTTTTCACTAATATACTGGAGCTGTATGTGGGAGTAACAAGAATATATGACCAGGGATGTGAATATCGCTTTGAGTACTGAGAAAAGTGCTATATAAATGTAATGAATTATTATTATTACTAGCCATGTGCGCCCAACTACGTTGCGCGTGTTAAAGTTGTCTGTGAAGGGCTCCCTGTTTAAACGCGGCTGCCAGTCGTGAACTGGGCCCTTCATCACACAGCATTATGATTTTTTATAAGGGAAACAAAATTACAAAACAAAACCCTTGGACATTGATTCGATAGGAACGGCCTACTCAGAATCACTGTCCGAATAGTAATTATGTGGTGGTGGAGGTGCATTTCTGCTTCTCTCCGGTCACAGTCCGTCTCGTTTTCATGATGCTGTTGTTTCCTCTCACGATCTCTTCTCAACCTTTCTCCAATCTCGCAGGTTGCTTTGTGGCAATCCAAAGAGTAAGGAAGAACCAATGCTTCTTTCTTGAACTCCAAACGCCGACTGATGGAAAATCACAGAAGTGTGCCCGACTTATATACTTTGACTGCCGACTCCACGAAGTGGGTGAACATTCGATTTGGACAAAGTGCTGCCAACGACGGTCGATAGAAACACAAAAAACCACAATCTCGACAATGAAGCAGGTGTCGATGCCAGATCTAAACACAAAGCACGGTGTCGACGCCAGATCTAAACACAAAGAGTGCTATTGACAGTGTTTGTAAACAAAAGTAACAACCAAGGTGTTGTGTATTCAGACAGTACAAACGGCATGTAGTCTCCTTTAGTTCAATCCTCTTTAATCATCACACTCCAACCTCATCCAATGATTCTCCCCCTCAGTTCCTCTCCTACTCCATCACTACTGCCCTCTAATGAACACACCAGGAACACCACACAAGGCAGTGAATTCGCGGTTATTAGTATTATTCATATTTTATTACAGTATCTTGATTTTCAGAGAGGTTTGGTAAAGGTCCCACATGAGAGGTTTAAGATCAAACTAAAGAAAGTGAGAGAGTTCAAGGCACTTTGTATAGATGGAAGCTAAAGTAGCTTAAATATAGGAAACAAAGGGCTACAGTACGAAAGAAATTCTAAAGAGTTAATCCTTAGAAAGGCTGTCTTTAATATATATATATATATATATATATATATATATATATATATATATATATATATATATATATATATATACATATATATATAAATGATCTTAATAAGAATATAAACTGTTTAACTTTGTAGATGACACTGAACTAAGTGGAATGACAGGAAATTTAGAATCAGCCAAATCATGGAGAAAATGTAGATGAGGGCAAATCAAACTGAAGGTAAGTAACTTTAAAGTATTGCAGAGAGAAAGTAAATAATGTTAGATTTGAAAACTCAATGGATGTTGTGAAACTTGAAATGACACGTTATTAGAAGGACATAGGAGTAGAGGTCAACTTTAGGCTAATAAGATGTTAGGTTATACAAAATAGCCTGATGTGTGTAGTAGAGGTAGAAGGACTTAATGGATTTAACGGACTGACCTGGCCTAATATACAATACTGTGTGCAGGTTACTGCCATTAAAAAAAAAAAAACATAGGAGTGCACTAGACTGATTCCACGCTTGTGAAAAGTAAGCTATGAAATAACATTAAAAGAACTGGAACATTTCAGTTGTGTAAATGATAAAAAGAAATTACGGCAGTTGTTTTCACCTAATACTTTAAAATAAGTGCTTCCACAAGGACACACAAATATAAGAAAGTTTATCTTCACATAGAGAGCAATAGATATATAGAGTGAAAGTCACCAAGTGGTGTTTTAGAATGTGGTACTTCAAAACTCAACTTAATGTTATTTTGACGAAATTAGGCCAAAAGTACTGAAAGCCTTTGTTAGGCTGAATGCCCTGGACTCATCAAAATAGTTATACTGTTACTGTATATTAATCCAAAGTAGTGCTGGGCAGTATACCGGTTCATACCAAAAACCGTTTTTTTATTTCTGTTATGATATGGATTTTTCTTATACCGCAACACCGGTTTAAATTGCCTAAACAACGTTCGGAATGTGGTGCAGCAGGAAACTGTTTAAGGGGGACCTTTTCACTGCTACGCCGCTAAACAGGCATACAACAGAGTACATGTGGTAGTGGAGGTATTGCGCAGTGAAAATGGACAGAGAACATTCTGAAACTGAAGCTGTAGCAGACGATAAAGTTGAACATAATGACACAGAAGAACTTTTGCTGGAAAAAGGAGTCACATCTGTTGTCTGGAGATACTTTGGATTTAAAAGGTCGGGTGTGGACCATTATCTTCAAATGTGTGAATACTGTTTCTATACTACTGGATAATACTGCAAGCCAAGTTGTACTTGTTTTATTTTTTTCAATACTGTGTAATGTACCTGGGTACGGTGTAATTGTGTGACGACATGATGACTTTATTCTCGACATTTCCACTTTAATCTCGACGCTTATGCGGGAGGGGTCCCGGGTATTCCCTGCTTTGAATTTGCATATTTTTCTGGTGGATTTACTTGCCGTGCTTCAGTTTCCTTTCAATGTCATGTAGGATGTGGGGTTTTCTTATGCTAAATTGACCCTGCTAGTGTATGTATTGCTCGTATTCGATGTGATGGAGCCTCGTTCAGGATTTGTTCCTGCCTCGCACACAATGCTTGCTGGGATGGGCGCAATCCTGAATGGATGGCATATTTAAACATGTATAACGAAGATTTTTTTAAAGTTCTGAACACTCCATAGTCTAAGTTTATAACTAGTTTTAATTTCACAAGGACGTTTATCGTGTGGTGATTGGTTATGTGGAGAAAGAAAAAGGATAGGGACTGGGGGTTTGGTACGTCAGACAGAGACAGCATGCATGCAATAAAGAAAGCCCGCTCAAAAGAACATCCATTGAATTCCGTGTTCGTGTTTCCGACTACCAGATCACAAACCCAACATTTACACAATATTTAAGTTAAACCTGTGTGATACCCATTCATACATCCAGTTTTTTGAATCCTCTTCACACCTGCCATAAAGTTCTCTATACTGAACGTACACCTGGGGACCCCTTACTGCGAGGGAGCAGCACTACTGCCACACCACCATGCATGTTTAATACATGCTTTAATGCATTTCACCATGAAAATTACATCAAGTATTTATCTTAGCATTCTAAATTTTCAGAGAGCAGGAATATCATGAAGTGAGTGTAGTCTGTGTGGCGATCTCTGCCGGCGCCTCCTCTTAGTGCGGAGGAAGTCAGTTTAAAACGCGCTTAGCGATTAACAACTGGGTCAGGGAGCACAACACAAAGCATTTAATGTGCTACATTAACTTATGATGGGGTTTGAGAAAATCTAGTAAATGAAACATTGATTTTAGGGTGAAGTTTAGTTTACGACATTCTACTTTAATGAGAAAATAAACAATGAGAATAAAGTTGACATGTTTTTTTTCCTTCACTGTGGCCCTAATACGATTCCATAGGGCTATACCACAAACAGCATTAAAAATGCAAGTTGCAGTTTTATTATTTATGTATAGCTTAGCTTGAAGCAAGGTCCATATTAATGCAATTTGTGTTAATGATGGTTCAGTTGGTAAAGATGTCATCACCAAGTTGCACTTGTTTTATTTTATTTTTATTTGGTGAATACTGTGTAATGCACCTGGGCTTGAAGTCTTGAAGGAATAGTATTATTACTGGAAGTTGCACTATTATTTATTTTATTGTTATTATTTATCAGTTTAAATATTATGCAGTTTAATGATGGTAAAGTTGTTTTAAAAAGTCACTTTAACGTGTCAGTGGATAGAGATCGTTAACATTAACAGAAAGTGTACAGTAGTTGGTTTACAAAACATATTTACTCTTTATTCCTTTTCTAAGACATGTTCAGTGCAATACAACTTTTTACAAGCACCTCTGACTATTTTACTAAGTCTAAATGCCTCTTTGGATGGTTGAAAATATGTTGTCAAAATTTTATCTCAAGTTGTTTGCAAAATATGTTCAATTAAAAGGTTCTATATTTTGACTGCAACTGTCATGCAATGTGATTCCTTCTCTTCATTAGTGCCACCCCCTTGAAAACTATCACTTTATGGGGCCATGCAAACCTGTATTAATACTTGTGTGCACATTAAAATGTTTTTTGTACAATGTACAATTCTCATGACAGTGGAACAGGTTATTCTTAGCCAGTCTTCTGCAGTAATTGCAGTGGAAAATGTGGTTAACATCCACTCATGCATGGTGAAACTGGTATAATTTTGAAAAATACCGTGATATAGAATTTTGGTCATACCGCCCAGCACTAATCCAAAGTATACTTACTACATTTATTGAATGGTTTCCAAGCTAAGTGAAATTAGGAGGCATGAGTTCCACCATATTGTAAACAAAAAAGTATAACTTAAATCAATAAATAATGAAAATAAAACAAATTTTATTGGCAATGTGATGAACTGTTAATTTTACTTGTAACTGTTAAAACTACATACACTGTAAATGTAGTCCTGTAGAACAGGGGTCCCCAACCCCCGGTCCGCGGCCCACTACCGGTCCGCAGCCGTCTGACAGCCGGGCCGCGAGAGAACTGCCGGCAATGGCGACTCACTCAGACTTTTCAGAACGCTTGGCGGGGCGGGGCTTTGCAGCGGTGCAGAGAGAGGAGAGAGACCGAGGTGAGAGACTATTACAACAAAGTATTTTTATGGTCCCGACAGTTTCCCCATATGACATGAGTCTATAGAAATCACGTTACTACGAAGTACATTCAACAGATGCTTTCATTACAACGAAGTGACCTTGAAATGCTTGATCGAATCATCCACAGAGCAGTTAGATCTGTGGTCACAGCTCAGTTGTGCACGTTTGCACAACGATCCCCAAACAGAAACATTGTAAAAAAATCACTTTCTTCGAACTTTCCTCGTACTGTTTTTTTTTTTTTTGCTGTTTTTGTTGTCTGTGGTTTTCATTGATTCCTTTTGCTTATTGCTTGTCAACATTTGAAAAACATCCATTGGAATTTAACTCACTGTCACACTCCTATAGAAACGGCAGACACGAAAAAAGATTGCAGTGTTAATGTTTGTGATGTGCAATCTGTTGGATTGGCAAATGTAAACCATATGTCTTTGTTATATGCAAAAAAAGAAGAAAAATCTCAGATTGCAAACGTATGCGAACTGCTTAATAACTTTAATAATAATAGAAATGTTATGTAAATTGTGTATAAAACTGGCCCCCTCCACCCCCCCAACCAACCCCCCCGACCGGTCCGTGGAAAAATTTGCATCTAATAAAATGGTCCTTGCTGTCAAAAATGGTTGGGGACCACTGCTGTAGGAGGACAGAAATTTAATTCTTTGCTAAAAAAAAAAAATATAAAGTCTGAAATGTTGTTGCTGTTACTCTACACTAGCTTCTTAACAGATAAAATGCTACACATCTAACATTTTTATTTTCAATTAATTTTCCTATCTGTTAATGTTATGTATTATGGTGAAACTGCTATGCAAGTCAGACTGCAATTCTCACTTGTTAAATTAAGCTATCCAGTCACCACAGCTGGTCTTTGTCAAAAATTAAACAGAAGAAAGAAAAACAAATAAAATAAAACATAATTTTCTAGATGAAGCCATCTTTAGCAAATGTCTAGTAGTGTCTGTGCCGACAGGAGGATTTGACTTTGGTAATCCTGCTAGGCCTTTCAGACTATCACAGGGAACACATTGCCCTTGTTTTTCTTTAGTCAACTGTCAAATGGTTAAGAAAATTGGTTGTACAAAACAAAAATGAGAGATAAAAAACAACACCTTATATATTTTTTGTGTTTCACTAATCTGCAGTTACAATGACACACTTCTTTCTGTCAGTATTACTGCTTTGTTTCAGTTGCTCTTCTTAACTATTCTTCTTTCATTACAACCCATTGGCTACACCTTCCATCTAAAACAGAAATTCCAGTTTACCGCACAGACATAACAAAGCAAATAACAGATGTTATTTTTTTCCAGCAACGTGGCTCTTAATTTAAGATCTAAAGTCCAGTATTAACCACTATTTCCAGCCTAGAGGCTCTTTACATCATTGTAAAGGTAGCACAACATGCTTACAGAGTAGTTTGGCTTATACCACACACTAAAAACACACAACAACTTCTATTACCCTATGTTATTCAATGTTATTAGTTTTTCTGTTTATTTGCCTGTGTACATTAGATTTCTTGTATCACACTCTTTGCATGTTTGATGAAGGAAAATTTATTTTTAAAGAAAACAATTTACTGAAATTTTCTAGAAAATCTAAAAAGCACACTCTTCTTCAAAGCTATCTTGTAATGGTTTGAGGGAGGGCCAATTTGTATTATAAAATACAGCACAGATGTGCTGGTTCTACATTCAATTTTAATATTAAATATGATTTGAAAACTGCACTCTGATTTGTGACTGGTATCAGCAAAAATAGTATGTATCAAAGCAAAATAAGGTGAGGATTTATTTTACATTTGTACATTTTATCATATGTTATTTAGCAAAGAAGTGAATTTACTTTATATGTCTGACAGATCATATACAGCTTTATTTATTAATTTAAAAAATAATTTTACATGCTTAAAATACTTTCTCATCCACTGGATTGCATGTTCCTACAAACCCAGTGGATGAGCATAGACTTTGACTGCAGTGGCAAATGTTTCAGTATGTTTTTTGGTTTCATTAAAAAATGAAATGACAAAAACAAATGTCTTGCCTTAAATTTCTGTTAAAGTCAGATGTTAAATATACCCCTTTGGGTTTGTGGCAAAAGACATAACAGTAGTTTTAGGAAGAGAAGCTTTTATAAAATACCTGATTTATGACTGCTTAACTATAATTAAACAATTTGTTTATTAATGCAATATAAATATATTTTAATTATGATAACACATGCATGTTTAATATTCAATATTTATTATTTTCATAAACAATAAGTTCACATTTATGCTGGGATAACATTTGGCTTAAATTACTTAGTTGGGTTCAGAAATTCAATTTACAGTTTAAGTATATGTTATGTCTAGAATCAACATGACAATAACAAACTGTTCCTGGAATTAATTACAATATGCTAAAAGCAAGGATACAGATATGTGTGATTAACTTGTACAAAAGGGGGGGGGGGGGGGGGTATTAGTAACAAAACTTTCCAAAGAAACCTTTTTAAAGTGGCTACTATTTAATTACTAGTTGCTTCAGCCAGCATAAAGTGTTCTAGTATTATAATTTAAATAACATAAAATGCATTAACAGACCTCCTGCTGCTTTGATGTTCTAAGCCAGCACCAAGGTGCTAGTAGAAGTATCATGTTAGGTATTTATAAACAAAAAACAATGTTTTAATGCAAAAAGCCAGCATGCTATGTTCCTCATAAACAGCTACAGTATATGATACTCTCCTTGCATATAAGGAATCATTAACTTGGCCTCACTATATTATCGAAGTGTCCCTTAGTATACAACAAAGAGAAAAAGGCATAACTGATGGTATATAAATTCCAAGAGTCTGCCACCATACTTTTGCATAAATGTCATTTTACACACTCAAGATGATGTTTTACCTTGTTGAGGAAAATAAAAAAAATTTAAGGAGTTGAAATTACAAAATGGGTCAATCTTTATTTATGAACGACAGCATCCTAAGCAAAAACAATCTATCTCCATATATATTAGAACAATGCATTTTCAGTTTATGAGTTACTTCATGCATGGATGAAATCATATAAAAAGCAGCAGAATATATTACAGAGGGAGCAAAGTATACTATTATGTCAAAGCATGTTAAAAGTGTTCCAAACTTTTATGAATTTTATTGCAATTTAAGCCTTTATATACAGTTAACTTTACCTGAAGGCCTTTCATTTTGCTTATTAATGAGCAAGTAGAAATGTACACCTGCCTTATACTCACTCTGAATGGAGTCATATTATTTTTATTATGAGAGTCAAACAGCTAAAAGGACAAAAATTTCAAAGTATACAAAGAAAATGCACATTTTAGGGAAGGAGGCATCCAGCACTTCTGAAAATGTATAAATGACTAACAAGAGACACCTTAAAAAACAGCAGTCTCACTCTGAAAAAGTTCCTATGGAATCATAACAAAAACTACACTCTAAAGATACTGTCTAAACATTTTTCAATTAAGGAGACTGTCTTTCAGATTTGTACATAACAATGTCCTTTTGAAATGTCTATCCAAATTAAAGACTTCAGACTGTAGTATTATATGCCAGCAATCTTTTTTTAATGCTTTTTATTGTTAATTTATTACAATATTTCTTGAAACAACACTTTATAGCTAACATTTAGAAGGCACACATTAAATAGATTTGGTAGTAGAAATAACAATTCTGAATATTTTAGTTAATCTGTAATATGGAACTTGGACTATTTTCTTAATTTCTAAACCCTGTACAATATGCTGCTGCTGAAAGATAGAAATACTCTGATGTCACATAAAAACACAGCTTGATTCACATTAAAGATGTTTCAGTTTAAGTAACCCACATGAAATGCAACTCCTAGCACTCCAAGTCAACTACCAGAATAGTGAACTCCAGCTCTTGTCCACACATTTTTTTCTGTGCCAAATATTCACTCACCCATATGTTTATCTGGCCACTAAATGCCTCTTATTGTAGAGTAGCAAGTAGGTGAGGTGTTAAATAATGAGAAGTTCTTTTAAAACGAACAAAGCTTCTTGACAAAGAAGTTAATCTGAGTTTCTTTTTCAAACATGAATTTTACTTATTCAGTTTGTATGCCAAGTGTGTTCTTTGTCACTGCCAATTAATGTGAAGTTACATTGCAATGCTCAAATCCAATTTAAAAGGGAAATTTTTTGGTACAAGTTTCAATTATTATCATGAAAACCACCAGGAAGTGAGTTCTCACAGACCACTGTAAGATCATAAAATAATTGTCAAGGTATGTAACTACATTAACTACAGTGGAACCTCGGTTCACGAATGTCTCGGTACATGTACAAATCGGTTTACGACCAAGAAGTTTGCCAAACTTTTGCCTCGGTTCACGACCACACACTCGGTATACGAACAAGCCAGTTTCCCTTTCGGTTTGTACATGTTCAGTCTCTCCCTGTGCATTTCCTGAGAGAGAGAGCGCGACACACACACACACACAGGCAGAGCGAGAGAGAGACAGACGCACACACACAGGCAGCGTGAGAGAGAGCCGCGCACACACACAGGCAGCGCGAGAGAGAGAGCTGGACGGGTAAGGTAGGAAGGCAGTTAAAGAATGCACTGGGCTTGATTTTGTTTTCACTTCTGTTTACAGCGATCGGTTCATAGCGTGCATTGTTGCAATGTTACTTTTCTTGGTGGTTTATTAAATTACGGATTTTTTCAAATGTTCATTTTTTTCCCTGTGCTTAAAACTCATTAAAAAAAAAGTGTTTTTAGCCAGCGGTTGGTAGCGCTATAGCGCAAACTATTGCAGTGTTAGTTTTCTCTGTTGTTCAAGGTTTTCTCAGTGTTATTCAACGTTTTTACATTTAGTTCACTATTACGCTGTGCATTCTATGGTTTAATTAACTATATTTGTGCTTAAAAACTTAAAAAATATACATATTTACATACAGTTCATATGGTCTGGAACGGATTAATTGTATATACATACAATCCTATGGGGGGAAATTGCTTCAGTTCACGTCCAAATTGGTTTACGACCAGAGTTTTGGAATGAATTATGGTCGTGAACCGAGGTTCCACTGCACATCCTTTGAAACAATGACTATCCCATTAATCTATTAAATACTCAACTTGTTTGTTATACAGCACAGAAAACTCAAATCTTAAATTGTTATCTAAGTCATATATATTTTTGCTTATAACAACAAAAATGATTATGCTAAAAAATAAAATAATCATTGTTTTCTAAAATCAATATTTAATTTCTTAAAAAGGTAAATGAAAAAAGTCACTATGTATGTCAAATACAGTGATGGGAAGCATATCAACTCTGATTTTATGAAAAAAAAGATATTCTATTCCATGTTTTATATAAATAAGCACCAATAGGTTGAAAAACTGATTTTTTAAAATAAATGGAAAATAACATAGTGGGACTCAACTGAATTCTCAATTTATCATAAATTAACTTCCTTTTAAATTTAACTTCCTTTTAAATATATTTCATACAGTCATTGCTCTAATTAGCCAACAGGGTATAAGCTTGTTTTAAACTAAACTCTGACATTAAAAAATCAATGCTTAATATTGCTTTCCATGGAGATGTCTAATATGTGTAAGAACTATTTTAAAAAGATACCATTACAGCCATCTGACTTGTAAGTTTGCAAGAAAAGGACAATTTAATTATACTTCACAGGGTTCTATTACAACACTCTTTCCTTGAAATTAAGGCACACAAATCTTAAGAGGAAGAACTGTTCATTTTGTTGAAAATATCTAACAGAAAATACTGTAAAATGCATTTTTTAAATAAATGGAACCATTACAATTTAAATACAACATACAGATATCCTACAGTGTTGCAGTATTAAACAATGTCAGCTTAATTACGTTTCAAGAAAATGTATAATACTCAGCATAAATTATAGTGGAAACTGCTGACAATTTAATATTATTGAAGTTATCTGCTTACACAGAGCAATACAAACATAACCCCAATTTAATTTATTATGACATACTTACCCATTTTGTGCAAGATCAATAACAACTAAATCTTTCTCTAAAAGGACCACCACTGCATAAGGTTCCTGAAAGTCTGTGAAAATTACAAAAGAAATATCTAGATTTATTTTTGCATAAAAACAAATATATTTTAATTTATGAAATGAATAACAGAGCAACCATGCATGCCTAGTAAAGATATTTTACAAAATTACCAGGACTATAGTTCTTTTAAACTATCAACAGGGAACATCTAAAGACGTTTTTATTAACTGATGTTCACAGCAAAAAAGGCAATAATGCCTGAATGATATTTTAAAAAATGAATCTAAGTTTATTCCCACATAAATATAGCAAGATAAAAACAAAAAAACAAACAAACAAAAAAAACAATACTTAAGATATACTGTAATTAAATATCTAACAAACCAACCAATATGCAGTATATTTATCAATGGGTAAAAAAAAAGAACTATTGATCTATTTCTCACTGTCAAATCTACTTAATCCAACTGAGGCTCTTAGGGACAACAGCATACTTTAGCAACAATATGCACAAAGCAGGAACAAAACAAGGTTACAGACCACATCTACATTCACTTGAGTATACCAAATAATTAAAATAAAATTAAATAAAGACAAGAAAACAAACAACCAACAGAGCATACCACATAGTTCAATAAATTTAGGTGACCTAGCCAGGCCCTAAATAACATTTCCATTTTAACTGTCATTTTTCAAGTCACCCTTTAGTCATCAACTGTACTGAAAGTGGTGAGGAAACAAAATGCTGCAAGCTGTAAGAAGTCTCATGTATTAGTCCGCTGAACAAATACTCAATTAAGGACATACTCTCTGAGAAGAGGTAGAAGACTACTGCAAGCTGTCACATGCATCACTTCAAACTTGGTAGCAGTTCCAAGAATATTAACACATTTGAAAACGTACAATGACACGAAGTCAATAGTGTGGCATTGTAGTGTAATGACTGGCTTTGCCGAATGAAAGTAGCAGGAGACCTGGTACAAATTCATGCTTGTTCACATCTGTGTGAAGTATGCACATTCCAACTGACTCTAAACATCACTGTGCTCGTGAGGTGTTCTACAACAGACTTTCAACAGGTCCAGGAATGGTTCCTACTCTGTGTCCAATTTTGCTGGGGCAGGCATGATCTCCTTCTGAGCCTGCTACAACATGATGGATGACTGAGTATTTAAACCTATCTAACATATTATTTTTGTCACAGGAATGTATCTTGAGAAAATTCAAGCTGTTGTTTTACCAACTATAATATGCTTCAAAAGACTAAAGTCTGATGCATAGCGTGGCATGGGCAGGATCACAGTTGGACAACCAAAACAACTAATAATCTGAATGCTTTAATTTTAATAATGTTTCTAACTCTGTGACTTCTTTACACCTATCTATTGGTTCCTACACCCTCATCTCCACCCAAATCATACTGCTTACATATTGCTATATTCAACTTTACCTCCCTCAGTTTTGTAGCATTTTTGCCTAACCAGCTCATGCTGCTGTCTCAATGTTTCCACCTCTCAACACAACACACATTGGTCTTGTAAGTAATATGGAAGACTCCACTATCACATATTCTAAATCACTGCTGACCAGGAGAAGTGAGGTAGAGAGACTCTACAATGGTAAGAATGTAGACCCCAACAACACCAGCCTTAAGGTACTTGGGGCCTGTGGGAGCTACATGGGAGCAGTCGTTTAGTACACAGTTGGCCTGAGTGTCAGTAATGAAAGCATCCAGCTACTGTGAAAGATAAGAGGTGGACAAAAGAAGCAAAACAAAGTCCTCATGTAAGTTTTGTTCAGTGGTGCAGGCTGAACCATATGGTGGACGTCAGAAAATATAAAGCTCTCATTACTCTGGCTTACATCCATGTAGTAGAATTTTAGGTGGGCACAGTACATATGCAGCTGTGAGAGCACCTGGACAGAAGTCTAGATCAGGCTGCAAATATTGAAGTCACTTCCAAAAAGCCTTAAGAGGTCCCTAGCACATGTGGAACATTACTGCTTATGATATATTTAAAACAGTTGTGGTTGAAAGTCTTGTATTTTACAGTGCGGTTTGTTTGGGGAGTAGCATGAAAACAGATGATTCAAACAGTAAGGCTGGCTCTGCTCTAGTGACTGAGTTTACTACTGGACTATCCGACAGACTAAACTGTTGTCAATCATGAATAATGCCTCACAACTACTACCACATGTACAGTATAAACCATGTTAGCCTGCACAAGGTAAATTCTACCATGGTCATCCAGATATAGTTACAGGAGGTTTTTATTTTTACTAGTTGTCTTACGATTTCACAACACACTCTTGTTAGACATGGACATTACATGCATTCCACAATATCTGAAAATGATTCTGTCTCACTGCAACAAATGTTAACGCACATTAACATTTTATTTTAGACATTTTCTAAGGTAACATTAGTATTTTCACTGAACCATATTTAGACAGAATTCCCTTTGAATGCTTGGTTACCAGATGTTTAATTTTGTAAAAAATAAATTTATGCTTAAGCTGTGAATAAACTTTAAATTATAAATTTCTTCACTCTACATATGTGCTGCTATTAGTGGTATTTTATTGAAGGTAACAATAGATCAAATATTATGACATATAGCACATTTAACAATTGGGGTTAAGGAAACATGAAGAGAGAAGACTAATTGTTAAAGATACCATTAAACACACTGTTATGGTGTGAAATTTTGCATACAAGTTGATAAATATTTTGTATGTCTTTATTTGTAACTTATAACACTAATGTCTATCACTGATGATAACAGCAATGGTTTGATGGTTAAGAACCCCTTCACCCCTTTAAGGACTAAGTCTCTTTGAAATTTTATGACAGGGTTGGGGGAAGTGCCTCAAACAAGTTTAGCAAATATTTCTAGGACTCTCTCAATCAACCCCCACAGGAAAGCCAGACTGCCTAGCTGGCAAACTCCAACTCAACATATGGTTTTGGGGGCAGGTGTGAAGGTGTTCTCTGCCCCATTGGTCTGAAGTATGGCTGTTTGGAAATGGCTTTTATCAAAAGCCTTTAACTACCATAACGCCTTATTGGCTATAGGGGTTGGACAGAAAACCTATAAATTTGTTTGCTTTACCTCACTCTCTCTCTCTCTCACCAAACTGATGAAAGACCATCTCACACCATGAACTGAAAAGGACAACATAATGAAGAGCACAGCTCGGCAGCCATATTGAGACAGGCATGTGGCCTGTTCTGAAGAAAGCTGACCACAAATGATGCCTTAACTATAGACATTTTAAGTAACTAACACGTCTGTGTGCCGCCTGGAACTACATATCAACATTTATCAGGTTGTATGGTTGCCAATATTCAAATGTACTTTGCATATTGTTATTAATTATGATTATCATCAATAATACATTATTTAAAGTATAACTTAACTCCTGCTTACCTTTTACTACACCTAATTGCCTGAGGTTATAAATGTAGAAGAGAAGGTGGGGAGAAGTTATATGGTACAATACCTTATAAGCAGTGGTAAGTCTGTAAGAATTGAGGCATTCTGACAAAGGCTACATATTAACAATACAAAAGGGGAAAGTAGAGTAATATATTACTCTACCAAGACAAAACACACACCTTTTTTTTAACATTATATACAGATGCAGAAGATAACTTGGCAGATACATTTATAGAATCTTAAGAGCATTAATAGCATTATCGCTACATCTGCAAAGCTCAAATTCATTCATGAGTTAGACTAAACATTCATTCATTAAATATTTGTCATGCTTCCTTTTTCTAACTTACTTTCATCCATTCATTTTCTAAACCTTTTTTCTCCACACCAGGGTCATGAGATACATTGGACTCCAGCAAAGCAAATTTTCCAATCATACTATTTTAAATGCCAGCAAACCAAAGCAAAAATTCATACAGACTTGAAGAATTCAAGTTCAGAATTCAAACCCTAATACATTTAACTATGAAGCAGGAGCATTAACGATTGTGCCAACATATAGCCATAGCTATTTGATTTATCAGATGGAGAAGAACAAAATTCTGAGGAAATAAAATAAATGCAAGTGAATTATACTTAAAAGTAAAAGAGAACTTCAGGAATGATTCACAGAGCATAAAGTCTGGGCAATATGAGATGGTCTATTAGTACTACTTAAGATTAACATTCTCCAGAGCATTTGGCTATAACTTGGGCAAGTATACTTTTCATTGCAGTTAAGTAATGAAAGACAGATACACCTTACGAATGGTATCTTAGTTATCCAAGAAACTGACATTTTTAAATGATATTTGAAGAAACTAAACTCTGAATTAATCATTAAAATGTATATATTCTCTTTGTCAGGGTTTAAAAAAATATTTTTAAATATGGACTTATGCACAACACTTTCTAATAAAAAGTAAAGGACATGCAGCACTCCTTAACACTTGCAAACAACACTATATGACTGTGTTGTTCAATTTCTAATACTCTAACAACTTTGCTAAATTTTATTCATGTTAAAGAAAAGAAAACAAACACACTGTTCAAATTCTAATAAATGGTGCTACATAGTATTGGTAATATCAGCATTAAATGAGAATAGTAAAAGCATAATATTGAACAAGTATTATACTACACACAATCATGTTTTTAATATTTTATGACAGACTGAAAGCTTGTATTTTTTTTTACCTTTTCCTTATTTAATCACATACTTATTAAGCCTGACTCAAAATTCCGCAAACTTTTTACACTGCACATGAACTGGCTTTCTATCGTACTTGATTTCCAGCTACTTGATATTTTTCGTATTGGACTATTCAAGTATATCAACCATTGCAAAAGTAATACTTTCTAAATTAATCTGTTCAAGTTTCTCCAATATTATGGTATATGTTTTAGTGTTTGATCTGATAGCTCAGTCTACTCTAAATTCGCAGGAATCTGCAGACTCAGTGCCAGACTCTCAACCATCAGGCAACATTTTCTCCTGACATTAAATTCTTAGTTGCCACAATCCTTTTAAAATAATGTGTTCAATATACAATATTAATGTGGGATTACTGAATAAAATATACAATATTTTAAAACAATATAATAAATACTATCTCAAAAAGACAGTGCACAAATATCATACAAACAGTTTAGCTAATGAGGAAACTTCTATTTTTTTAAATGTTGTGGGAAACACATTTCAAGTAATAAAAAGACATTGTAATGTACAGTCATTTAAAAAAGATAAGTATACTTCATGGATTTTTTTTTTTTTTCTTTTTTAACATATGTAGACATATAAAGATTTGATCTTCGTACCATTTACTTACTTTCACACTACTGCACAATGCTTTTTTTATTTATTTTTGCTGTGAGTAACCTAAAGCAAACCTAAATTCAAACTGATGCATACTAATGTGATACTGCTTTCACGCAAAAAGTGATATGCTAAAAAACTATAAAAACAATTCATTTATATTGAAAATTAAATGCATAAGTACTTATGCTGTATATAACACGGTGAATGTGACACTAATTAAAGGAACACCAAGCAGAACATAACAGAAGATATACCAGTACCATCGGTGAGGAATATTACAGTGCCTACCATTAGGATATGGCGTTTCGCAGAGTGTTAGAAAATCAACAATGGGATAATCCATTTCTAGTACAGCTGTGCTCTTTCCATGCATTACTGTTAAACATGGTCTTCTTCCTATAGTATCGTATGACAGGCCCCCTGATAGAATCATGAATGGATCTCTGAAAATAAACACAAAACAGAGAAAATAAACCAAACAAGAGAATGCTTCAGTTAGGCAAACTGAGACACAGACATATGAGGCAACAGAGCATAACTAATGTACATGAAAATGTGTTTGATTTAACAAAAGCAAACTGATGCATACTTTTTAAAATTGTATATTACTTTCTTTAAATGATGTTATTTACTGATTTGGGGATAAGTGAAGTATTTTTAAAGCCATTTTTTTAGAATTATGGCATGCTGTGCTTTTTGTCCCAGATGCATCCTTTGTTCAACTGGGGTTATTAATTTTACAAGAAAAGATGTCTACCTGAGCAGCTTACAATTACACTCAATGAAGAAACGGTAATATGTGAATGAAAAAAAAAATAGAAGTTAGCAAATATGTCTACTTTAACAAAACAAAACATAACAATGCAAAACATGTCTTCTAAAGTTCAGACATAGGCCTATGACAACAATGCAAGATTGCAAATAATTACTTGTTGCACATTTCTGGCACTGTCATTTGTCAGGGAGAAATATTTGCTCCTTTCTATGCTGAAAAATGTGGGTTTATCTTTTAGCAATGTGATGGATGAAAATGAGCCAAATGTCTCTCATAGTTCACTATTAAGAAAGAAATAAAATTTGTGTTTGTACCAATTGAGGTTAAATATTATCTACAAAATATACTGTACATGTCATGCATGAGAAAACAAAAAAAATGGTATGTTTCTACTTTTCACTAAACTCTTTACATTAATCCTTCAAGATATGGATAGCAGCAAATATATTACATGTTGATGCTCAGTAAACTATATGGCAATGCTGCACTGTATTTCAGAATATGCACTGTGAAACAAGTGAGCTCACACAGCTGTTAGGCCACACTGTAACAAGTAGCAAGCTATCCTTTCGGGATTAAGTAATTTCCTTCAGAAATAAGTAATTGTGATGTTGGCTTTACTCTAATGAAATTTGTTTTTTTTTATGTCTCTGTCTCTTCTTGAATTTTATTTCATATAACAGAAAAACATCAATATAATTTCACATTCAATGATGTCTGAAAAATTCATCCCCATCAGGGACACTTATAATGAGTGCCTAACATGTTGTTTAGAGTTTGTAGTAGTAAGTCACATGTTTTGTACCATAGGCATTCCTGAAACCGTTATCATAACACATTTTACCTTTACCTTTCAGGAAGCTAGTCACCGTTATCCACACCACTGGAGTTAAAAATAGGTACATACAGTATGTTGATTACAAAAGAAAAATACTCTTTTTCAATGATGATGTCACATAAACATATGTTTGTAATTTTGAAAGTATTTGTACATGTACTTAATATTTTGTGCATAATTTGAGGATGTGAATAAAGATATATTCCCCATTTAGAACTTATATTTGGTATGTTTTTAAGGCTTTTGTTTTATGTTTTGACTACTGTCCCATTGGACACAATTATAAACTACTTACAGAGACTAATTTTTTATACAGAATTACCAAATATGTCTTTACTTAACAAAGCAAATATCTTGAGCAGATGACAGTTTTCCGTAACTGTGAAAAAATAACTTTCATTTAAAAATATCTTATCAAAAATAAAGTTAGATGATGCCAGACTAATGGAATCCTCTTTTATGTATTATTTTGCTTTTTGTAAAACAACAAGAATCAAGATGTTCAACTCACACTTCTGTGACTCCCTGCATTATTTTGGCAATCACATAATGCAGGGAATCCACTGAACCCAGTAAATCAAATACATTATATGGCCACTCATTTATAGCACTATCGAGGAGTGCAGTGTGTTTTTAAAATAATTGATATGATGCATATTATGCAGGTGAGCAAGTGAAAGGGTCATGTTTTTTTTCAGTAGGAAACTGAACGGCACATGAAGCCTGTTCCTTGCTGTGTGTTTTGACCCCATGCTGTCTGCGGAGACTAGAAACCTCTCCTCTTTGAGCAAGTTAACAAAGGTAGTAACAAGATTGCCATCATAACTGGTAAAACAGGCATTGTGTCTCCATATAACACAAATGACAGGAAGGCATATGAATATGCATGAACCTATGCAAATCAATGCGTTAAAAACATGTGGAAAATGCACATTCATTAACACATGTCTCTGCACACTTACAAGTGTGAATCTAGCCATACAAAATTTACGGCTGACAACATCTACAATGTTTAAACTAAGATTTAACATATATCATGATGATTAATCGATTAAATAAGATAATCTAAAAAGCTTGCCAGAAATTTCAAGTGCTGCATTCCTTTCAAGTACTGCATTCCTTTACCTACAATGAAATTTTAATGGTTCTGGATAATTTCCACAAAATGTTCAGATTTAAAATCACAATTTTTTCTAACCTGATGAGCTTGCTTGCTTTCTTTCTTTGCTCAGGTCATGGCAATATTATATTAGACCTTCAGTCAGGGAGGACATGTGCTGCATTAGGGTGTGACCTGATATGGGGTGGGAGTTATTGTTAGCAAATAAGTTACTGTTCCTTTTTTAATTTATTTGGATGAGAAGTATGCATTACATTTCAATATTTAGAGTGAAATTAATGTCTGAAATCCCCTTTCCAAATAACATTGCGTATTCTATACCATTATTATTTCTTTGCCATTTTGATCATAAAAACAAATTAAAAAAAAAAAACACCTTACAGGGAATATGATTGGACAAGCCACAAATTTTACAATATTATTGGTTCGCTAAACTTTTAAAAGATTTTAGGAAAATGAACAGTGAAGGACTGTTACAGTATGACAGGGTAAGAACAGTAATTTATGGGTAAAACAAACCATCCACTCACTTTACTAGTTAAAATAATTAATTCAGGTATGACTCAGATACCCTATCCCTAACCCAAAATTTCCACAATCTTCATTTTGTAAAGTTTAATTGACACCCTTCCAAAATATCTGGCTTCACTTGACCTAAATCAACTTTTCACTGGCTTAGTTCAAGTATTTCCTGACTTTCTCCTAATTTTTCAGGTATAGACACCAGTTTCCATCAATTTTGGACAATTCATGCTGAAAAAACAGATAGTTGAATGTATAGCTAATGATGGACGTGAGCACTTAAGATGGCAAAATCCTGCAACATCACAAACAGGTGGAAAAGTGTTCCTTCTGTTTTACCCCAGTTGTGAATAGCACACATAAGCCACCCTAAACAAGATTACAACTCTTTTAAGTGTTTCTTAGCCTTCCCATTAATTTCTTTATGCATGACACTGAACATATTCTGAATTTCCTGAAATCATTTGCTTAAGTAAAAGTAAACATATGTATGCATCAGCAGCACTACAGTATTCCCTCGCTACTTCGCGGTTCACTTTTCGCGGATTCACGACGTTGCGGGTTTTTAAATACAAGTGATTGCCCGCCTATTGCGGAAGTTATGTTCCAGACCCATCAGCAACAGGAGAAAATCCGCGATATAGAAAGACCATATAAATAAACATTTTTATAGTTTAAGCCTTAAAATACCCATCCCACATGCTTTAAACACATGTAAACTTATAAAACACACTTTGTTAACACATATCATATGTGGATGTCGGGCTAAGGATATGAGTAACATCTCACTATTATAAAACATTTTAACTTCACGCAAGACAAGACAGTGAGACAGGAAAATAGGTGATGTACACCTAAAAGCCTGATTGTACAAGCTTTTAAATTATTGACACGCAGAGCGACAAGCAGAACAAAGCCAGCACAAAGTCCACTTCTCCTTAGCGTTCATTCAGCTCCCCACCCCCTTGACAATGCGAAGTGGCAGGAGCGTACTGCGCCTCCGGGGAGGAGGGTTTGAGCGAACGTGCGTTCAGCCCTCACACACCCCCACTCCTCCTCCTCCTTCCGAATGTGCAGAGCGACAAGCAGGCATTTTGGCAGAAGCAGTACAAAGTCCATTTCTGCTCAGCGTGAGTTCAGCTGCCCCCCTTCACAAAGCAAGTGCAGACACATTGACGTCTGATCGCTGCGTGCAGTGTTGGTCTGCGGTGTTTAAGAATGCAGAAAGTGTTTAAGAGCATAGGAAGTGTTTAAATGAGCGTGGGAAAGGTTAACAAGAGAGTGAGAAAGGTTTATAAGAGTGTGGGAAGGGTTTATAAAGCCTTAAAATATGTATAAATAATAAAATAAATATAGGTCGCTACTTCGCGGATTTTCACCTATCACGGGGGGCTCTGGAACGTAACCCCCGCGATAGGTGAGGGATTACTGTATACCAGATTAGTCACTTTTAAATTTTACAATTACAAACAACATTAATGTTTTCTGGGCATGGATTCAAAAAAGATCTTCAGCAAAGATGTGTTGTTTCAGAACATTGCACCATGTGGAAATGATTGTGTTATGCTTGTTCACAGCCCCTTTCCACCTCATCCCAAAAATGTACAGGCTGGGATCTAGGGACAATACTGACCACTTAACACTAGAATTACCAGAGCCTACGAAAAAACTCGTAAATCCGACCCACCTTAAATCGCGTCTTAAATCCGTTTGCACCTCTCTGCCAGAGTCCTTTGTCATCTAAATGTGCTGATAAACAAAAGCTACTAGCAGCCAGCTATTCTATCCCCCCACCGACTTAGAATGAACTTCTCTCCTAGCTCAAGCCTTGCCTTGATTTGATTACCTGGGATTGAAGTGGAGTTTTAGAGTGGAAATAATTCTAACGTTATTTGGAATACACGCATTTCATGTGTGTTCCATTTCTATAGTAGGCTGTGCAAACACATTTTTAAAACAGAAACGTTTTTCATATTCTAATAGTAAATGACAAAATGTAGGCATAAACTATATAACGTATGAAGCCTGAAGTCCATATATCAAAGAAACACTTTCACAAAAGGTACAAATAAGAGAACACGTGCGCTTTCATTCAAAAATTTTTTTTAAAAAAAGCCGCGTTAGCATGCCACATTGACATTCTTACTACAACCGCCGCGGTGGCGTAATGGTATCAGCCCCTGACTGGGAATCAGAGGGTGGCAAGTTCAATCCCGCACGGCTCCACTTCGAGAAATGAACTGCTCTTATTCTTACAATTTTAGAATAACAACATAAATTTGATTTCAGTCTGTAACAGCCGGTGTAACTTATGATACTGGTAAAGGTTAGCTTTTTTTTTTTTTTTTTTTATTAATTCACTTTTCATTCTCGCAGTCGCATTCAGAATCAATCCATACAACCCCATCTGACACAGCTGGTTTCACATAAATAAAAGTGCACTTTTATTCAAGACTATAACCGAAGAATAAAGAAAGCAAGTTACAGTTGGTGGTTGATACGACAGCTTGCGTGGTGCAATGTTAAGAACTGCTGATTTCCGATCCGTGCTATATAAAATCATCACATTCAAATATTAACAGTTCCCACACACCCAAGGTCCGCCATTCCTACATTTACGACATGTGTACTTGTTGCAGTGTACACACCTCTCTGTGCTATGGTTCCTATTACAGTGAATGAGCACCTGACACTGTACTTTCTTCCCTGGGGGAAGCTGAGGTCTTAGAACGGAAGTTTGTTGATGCTGTATCATCTTTTCTTTTTCCATCGCCTTTTCCTGTAAGAAGCGACGACGAAGTTCCTCTGCAAGGTGAGCCATGAACACTCTTCTTTTCTCAGTGGACCCCGTGCATGCCTTATACAGTACGTGTGCGTTCATCGCTGCTAGGTCAAGGATGTTGTAGAACACAGCAACCGGCCACCTGCGTGTTCCTGTTCGCACTGAACAAGCACGCGCCTTCTGGTCCATGATGTCAACGCCACGCTGGGGAAAAAAGAAAGACAAATATATGTGACATTTTGAAGAAATCATTTTATCACCAGAATAGCACCAGAATACTTCGTCACACTAATATTTTTTTCATTAGCATACCTTCATGTGGTTGTAGTCTGTGACCGTGTTTGGTTTTTTTTTTTTTTTTATCTTGCCCAATCTCCACATCATGGTGCATTGTGCTGAGAATGCAGACAGACTTCATCTTTTTGGGCACATACACTGTCAGCATGGCACTGGGAGATCTAAACACCAGCGTGGAGAATTGTTCGTGTACTGAACTGACTTTAGCTGCAGGTGGAAGTTCCCGTCGCACTTTATTCATGGTGCCAAGCAGAGTTGTATTGCGGTGCAGCAGTCTATTAGCCAGCGAAAAGTGACGTGAAGAAGTTGTCTGTTGTTACGGTTCTGCCTTTGTCCAGAAATGGCTCCATAAGCTTTATGACCACCGACTCGGAAAGTCTTTCTCCCGTGGGACGACTGGGATCTTTTCCTAAATAAGGAGTGGCATTGCACATGTACTTTGTCTCCAAATCTGCCGCAATCCAAAAAGGCAGAACCGTAACAACAGACAACTTCTTCACGTCACTTTTCGCTGGCTAATAGACTGCTGCACCGCAATACAACTCTGCTTGGCACCATGAATAAAGTGCGACGGGGAACTTCCACCTGCAGCTAAAGTCAGTTCAGTACACGAACAATTCTCCACGCTGGTGTTTAGATCTCCCAGTGCCATGCTGACAGTGTATGTGCCCAAAAAGATGAAGTCTGTCTGCATTCTCAGCACAATGCACCATGATGTGGAGATTGGGCAAGATAAAAAAAAAAAAAAAACCAAACACGGTCACAGACTACAACCACATGAAGGTATGCTAATGAAAAAAATATTAGTGTGACGAAGTATTCTGGTGCTATTCTGGTGATAAAATGATTTCTTCAAAATGTCACATATATTTGTCTTTCTTTTTTCCCCAGCGTGGCGTTGACATCATGGACCAGAAGGCGCGTGCTTGTTCAGTGCGAACAGGAACACGCAGGTGGCCGGTTGCTGTGTTCTACAACATCCTTGACCTAGCAGCGATGAACGCACACGTACTGTATAAGGCATGCACGGGGTCCACTGAGAAAAGAAGAGTGTTCATGGCTCACCTTGCAGAGGAACTTCGTCGTCGCTTCTTACAGGAAAAGGCGATGGAAAAAGAAAAAGATGATACAGCATCAACAACTTCCGTTCTAAGACCTCAGCTTCCCCCAGGGAAGAAAGTACAGTGTCAGGTGCTCATTCACTGTAATAGGAACCATAGCACAGAGAGGTGTGTACACTGCAACAAGTACACATGTCGTAAATGTAGGAATGGCGGACCTTGGGTGTGTGGGAACTGTTAATATTTGAATGTGATGATTTTATATAGCACGGATCGGAAATCAGCAGTTCTTAACATTGCACCACGCAAGCTGTCGTATCAACCACCAACTGTAACTTGCTTTCTTTATTCTTCGGTTATAGTCTTGAATAAAAGTGCACTTTTATTTATGTGAAACCAGCTGTGTCAGATGGGGTTGTATGGATTGATTCTGAATGCGACTGCGAGAATGAAAAGTGAATTAATAAAAAAAAAAAAAAAAAAAAAGCTAACCTTTACCAGTATCATAAGTTACACCAGCTGTTACAGACTGAAATCAAATTTATGTTGTTATTCTAAAATTGTAAGAATAAGAGCAGTTCATTTCTCGAAGTGGAGCCATGCGGGATCGAACTTGCCACCCTCTGATTCCCAGTCAGGGGCTGATACCATTACGCCACCGCGGCGGTTGTAGTAAGAATGTCAATGTGGCATGCTAACGCGGCTTTTTTTTAAAAAATTTTTTGAATGAAAGCGCACGTGTTCTCTTATTTGTACCTTTTGTGAAAGTGTTTCTTTGATATATGGACTTCATGCTTCATACGTTATATAGTTTATGCCTACATTTTGTCATTTACTATTAGAATATGAAAAACGTTTCTGTTTTAAAAATGTGTTTGCACAGCCTACTATAGAAATGGAACACACATGAAATGCGTGTATTCCAAATAACGCTAGAATTATTTCCACTCTAAAACTCCACTTCAATCCCAGGTAATCAAATCAAGGCAAGGCTTGAGCTAGGAGAGAAGTTCATTCTAAGTCGGTGGGGGGATAGAATAGCTGGCTGCTAGTAGCTTTTGTTTATCAGCACATTTAGATGACAAAGGACTCTGGCGGAGAGGTGCAAACGGATTTAAGACGCGATTTAAGGTGGGACGGATTTACGAGTTTTTTCGTAGGCTCTGGTAATTCTAATGTTAAGCAATAAAAACTTTGTCATGTTCCATGAAGTACTTTGTGATGATATGTGCCTTGTGACACAGTGACTTTCATGCCATAAGTGTCCATTTGAGTGTGCAGCAATGAAGTGATAAACCTGGTCAACAACAATTGTTCAAGGGGTATTAGGGACACTAATGTATGCTATAAAAACATTCTCCACACCATCCCACTGCCACCAGGCCCGACATTGACTTTACCTGTTGTATCTCTTTTGAGACAAAGTATGACAATTGTTGCATTTTGTGGAAACATTCTGCACAAATGTTGAATTTATTTGTGATTTGCCTGGTTATTTCATGTCTGAATGTGTGTACAATTGTGGCTATTTTTATTTCCTTTCCTTATCATTGCAGATTTTGGAATGTTGATGCTTGCTGGTAATACAAGTTTTTTTGGATCTTCTAAAATTCTAAAATCTAATCTGTTTATATCACAATGGTTTCACTCATTTTCTGATTTTTGGTTTTGATGACAATGTGAGCTTCTCTGAACACACACCGGCAAAATTACTTTGCACAAGTTTAATTTCTTCTATTTTTGCTTTCTTTATGAGCAACCTACAACATGGGACCATGTCTTACACACACAATAGCATCACACAAAAGCATATTATTTCTTGTCAATAACTTTGTTCCCACAGTTGAGTGGGTAGTTTTGTATTAGCTAGTCTGGCCCATTTCGTAGCTCTTTACTGGCTGTACTTCTTACTCCTTCTGTCTCTGTCTTTTTTTGGGTTATTTTGTTTGAATCATAATGCTTTTCTCAAGGCAAAGTAGATTGCATTCTACTATGCAATCTGGAATATATTTCAACATTAATAGTCACTGTTTCTCTGAATGATGTTAAGAGTCAATGTCCATAAAGAATCCACGTTCAGACTGAAGTGCCAATTATCTGACATTTTTAAAGACAACTTTAATATCTTACTGACATTATCTATGGATCCTCCCTTCTTCAAAGATAATTATTTCTGTACCAAAGAAAACAAAACTACACCATCTCAATGACTACAGGCCATTGTCATTTACTCTCATTGTGATTAACACTAGAAACCCTAAAGCCCACGAAAAAACTCGTAATCCCAACCCACCATAAATTCCTTCGCACTTCTCCATCAGCATCTTTTGTTTTATAAATATGTCAATCAGTACAAGCAGCAAGCAGACTGCTGCCCCTGGGTAAATAATACATCATTATTTGGAACATGTGTGTTCCGTGTCTACAATGATCTATGTAAATGTGGGATGACAGGAAATGTGAGAAATGCAGGAAATGTTGAACACATACCTAAAACATAAACTTTTTCATGTTTTAGTACTAACAACAAAATTTTGACATGAAGTGTATAATGTGTGAAGACTGAAGTCCAAATATCAAATAAACACTTTCACAAAAAGTGAAAGTATAACAACACAAGTGCACTTTTATTCAAGAGTATAACCGAAGAAAAAGAAGTCGGCTTAGGGTACAACGATGATATGACTGCTTTGGTGGTACAGCGGTAAGAACTGCTAACTCAAAATTAAGAGGTCGTGGGTTCGATCCGGGCTGCTTTCCAAAATTAAAGTTTTGAGTAGTGAACTGCTCTTATTGCTACTATTATACAATAAAAACATATATTTGATTAGAGTCTGTAACAGCCGGTGTAAATGTATGGTACTTGTAAAGGTTAGCTTTTTTTTTAAATTCAGTTTTATTCTCTCAGTCACATTCACGCTCCCCTGATCTGACACTGCTGCTTTCAAATAAAGATGTGCTATAATAGAGGTGAACTCAGATGAGCATGAACAAGGTTACTATCATCTTGGCCAACTGCTTTTCCATTTCTCATCCTCTTTATAGCTTCCCCATTTAGTATCTCCACTTTCTCCAACCTACACTCTCTCTCTTGTTTTCTATATCTGTAAGTTATTCAAAGTACTCCTCCCATCTTTTCAACACACTCTCCCTGCTTGTCAGCAACCATCCATCTGCATACTTTATCAACCTAATCTGCAGCAGGTTCTACCCTGCTTGGTGCCTCTGTCTGGCCAATCTGTACAAGTGCTTTTCTCCTTCCTTGTCACTAGATTCCCATATAGCTTGACATGCACCTTTCCTTTAGCCTCTCTCTTCACCTTACCGCATCTGTTTGTACAGAAGTCTGTTTTTGTCATCTCCATGGTTATCCTAATTCTTTTTCACCAACCTCTTCCTCTTTCTGATTTCCTGTACTTCCTCATTCTATCACCAAGTCTCTTTGCCTTCCTTCCTCTGTCCAGATGTCACACCGAGAACCTTCCTAGCTCTCTCTTACTAATTCAGCTATGGTGTTCCAATCATCTATCCTGTCTTCACCACCGCCCAACCCCTGTCTTACTTCCTCTCTGAATTTCACCCAATAGTCTTCCTCTTTCCACTTCCACTACATTCTGTTTCTCATCTGCATGTTTGATTTAGTACAGGGTTTTATGCCAGTTGCCCTTCCTGATGAGACCCTCACCAATTTACCTGGGCTTGGGACCAGCACTGGCTTGTGCCACACCAGTGATTGGGTTGCACAGTTCATATCCAATGTATCATATAGTGGTGCGGTACCGGTTCTGTTCAGAATCACAAAACATTAAAGAAGGTGGTGAAGGCAATAAATAACATCTCCGGCACACACTTTTCTTCTCATAGGACATATTTAACAGATGCTGCTTTAGACAGACAGACAGAATTAGTAAGAATCTCAGACATCAGGCTGCATTGGCCGCTCTTTTTTCCAACTCTGTTTGCTAGTCAGTCCACCAGTGGCTGGTACAAGAATTAACTGGCTAAGAATAAGACAACCAGTAATTAATGCCAAACAAATAAAATACTGGAAGATACTAAATGAAAGTGAACGTTATGCTGGCAGCATCATGGGCAAAGTAAGAATCCGGAGAATGAAGCTGTACATTTAATGGCACAAAACCATACTTATTCATACTGGGATAATATAGAGTCACCAATCAACCTAATTACATAACTAAAATTATATGACTGTAGTTTTATTCTTCGTTTTGGAGACATTTATGATTGTAAGCTTGTACTGTAATTCAGGTCTGACTAATGTACCGTCTTCTACCAGAAAATCAATAATCTTCACACAGCACCTAATCATAATGCAGTTCACACAGCAGAAAAAAATAATATACTGTAATCCAAACTAACAATACAAAAGTACAGTGGTTATATGAAACAGCACCTTCAAACATTTATAGAAAATATGCCAGTATACATACATTACTAAAAAGATCACCAGTGTGTAAATACCTGGAAAGACTAACACCTAGGTATGTGAAAACATTTTAAAAAAGAACTTAAAATCAATTATGTGTAATGAGTATGCTGTCTACATTTAAAAATGGATAAAGTTAAAGCTGAGTCAGTGTAAAGTGATAATGTGATACTCTATTATTTTATGGGAAGCAATATTTTTTTTGAAGAAAAATAAAATATATTAGAAAATGGAAATGAGTTTAGCATTTCTTATTGCGATGTGTGTATGACATTTTATGAATATTTTATGCATATTTAAAACTGTATGTTTAAAATGTAAGTGCACTTTTACTTGAACTTTTGATCTCTGTAACAGTTTAGCTAACTGCATAAAAGAGGAAGTACTAGTCAGAGACAGTAGACAGATGGTTAAACAAGCTAAAAAAAAAAAGAAACCCCTGTAAAATGGTCTAGCGAGTTAAAAATAATCAGAACCTTAAATAGTAAACTGGTAATTTTCTGGACCATCCACATGGATAAAGGCAAAGTTCTTGAACCATTGGTTATCTTCGTACATATGTACCTTGTGAAAATGTACTGATATGACCTAGGGGTAGGGATGCTCACTTTAACCCTGACAAGCTTTAAAAATTCACCAGCGTGAAGTGAAAGTACTGAATCGAAGAGAGGGAGAAGCAGGAAGAACAAAGACACCAAGAAGAACCAGCAATATAACATTAACTGAACTCCACATTAGGTGTGTTGGCCAACATCGCCTGTGATAGCTTCAGAAATACTGCAGGTTATATGAAGAATTGCAACACTCAATTAACCTTCTAATCATAATGCTAGCACCTACACAGACTGTACATATAGTTCACAATGCTATTTCTTTTCTATTGGGTGCTTTTTGTGGCTTAATTCATTCTTCACAGTTTATACACCAAGTACTGAAATGAATACACTATATAGTAAAACACATATTGTACATTTAAACAAGTACATTACATAGTGAGATTGTGTTTCATACACAATATACTGAAATGCGTACACTGTGTTCTGAAATGGTATACAGTAATCCCTCCTCCAATTCGGGGAGTTGCGTTCTAGAACCCCCCGTGAAAGGTGAAAATCCACGAAGTAAAAACCATATGTTTATATGGTTATTTTTATATTGTCATGCTTGGGTCACAGATTTGCACAGAAACACAGGAAGTTGTAGAGAGACAGGAACTTTATTCAAACACTGCAAACAAACATTTGTCTCTTTTTCAAAAGTTTAAACTGTGCTCCATGACAAGACAGAGATGACAGTTCCGTCTCACAATTAAAAGAATGCAAACATATCTTCCTCTTCAAAGGAGTGCGCGTCAGGTGCAGATAATGTCAGAGAGAGAGAGAAAAGCAAACAAATCAATAGGGCTGTTTGGCTTTTAAGTATGCGAAGCACCACGGCACAAAGCTGTTGAAGGCGGCAGCTCACACCCCCCTCCGTCAGTAGCAGAGAAAGAGAGAGAGAGAGAGAGAGAGACAGATAAAAACAAACAATCAAAAATCAATACGTGCCCTTCAAAGCTGTTGAAGGCGGCAGCTCACACCCCCTCCGTCAGGAGCAGAGAAAGAGAGAGAGAGAGAGACAGATAAAAACAAACAATCAAAAATCAATACGTGCCCTTCGTGCTTTTAAGTATGCGAAGCACCGTGCAGCATGTCGCTTCACGAAGCAGCTGCACAGAAGGGAGCAACGTGAAGATAATCTTTCAGCATTTTTAGACGAGCGTCCGTATCGTCTAGGTGTGCGAACAGCCCCCCTGCTCAACCTCCCTACGTCAGGATCAGAGAATGTCAGCGCAAGAGAGAGAGAGAGAAAAGTAAGTTGGGTAGCTTCTCAGCCATCTGCCAATAGCGTCCCTTGTATGAAATCAACTGGGCAAACCAACTGAGGAAGCATGTACCAGAAATTAAAAGACCCATTGTCCGCAGAAATCCGCGAACCAGCAAAAAATCCGCGATATATATTTAAATATGCTTACATATAAAATCCGCGATAGAGTGAAGCCGCGAAAGGCGAAGCTCGATATAGCGAGGGATTACTGTACACTATCAGTTTTGTTAATAAATAGTCAAATAACTTCATTCAGTTTGCCAGTGTTTTCTTTATCTGGTTGAGGTTGATATTTTGTCTCATACACTATATACAAACATTTACTGTCTTGAAAAAAATAGAGAAGTTTGAGAAAACGTGTGCTTTATGATGTAAACTTCCTGCTGAGCAGAACCTAGACATGAACATTACTGTCTCACATTGTGATGTTGTACTGAAAATCTCATGACTCATATTACTCTCGTCATAATAGAGAAGTATTTGTTCATTGTTATTTTACAGATTGGTTTCACAACACTTAGATTTAAATTGTATTGCTTTTGTATGTAATTCTATTCTCAGAACTGCTTAATCCAATTCTTGCCCACCTGGCTTTAGGAGGTGTGGTGGGGTCTATTTCTTTATGCCACATATGTTTTAGTATACAGTATAAGCATATCAGACATTTAATTCATTGCATAGGTCGCCTTCTAACATTCATTCTCTGCTATCCCAAGGCATTTTTATTACAAGAACACTAATTGCAATACTGCTGTTGCCAATTCATTGCCAGAAATAATTGGACCTTCCACAACCTGAATTAAACATTCTCACACATTTTGCTTCTCAACTGATACTTATACTTGATATTTTCACTTCTTTTCCTCATTCCTGCCTCACACTGGCTTACAAAAACTTATCATGCCTAGGATGACCACTAATTTAATAATTACGCCCAAACATTAGAATGAATATGCTGCGCACTGTACCATTCATTTGATGGGCCCCAGAGCAGGGAGTTTTTATATTTTTTTTCCTCCTTTTCCAACACAAACTCCCCCTAGTCATCTTTTATAATATTTTTTTTCTGCTGACATTTACATTTTGCATAGTAACAAGCATATTAAGCCATGTACCTTTATTTATTAATTAATATCTTCACTTATAAAATGCTGGATTGTTTTAACCTAATTCATGCAATTCATTCTCCCCCCAACACTCACTACTCTACAAAAGCATTCAAATCATATTACTAGTCATGAAATTTTACGGATTAACCCATCCATTTATTGCCAAATTATGTATCAAAATGAAGCAGAGCTCATTAAAGATACATGTTCTTTTAGGCCAACAATGCCAGCTCCATATGCATAATGTCTGCAGATGCATGCTAAATATTCCTCAGTAATGAATCCATGCCAAAACCGATAATCTGGGACAAAAACCAAAATCTCTACAGGAATGAGGACTGTGGGCTAAAAATAGAAAAGTTATAACTTCCAGAAAGACTGAAACAACTAAATAAAATCTAGTAAAAATGTATCTGGGGCAAGAGAGAGGTTAAAAATACTGGAGGACAGTCAGTTTCCTTTTCTTTTTTGATGTTAGAGATAGTAAGAAATGACCAGCACTGGAAAAAGGTTTAAAGGTAGGTCTTCGGCTACAATGCAGAAAAAAACAATTTTACTGTTAAAAATGTTTTTTCTGTGACTTCAGCTTTTGCTTATCCTTTGCACGGGAAAAAAATAGTTTCAAAGAGGAAAAAAATCTCTAAAAACTAAGGTCAGGATAGATAGATAGATTAAACAGAATTTTGTAAGATGAATATACTGTACAAATAATACAAGTGTTTAATGTTATTTTCTTTTGTCCTCTTCTAATTGTTCCATCAATTAAAATGTTTCCTTGTGGCACAAAAGTCAATTTTAAGAAGAAATTTAAAAGTATAAAATGTTTATATGATATACATTTGTCATTAGCATTTTAAATCAAAAGTTTAAAATGCAGAAAGACATCAAATTATGCAGTTCATGTACAGAAACTCTGAAATGCAAAGAAATTAAGTCTTGTCATTTTAATACAACTGCTAAAGCTTCAACTATATCGCATGCAGTTTGTTACTGAACAGCAGACTTTTGCATTTCAAACTGGTCCCAACGATATACTTATATATATATTAAGGCAGCATGTCCTTTAGCTTTAGGAAATCATGTTTTACTTATGTAAACTGAAACAAAGTCTTACCCAGCCCTGGTGGTTTTATATTCAACTTTCAGGATGGGTTTGCAGGGTTCTGGCTTTTTTCCATCCTTCGGCTGTTTTCCTAAAATAAAACAATGTCAATATTAGAGATTTGTGAAAACATCCTATAAAAATGGGGAAGGCTAGAAACATGGCCTCACAGATCCTCTTAAATTGTTACAAGACATGGGCCAAAACTATGTTATAACCAGAAGTAAAAATTAAGAAAATTTGCAAAACTACACTCTGC